>NC_140955.1:116103967-116468967 GCF_014529385.1 Adiantum capillus-veneris
GACATTGATTCGGGATCATCACACACCGTCTTTCACAATATGTCTTCTCCACCTTTAGCCACTGCTGGCATGCGGAGGGCTAGAAATGGTGGGACTGGTAAGCCTTCTTCTAGGCCCTCTTGGGCAATGCATTTGCAACCAGCGCCAGCGGGACATGAATGTGAGGAATACGTTCCTCTTTCCCAAGACGCAATGCTTTCGAACAGGTTTCCTACACAAATTTGATAGAGGAGGCTATGCTTACGCCTCCTTCTGCTGGGAAGAAACAATCAAAGGCAGATATATCCTCACAGGCACATACTCCAACTGAGCAACTGCAGGTCACAAGTGTAAACACTCAACCACCAGTGGAGACACCACAGGAAGCAGACAGAAGCAATAAAGGGTCCAAGCGCCAGAGGGCAACTGCAGTTATATGGGATGACAAATGCACGCATACTCTCCTGCGAGTCTATGATGAGCAATGGTCACACATTAAGAAAGGTAATTTTCGCCCTAAAGATTGGGAGGACCTGGTCTTCACCTTGAATCAGGAGATCGCAAGTAGCTTCAACCCCGAAGCATGCAAGAAATCGAATTGACACACTAAAAAAGCTCCACAAAAAAAGAGCTTTCGAAACAAAATTCTAATGGCAGTATCACGAGCACTTGGTCCTTTTTTCTTGCTTGTGATGCTTTGTGGGGAAAGAATCCAAAGTGCTTAGGGATACCTGGTGCACTTGACAGCGAGAGCCTCAGGCCCGTATCCTCAACAGCACATGCACCTATAGACCTAGATGGTGCTAAAATCGATGGTGGCTCATGTCAAAATCCACAACCAGATTTTGTGGATTTGGACGGCGTATTTGGTAAGAAGGTCAAGAAACCTAAAAAGTCTAGCTTAGGCACAATGGCCAAGACGATGGGTGATGGGATGAAACAAATGTGTGAGGCCTACGAGCGTGCAGAAGATAAGAAGACAAGCACCTTGCGAGAGCTTGAGACGGCTAGGATGCTACATGAGGAGAGACTCGCAAAGATCAGAGAGGAGGAAGAGACCAAGCGTCACCAGATTTTCTTGGAGATTGCAAAGCTTATCTCCAAGAAGCCAGAGTAGTAAGTTCATGTGTACCTAGTCATAGTAAAATCTCTGTTTTCTTTGAGCGCAGCCACATTACATTGCAAAAGAAATGATATATTACCATGTTTATTTTAATGCAGGTGAGGTTTTGCAACGGCACTCCATTGTGTCTGCACTTGAGCATCCCTACTTGTTCTCGGGTATGTTATAACTTACTTCACATTTTGGATATTTGTTTGCTTGTCGTTATTTTGCCTTTCAAAATCAGTATGTTTGTTTCCAATCATAGGATGGAAGAGTGGGCACATATCTTTAGGATAATGACATTATTGCATGAGAGTACAGAAGGACAAGCTAATGCATCACATGGCCAACGCTTTGAGGATTTGGAGGATAACAACTTCTTCATACTTGTGTTTGCTTATGCCTGGTTATGTTGTGGGATGGCGGGGGCACTTGAGTCAGTGGCATGGCGTTTTGCACTAAGAGTATGGTGGTGTTTTCCTCGCCAACACACATTCTTTCGCAATGTGCACAGTGTGCTTTGGTCTTTGGCTCGCTTGGCAAATCAAGATCCCTACTGTTTTGCGTATCGCATGTCTCGCAGATCCTTTCATGTGCTTCTAAACATGATTCGTCCACATCTACCTACAAGCGGAGACAGATTTGTCAGAGAGCGCATTTCTCCAGAGGCCGCGCTTTCTTGCGTCCTTTGGTGGCTCGCGCATGGACACTCCTCACGAAGCATGTCGAATCTTTTTGGCTTGGGTGAGAGCACCATTTGCAAATATGTGGTGATCATTTGTCGCATTTTGAGCAGTACTGACTTCTTTCATAGGGTCCGCATTAGAGTGCCGCATGGAGACCGTCTTGAGGAGATAATGGCAGGATTTGAGGCTATCTATAGTTTGCCCGTATTTCCAGGGCACTTGATGGGACTCACATCCGGCTACAAAGAAAGCCAGCAAGAGAGTTCTATCCACATTTCGAGCATCCTCCTACAGGGTATTGTGGACTCCAACAAACTTTTTTGGAGTGCAGTTTGTAGGGCTGCAGGAGGGGTGCATGACTCTTCTCACCTCAAAGAATCTGACTTGTATGGTCAGCTTCAAGGGGAGACAATACGGCCTTATCTGATTGCAAACTCAGCCTACAAAGCGAGGACGTTCTTGGTAAAGCCATATCGAGTGAAGACAGGGCAATTTTTACGTGAAAAGAGAGACTTTGATAGGAAACTCTGAAAGGGGAGAGTGAAGGTGGAAAATGCCTTTGGTCTCTTGAAGAATAGGTGGCAAATTTTACGAGACCTCAACGTCGATCTTCTTTTCGCGCCCTGCGTGATAGGAGCATGTTGTTTCCTAGAAAACTTTGTGCAGATCCAAGGCGAGATGGAGCCTCAAGATTAGCGAGATCCGTATCCCAACTCCCAAGATCCGCTTCCCAATGATGGCGATAATCGATCTCATCGCGAGATGGCCTTGCGGATAAGCGCATCCTTATTCCGTCATAGCAGCTTGAGGGTTCAAAACGCAACAGGTCCAAGTGTAGTAGGTTGTGGATTCAATGACTACTCTTATTTTTGAAATTGATTCTTTCTTTTGTTTCAACTAATGTCCAATTATGTAATGTCTAATTTCATGAAGTTGTGTTTTGCAGGGATTGATGATGATGCAGAGTCCGAGGATTGAGTCATGTCCTCAGGATTGCAGTCTTTTTCATGTATCTTGCTTTATGGCTACAGTGTTTTCATTATGATTCTTTAGCATTTTTGTTTATGGCTACCAATGAGCAACAATGCCGAAGCTTTTGTATTGTTGTCAATGATCATTTTTTGATGTACTTAGAACAACTTTATTGATGGCTGTCAATCACTAGTTTATATGGTTGTCGAACATCAAGATCATTGTTCATCATGTATTTTTTTTCATGCAGTTTGTACAATGTTATTATGCGTTTTTTGAACGGACGTGAATGAACGGCCACATGTGCGCACAGGGACGTGGCCAGACGGAGCAGGTTGTTTTTTTTACTAAACGGAGTCATGAACGTGTGCATGTGCGTGAAATGGCAAAAAGTTCATATCCGTTTGCTGCACTTTTTTGAGAACGGATGGCCGAACGAACGGCCTCATGTGCGCTTTACATCTGCTTTCTCGTGTTCATCTGACGTCCGTCCGTCGGCTCTAGACACCTAGAAGAAAAGTTGTTGTTGGCACTGCCTGCTTGCAGGAAGTGATATAGGTGTGCTGCCTATGAAATTGGGTACACATTTTTTAGGCCGTTTTTTAGGCTTTTTGAGGCTATTTTTAAATTCGCTTCGACCTGTGATAAAAATAGCGGTGCTTGTTAAAATTAGCGCTGATTTCTGCGCTTGCTGAAGAGAACTTCTGCCACCGCGAGGACGAGAGTATCGCGAGGTCGAGAGCAGGAGCAAGCAGCAGATGGCAAGGTAGGAGGAGCACAAAGTATAGTGTTTTGTGGGGGTGTGGGTGTGTGTGTGTGTGTGTGTGTGTGTGTGTGTGTGTGTGTGTGAGAGAGAGAGAGAGAGAGAGAGAGAGAGAGAGGATTTAGTAAATCCACAGCTGTCGTGCCTGCCTTGGAATAAATGGGGCTTCCTACTACACACCCGACAAATGGTATATGAGCCAGTAAGAGGGTTGATCACCAGGAAGTAGTAGGCATGCCAATCGAACACATCAAGGGTGAAGACGGTATCATCTACAAAGAAGGCCGAATCATCAACACCACCACCCCAAGCAAGCGAGGTTGGCCTGTGGGGCGCACATACAAAGCAAGCTAAACTGCTCTGGGATCCTACTGTCGTGAACACCACGAACGAAGGAACATTGGCCCCGATAGAAGAGGTCAGCACCAGCGGACAGCATGCCCCGCCCCCCAAGGCCGCAAGGGCTGCGTCTGAGCAGCGGGTGGGGAGTAGGGTCTTCAGGGAGATCCAGGTGCCCAAGGTGGAGTCGAATGCAACAAGCTCCCGAGCGAAGGTGGGAGCCCCGATGGGCTTTCTTGCCGTAGCCAACCATGGAGGGCAGCAGCTACAGTTCTTCATGCCTGGCAAACCAGGTTTTCCAAAACATGGGGCCTCCAAGAGGTTGCCAAGTGGCAGACATAGCAGGCCGCTGCGTAATAGGCTCTCCTCCATCTCCAGCGGATTTGGGTTTTGCACATGGCCCATCTTCTTCATCTGCAGCGATGACTCTTTAGCCACAACACTATAGGAATTATGTACAACACACCAGGCAGAGTTGCAAAATCCGTCAAGTGGCAACTTCGCAGCTTTTATGCTTTTGAACAGGGACGTGAAGACTGGAGAAGTTTTTGACCAGGGATTGAAGAAGAGCGACGGAGAGAGAGAGAGAGAGAGAGAGAGAGAGAGAGAGAGAGAGAGAGAGAGAGAGAGAGAGAGAGAGAGAGAGAGAGAGAGAGAGAGAGAGAGAGAGAGAGAGAGAGAGAGAGCAGCGACTATACACTTTGATATTTGCAAAGCTTGCCAATTTGCCAAAAATCTTCTAGATAGATCACCTTTGTGTCGCAAGTCCCGACCATGGCATGATCACTGAGCAGAACGATATTGACACCCTCAAATATGCCCATCTCATCAAGACCATCAATAGGCCTTCTTTTGTAGAGCAAACCATATGCTGATCTGAAGCGAACCATACGATGATCTGAGGCAAACCGTATGCTAATCTGAGGCGAACTAGATATCTTTTGTAGAGCAAATGCTGGTATGAAGCGAGGCAGATCTGATTACTGATTTGCTTCTGACTTAACCG
Organism: Adiantum capillus-veneris; assembly: GCF_014529385.1. Taxonomy (NCBI): domain Eukaryota; kingdom Viridiplantae; phylum Streptophyta; class Polypodiopsida; order Polypodiales; family Pteridaceae; genus Adiantum; species Adiantum capillus-veneris. The sequence continues at coordinate 116,108,818 of NC_140955.1, forward strand.
CCGTAGAGGTTGATTTTGAGCATGTATCGGCCAGATGCTTCTGAGCATGTGTTCGATCTGATGTCGACCCAATTCTCCTGACCATGGTGCTGATTTGGTATAAACCCGATCTTTCTTCTTCGGTAGTGCTTATTATCCCTAGTATCATTGTAGCCATCTAGAGCCACTGGATTAGGAAAGCCACCTTTGAAGGGTTCCTCGTTGCTCGTGTTTTACCCCGTGAGATTTTTGGAACTCGTACTAAACTAAATGTCCAAGATCTTCCCACCAATAACCATGACATGCTATATATGTATAGCGATGTCAACCAGATGAGTTTCAAAGAAATGTGTTACTGATGCTCGATCCTCCCTTGAGTTATCCAGTCCACTGGTCTTGAAGATGATCGTAATGTATCTGACCAGGTTAACTGCAAATTGCTGGTATGCTGAGTGAATATCTTTCTAGTAGAAACCTATTGTACTTGCAGTTGGTTGCCTTCAACGAAGGACAACGATGAAATGCTCGGATCCCATTGGATCCAATTGGATACATTCACACTCTGGCATCAAAGCTGAGACCACATGTTGGCTCAATAACATCTCAATTTTGATTTACTAACCTGCTGATTGCTGTGGAGTTCCTTTGGTTCATGTCCAGCCGACCACTTGCTTGACAAAACCAAGGTATTACTCTTACCCAAAGGATTGTCCTCAAAATTCAATCGCCGAGATGTTACTTGCACCATGCTACCAATGCGAAAGGTTGCCAGGTTGTCTTGAAGTCTTGTCCGTGGTCCCCATTCTTTGTCATGGAATGGTTTCGAAAGTACTCGGTTTACTACCACAACCCACTACACTCGAAAACCTTTTGACAATGCTACATTCCGTCTTGTATATCCCAAGACCCACATACCAAGGCAGTGGACACGTGACCAATGTCCACAAACATGACATTGATTGGGTCATTCTTTGGTAAATCAGTCTTGTACATCCCATATGCTAAGGCAGTGGGGTTGTGGGTTCATGCATCAAGCGAAGAGGACAGAGTCCAGGAATGGCAGTAGCATCCAAGACGGCATGACGTTGGATCTCCTTAAAGAAGATAGAGATTCCAATGACACAATCTGTAACATGTGTTTCAAGGTTCTTTTCAGCACTCCCTTTGAGGCTAGACAATACCATACCAAGAACCTCTGCTGGAGAAAAATACCTAGCCTCACGTAGGTATTAGACATGAGGAAGGGGGGACCCATTTGGACCTTCTGTAATAGAAAAGGGAATGTTTCTGATGTCTTGGTGAACTTCTGGATCGCGATAGAGATGAAAAATCGAGCGCTTAATCTGCGCTATGGTGTTCTTGGGGTTCATTGTAAAAGATGCAGAAGCTGCGATACCAATAAAACATTGCTTCTCATTGAAGGCGACAAGAGCAGGAGTCTCCCTGTTGGACTCATCAGTCCGGAGCACATCGAATCCATGCTGCCTAAGGTCGATTCAACCACACTCATGGTTAGGGAGCTACTAAGTATCTATGTACCTGCGCTACTTGCAGCCCTTAGACCAGCCAAGGACTATGCATTCAACGAGAGGCATCATTGAACGTGACATCACAACTCTTCTTACATCGCCCCATGGTGAGTGTGGTCCCCTGTGTTCAGTAAAGTCTGCAGTAGACCTCCCCTGAGCAGATAGATACACTGGGGTGGAAACAGATCTGATGCAATAAGAGTTTTGATGATTAGCCGGAATTTCCCTCGTCTCCCTTGCGGCAATGGAGCCCTCCATTGGGGTGGAAAGAGATCTGATGCAATGAGAGTCTGAGGATTAGCCGGAATTTCCCTCCTCTCCCTTGCGGCAATGGAGCCCTCCATTGCCCTGCTGATGATCGAGTAGCCCTTCAAGATGCAATTGTAGGTGATTGCATCTGGAGAGATGCCCTTGCTTCCCATCTATTAGAAACATCCCTGCCCCTCTTACATGTACCCTGCAATCAAGCATTTGAAGAGACGATATTCTGCCCCGAAAGTTTCTCAAGCACTTTTTGTCCTTCCTGGCCCTGCCTCTATGAGCATATCCCACAATCAGTGGGCTCGAAGAGAGCTTTCCTCCAGCAGCCCAATTTCAGCGTTTCACATAGTACGTAGTGCCTTCAAGATGCAATTGTAGGTGATTGTATCTGTAGAGATTCCCTTGCTTCCCGTATGCTGAAAACAGCCCTACTCCTTTTAGACATATCCCGCAATTAGTGTGTTCGAGGAGACGGCATTCCTAACTGGAAGCTTCTTGAGCACTTTTCGGGCTTTTTGGCCCGACCTCTATTGGGCATATCTCACAATCAGTGGGTTCAAAGAGAACACGACGATTTTTCTTTCCGCCAGCCCCATTCGAGCGTTTCACGTAGTGCCACATGCCTTCAATATGCAATTGTAGGTGACTGCATCTGGAGAGATGCCCTTACTTCCTATCTGATGAAAACAACCCTACCCCTTTTAGACATATACCGCAACCAGTTCGTTCGAAGAGACGACATTTCGGACTGGAAGATTCTTAAGCACTTTCTGTGCTTCCTGCCCTACCTCTATTGGGCATATCCAACAATCAGTGGGTTCGAAGAGATGACATTCAAGCGAGGATTCTCCGTAAGTTGTGGGGCAGAATGCGGAGCTAGCAATGTTGCAACTCACTTTGGCATCATCGAATGTGATGTCACAGCTCTTCTTACATCGCCCCATGGTGAGTGTGGTCCCTTGTGTCCAGTAAAGTCTGCAGTAGACCTCCCCTGTAGCAGAGAGATGCATTGGGGTGGAAAGAGATCTGATGCAATAAGAGTTCTGAGGATTAGCCGGAATTTCCCTCCTCTCCCTTGCGGCAATGGAGCCCTCCATTGCCCTATTGATGATCGAGTAGCCCTTCAAGATGCAATTGTAGGTGATTGCATCTCGAGAGATGCCCTTGCTTCCCATCTACTAGAAACATCCCCGCCCCTCTTACACGTATCCTGCAATCAATTCATTCGAAGAGACGATATTCCGGCCCGAAAGTTTCTCAAACACTTTTTGTGATTCCTGGCCCTACCACTATTGGGCATATCCCACAATCAGTGGGCTCAAAGAGAGCATGATGTTTTTTTCCTCCAGCAGCCCGATTTCAGCGTTTCACATATGTGCGCTCCTTGTCGCACTGTCGAAGCAAGGGACTTGCCAATACACCGTGTGCAAGCCACAAACGGCTCCAAGCACACAACAAGCCTAAACTAGCAAGCTCAAGAAAGCAAAGGGTGTGTCACTCACCGCTCTACGCTCGCCTTCATGGTGGATTCCTCGCCGCGATGAAGAAGAAGCTGCAGTCGTGCCGCGCTCAACCGCCTCGCCGCCGTCGTGCCTTCGTAATGCTCGATCGCACACACACTCTCCCTCTCTCTCTCTCTCTCTCACACACACACACACACACACAAGGAGGTGAAGAAGAAGAAGATGGAGATGGAGCAAGAGCACTCTTCTATTGCACAAATGAGAGAATGAGTAAAAATTAGGTTTAGTTGGCTTTTATATGAGTTCACCCCATTCACACTTGGGCGCCCATGCTTAGCCAACTAATCCCTTGAATGTCCCAGTTAGAGTGCGCCTCTCATCGACGATCACTCCTACCCTTTTCCTATTGGTCCGACAAGCCCGGTACCTGACTCTAACTAATACAACGTTTATAGATCATAGGGTGTCCGTGTGCCGTGAGGGTTAACATGCCCCCCTTCCTGATGTAGATTCCGTCCTCGGAAGCTATTGAGTTGAAGCTGGTTCGTCAAGGTGGAAGAGCGTTTGAGATGAATGTCCTTAGCCGTCTTCAGTCACTGCAAAATCAAACAACATTGGCACAGTAATGGCATTCTCTTAAAAAGCATATGCAGTTTTAGGTAGACAAATTGATTGGTCAAAGAATTTCAAACAATTTGGTAGCAATGAACATTAAATTTCAATGTAATCAAATGCATAAACAGATGTAAAGGTAAAAAATTAAACAAGTCTGGGGTCGCTAATTTGACGGTCGAAAGGCAATAGAAGAGTGCCCTCTAGCGCCAAAAAAAGGCCATGGGTAAGTATTAATACTAGAGATCAAGTATTAATACCATGGGTAAGCTTCTTAATTTTCACTGGTCAATTAAGTTGTTTAATCGCGAGAGCCAAGTATTCATGTTCAAGGGTTGACTAGAGGTTATATCTAGAAAACCTTGTAGTTAAGCTACCATAAAAGGAATTTCTCATGAAATCATCGCCTGACTGATTACTTTTTCTTTGACCCCCCAAAGTCTTTTCACAGTGATTCAATTATGATGTGTGTGCTTATTTTGTATGCCTTGGGTTTTTTGCTTTTCAAGGAAAAGCGCCCACACTGGGAACCTCTAGGGCTCAAGTACCATAGGCAATACATGTGAGTGAAGTACCAAATCAAGCTGAGATTTCTCTTCCAGCTTAAAATTTTACATTGTGGCACTTTGATTTTTTGCTTGTTCATTTTCAGCATTTTAATTTTGTAACTTTGGGGGGTCATATAACATTGTTACCCTCCCCATGCTCATCACATTAGTAAACTCCCTTTATAATACTTAAGCTAAAGGTCGATAGGGTGAAGCCCACTAGAAAGCCCTAGTATATTTCATACAATGCTGCCTAAATCGGATTAAGAACCTAAGTAACCATTGCTTATTAGGAAGGCATTCCCCATGGTATTAAGAGAAGATTTCTAATACCTAGCTTGGTCAAACTAGCTTAGTCGGACTGCTTGATTTTTACACCTAAACAAGTGATTATGACAAAACATTACATTGAATTAAATGTTTGATACTAAGACAATGCGCTGAATATTATGCTACCAATCACAATCAAAGCAGACAAACATGGATGCAAAAAGATAAGGGCAATGCTAATGGACATAAAACACCTGTTTGTGTTGATGGTCGCGCTTGATTTGAAGTGTCAACGAGAGAAAGATTCCATGAAGGTCCAAATCCTATCAATAGCAACACGCTCCTGTACACACTATGAAACACAAACAATACCTCTAGGAGGAACATCAGTGGGAAAAGAGAACTTTGCTAATCTCTCGACTCTAAAACAGAAACACTCCTATCGTACTAATCTTACCTACCCTCCATCACTCAAGTGATGAGGATCAAAGGTGTTTCATGGCATAGGTTTCTGTTTCACTGTACCAGATGTGACATGTGTAGGTCTGAGTCAATGTTTTGACTTTAATGTGCATACTCGTTTGCTAATTGCTCTTGCTCTTTTTTTTTTTTTTTTTTGTGAGTATAAAGCTTTATATGTACATTCCCTAAGATTGGTGATTGAGAGGTCAGGGAAAAAGGTTGAGAGGGAAACAAGTGAATGATGGATGTCCACAAACACTCCCCCCTTCCTTGGATAGATCATACCGTTTGAAATGAGCTTGTCACCCTTTGAAACCAATTGTTCCAGTTGGTAATAGGTGAGGATTTTTGCCAGTAGTTTTCTATTACCCTAGGTGCCTCGTCAAGTTGCAAGGGTGGTAAGGTACTCTCCCAGGATCGAACTTGAAGTGGTTCATCAGGTGATTCTTGAACACTGGGAGGTGTGGATTCTTTTGTAGCTTCATGGAGGTCCACTACTATAGATGGAGGCTGTGTAGAGGCTTTTACCTCTATGGATGTATTACATGAGGAGCTAGAATCTTCATGGGACTCCCCCCTTCCTGAGCTAGGTGGAACAAATCGTTCTTTCTTTGGTACCCAAACTAGCTCGGGAGCGGGTGTGTAGCATTCTGTGATTTTTTTCTTTTCACGATCATTGATTCGTTTTGGAGCTACGGGATTGGGCTCACTTGGGTCAGGTGATAGGTAAGAGCACAATCTACGTTTTGGCACCCAGATTTGATCATTTCCTTGATAGTAGCTTTGGGCTTCCAATAGTCGTTTAGGGATCCAACGCAACATTTTCTTACTTTTCTTGGAGCGAGTGGTACGTTTCTTACAAGGCTTCTGTTTTTTAGCACTAGCTATGGTCACTAAAGAAGCTTTAGGGACCCACTTGTATGTTTTCTTCGTTACATTAGGATGAGTTTTGTCAGAAGCGATATGCATTGCTTGTAGCATATTTAAGGGTACAGGCATTTCATCCCCCTCAGGTGTTACCCAGGTCGTCCCTCTATTTCCCCAAGTGTCTATGGTTGATGCTATGTGGACCCAATCCACATTGTCTGATTCCATCATACCCGGTAACACATCCATGTAAGGAGAATCTTGGCCAATGTCAGTATCCTTCTTACAAGTGTAACAATATTGTAGTGGGGCCGAGTGAACCGTGGTGTCAGAGCGATGATCAATAATGGTTTTACTCCCTAAGGGGTGTACCTTACCAGTCACCAAATCCACTCTAAGGACAGAGTCTTGGAATTGCAAATAGACATGATTTTTAGACCAATCATGAACCATTTGTGCTTCCCTCATGAATGGTCGTCCTAAAATCATTTCATATGACATAAGGTGTTTAGAGAAATCCATTACAATGAACGTATGTCTGTCGTACCTTGTGTCCTAGAACTTTGATCTTAATATCCTTGAGCATCCCCATAGGTTTGGCTATGGTACCATTTGCCATCTTTACCACAATGTTAGTAACACTGAGGCGGGGTTTTCCCATGGATTCCCAACAATCTTTTGTAACGATGCTAACTCCCGCACCACCATCAAGAATTCCCTTTATAGTTAATCCCTTGGTAGTGATGGGTAGGGTCGCATTAGACTCGTCGCCTTCAAAATACTGCCCTAATTCGTTAATGGGTACCTCGATCACAGACTCGTGTCCATCTAAGTCAAGTGATTGCACATGATTTTCCTCATCAATCATAATCGAGTCAGGCCTATTTGGTTGCGCAAACTGTGGTAATCCCGTTCGTAGCTCTCCGTTAAGGAATGCTCGAAGTGCAAGGAATAACTCAGGATCTCCATACAGCTTTGCTATGATCGTGGTTCGGACCTCAGAAGACATGAAGTCCACTAGTTTGGCAACATTCATTGGCGTTTTGCAGGGTGTAGGTCCTTGACTAGGAACTGGTGAGGATGGAATCTCATATTCCTCAATGGGATCAGGTATTCCTTCGTTAAACATCCTTTCCAACAAGAAAGGTGTATGCTCACTTTCTGATGTCCCATCCTCACTCCCTTCTTGGATGATACTAGATATGGCTAACGGTCTATGGTTCATGTGGGGTGGATGAACTTGCGTGGGAAACACTGTGTCATGAATTTTGACCTGCATGGGTTCTGGTTCTAGTTTCCTTTGAGTCTCCTCCACTAAACCTCTTAGATGTTTCACCTGCTCAATCTCGTCTACTGGGTTTGGGTACGTCCCAATCTTCTTTTTACGATTCTTCCCTTTTTGCCCCTGCGGTTTATCTTGGGGGTCTTGGATTGGATTTGGAAACACTTGTGGTGTTTTCAGAGGCTCTTTATGGTTTTCTCTTATTCGGTTTTCATTTGGTTCCATGTTACGGTTTTCTTTGTCGGTCTTTCCCTTTGTGGTATTGGTTCTAGTCTCCATTGTCTCGACTGAATCTGAATCATCCTCGAGGTCATTCATATACACGGGGTCATCTCCTGTTCCTATGTTTGTTTTGGAACTTGGCTTTGAATTTTCCGTATTCTGCGACTTCTTCCTTCGTGTCTTCTTTTTCTTTGCTTGGATAACTGACGCGGTATCTCTCTCTTCGAGGATATGGCCTGGCCCTTGAAGCATGGACCGTGTAATCGCATAAGCGGGTGCGACGGGTGGTATTGGCGATGTCACACTAGCAATTTCGACCAAATTCAGGGGTGTGATTTTAGGCGCATTTGGGTTATAGGGGCATTGGGCAATCAAGTGATCTATGCCACAACGATTACATGTGAGTATTGGCATTGCAGACGTGCTCCCTTGATTCATTTGCATCTGTGCAGCATTCTTTTGCAGCCTAATAGGGCACTCCGCTGCTCGATGTGGTCCACCACACTCGTAGCATTGAAGAGGTGGCCTCCTAGCCTGGGTGTTGATATTTTGACCTCTGGATGCGAGAGCAGCAGCTTGATAAACCGGCTTGACTTGCCCCCAACAATCTTCCATGTAGTATATAGGACACTCTTCCAATGTATCAAGTCCGTAGGCAATACTAGTGTCTATTTCCTCCTCACAGCCATCTGCATAAGCATTTGATGGCTCGCAACCCACTTGGTTCATAGGGGCGACTCTTGGATGCGGGGGCTGCGGTCCTAGCACAGGAGGTGGTAGCGGTGTAGCTTGTACAACATTTTGAGATCTAGGGACCATGTGTTGCGGTAGTTGCTCAACAGGTGGAGTAGGCATCAATACAGGAGCTCGAGGCGCATCCGTCCAGGCTACAGGTGGTCTATTTGCCATCATACGTTTGATCATTAAACAATCCTTAGCTTGGTGACCATACCTACCACATGCGTTGCAAGTTCCATTAAATTTTACTCTAAACGTAGGGCACTCACTAGTGCTATGTGGACCTAAGCAAATGGAACACCATTGTTGCTCCCTTCTTGGATACATGTGACTATTTTGAGGGGGTCGATTATCCTTAAGAGACTCTTGGATTGCCTTGGTGAGGTCTGTCAAGAATGTCTCAAATACCTTTGGCTCATTGGCAATGGGCTTTGCAGTCATGGGTTCATACTCAATGGCTTGTGAGCTAGTGGATCTCGTGTCAGTAGACACCCTCATGCCTGCTATCATCAAGTTGTCCTCTAATTGGATTGCATTGGCAGTGACATCTTCCCAGGTTGTGATACCTCTAATCACTAGTCCATTATAGATTCCTTCATTCCTCAACCCTCGAATGAATCGATCAAGCAGTTGGTTATTGTTGAAGCGCTCATTTACAGGGCAACGAGAGTTTAAGTGCTTTAGACGACTAATGAAGTCCCTTACTGACTCTCCTTCCTTACGTTCGGCCTTCTGTAGCTGAGATGCTACACCCCAAAGCACACCTTCTCGTATGTACTCCTTTAGAAACAACCTTCGAAGGGTAGGGTAGATTGTTTTCTCGTCCACCCTTAGGGTCCTATACCAATCTCCAGCCTTCCCACTTAATGTCAAGCTTAAGGCATTGCACTTATGTAGTTCGTTGCGTTCCCCTAAGGAATCACATACTTGTTCAAACACTTCAATGTGTTTCCTAGCATCTTCGTCCCCATTGAATTTTTGCGTGAGTTTGGCAATTTGTACTGCCTTACTTCTAGGCTCTCTATCAGATGCGTGACGCATATTTTCCGCGATAGATCGACCTATGGTTTGAGCAAACGCTGCCAAGTCACCTATGTGAGGAGGCAGGGCCGGTGGAGGTACTCTTGGAATCATATGTGGGAGAGGGACGGGTGCCGGTCTTGGCATATGTGTGGATGATGCAGGATATGGAACATAACCGGGCATAGGTCCACTCGGATAAGAGCTAGGGAGCGGCACTCGAGGAGCATAAGCAAGTGGTACAATTGGAGGTGTGGGGGCCATGTGTGCATAAGGGGCTAGAGGCACATACGGTCGAGGCCCCATATTAGGTACTACGACACTAGGTAGTGGCACTGCGCTAACCGTAGATGTCATCGGTACATTCTCTGTCAGGCTTATCCCTGGAGTGAGCACTGTGTTTTCCTTGATAGAGGGTTGAGCCAAGTTAGGGAAGCTAAAGTTTTCGCTCGGAGGCTCAGATTGCATAGAGACCCCAGGTGAAATGACGTAAGATGGGTCCATGGGGCTCATTAGAGGAGTCTCCATTTGTGATAGAGTAGGCTGTTGAGCCTTGCTCGTATCCAGAAATCTCATGGGGCCAGTTGAGAGTATATTTACCCCTCGGTTTTGCCTTTCTGATTGAATAATGCCATGGATAACATTACAGATCATTTTTGTTGATCTTCGATGCTCGTGGCACTAGAGGTGGATTGTACAATCTCTATCCATCCTACATGGTAGGCGTGGCCAGAGTGTAGATCCGTCAACACCTCAGTGTGGAGGTCGTATGTCCAATGATCATTAATGAACAATCCTTCTAGAGTCGACGTGTTAACGGTTTCTTGTGAGGTAGAAGCAATGTTGCTCCCCGTGGTTTTACTTGTCACCAACGGTACTCTAGAGGGAACTTCTGAAGGAGGCAGCTCAACAGGGCCTTCTTGGTAAGAAGTTGGTAGGATATCCACATGGACACTCTTTGGGGGTGTGGGGTCCACGTGCGATGTGAAAGGAGAGTCCACTTCCCCACCCCCTTCGTGTGCTTCATTTGCATCAGGTTCCGAGCGAGTAGCTCTACCTAATGTTTCCATGAAACGGCTAAACATACTAGTACTAGGCTGTGGAGCTTCGGGAGGTGCATGGCCTTCTCTCTCAGTGTTTTGGGTAGGGTATGCTTCCATGATTTCTGAGTCGGAGGAGGAATCACTAGCGGCTATTTTAGGGTCTTGGGTGGTGCTACCTTGTGTCCCCGCTGAGGGTCTAGAGCTTATCGTGGATGGGTAATGGGTGTCCGTATGAACAGAGGCACCCTCAATATGCTCGTGTTCTAGCACCCGCCCAGAGCGTAAGTTCATGTGCTTTTGATACCCTAAGGTGTCAAAAAGCTGCTCTAGGAGGCCTTGTGACTAGTTTTTAGCGTGTTTTTTGTTTGTTTTTTTGCTAGACTTTTTTGAGCGTGTCGTGGAATGGGCCGTGTGATAGCTCGAAACGAGCGTATCGGTCAGAGGGTCGTGCCGTGCTTTACAGCCCTCCGTTTGGTCACTCTATGCCCTCGCAATCCCTAAAACTGTCAATTTCCAGTAGGGAACTAGGCCCAAACTAGAAAGTCTAAGGGTGCAAGTGGGAAGAGAAAGGAGGAGAGTGGAGGACTTGTCCCACATGCTCTCATTCTCTCTTGAGGGAGTAGGGTATATATATAAGAGTGAGTCTAGTATATATCGTAAGACTGAGGACTGAGGCCTGGGCTTGGGCTTGGGGAAATGGCCCCGATCCCGATCTATCTTTTATACAAACCAACCCGTCCGTTTTAAGAGTCACGTTTTTTATTTTCGAAAAATTTAACTCTCGTTTTTATTTTCTGATTTTTATTATTATTATTATTATTTTTTCCCAGATTTTTTTTTTTCAAAAAAAAAATTCAGAAATATTTTTTTTTTTTTTAAATGCAGAAAATACAGAAATTGAAAACGCAGAAGTTGAAAATGCAGAAATTGCAAAAATTGAAAAAAGCGCAGAAAATGCAGAAAATTGCAGACATTGAAACTTGACAGAAAATGCAGAAAATGCAAAAACGCAAGAAATGCTAACTGTGCACTGCAAACCAGAAAACGTAGAAAACGCAAAAAACAGAAATCTCCACACAACTACACACCCTCATTCCCTGCCTTTCCTATGATAGAAATTGCACCACAAGAAAGCGTAAAGTGCTAACCGAGCTTAGTGTAGGGCATATCCCCGGCAGCGGCGCCAAAAATGTGCGCTCCTTGCCGCACTGTCGAAGCAAGGGACTTGCCAATACACCGTGTGCGAGCCACAAACGGCTCCAAGCACACAACAAGCCTAAACTAGCAAGCTCAAGAAAGCAAAGGGTGTGTCACTCACCGCTCTACGCTCGCCTTCGTGGTGGATTCCTCGCCGCGATGAAGAAGAAGCTGCAGTCGTGCCGCGCTCAACCGCCTCGCCGCCGTCGTGCCTTCGTAATGCTCGATCGCACACACACTCTCCCTCTCTCTCTCTCTCTCTCTCTCTCTCACACACACACACACACACACAAGGAGGTGAAGAAGAAGAAGATGGAGATGGAGCAAGAGCACTCTTCTATTGCACAAATGAGAGAATGAGTAAAAATTAGGTTTAGTTGGCTTTTATATGAGTTCACCCCATTCACACTTGGGCACCCATGCTTAGCCAACTAATCCCTTGAATGTCCCAGTTAGAGTGCGCCTCTCATCGACGATCACTCCTACCCTTTTCCTATTGGTCCGACAAGCCCGGTACCTGACTCTAAATAATACAACGTTTATAGATCATAGGGTGTCCGTGTGCCGTGAGGGTTAACAACATAGTACGTAGTACCTTCAAGATGCAATTGTGGTGATTGCATCTAGAGAGATTCCCTTGCTTCTCGTATGCTGAAAATAGCCCTACCCCTTTTAGACATATCCCGCAATTAGTGCGTTCGAGGAGATGACATTCCGAACTAGAAGCTTCTTGAGCACTTTTCGGGCTTTCTGGCCCGACCTCTATTGGGCATATCTCACAATCAATGGGTTCAAAGAGAAGACGACGATTTTCTATTCTCCAACCCCATTCCAGCATTTCACGTAGTGCCACATGCCTTCAATATGCAATTGTAGGTGACTGCATCTGGAGAGATGCCCTTACTTCCCATATGTTAAAAGCAACCCTACCCCTTTTAGATATATACCGCAACCCATTTGTTCAAAGAGACGACATTTTGGATTGGAAGCTTCTTAAGCACTTTTTGTGCTTCCTAGCCCTACCTCTATTGGGCATATCCCACAATCGGTGGGTTTGAAGAGATGACATTCAAGCCAGGATGCTCCGTAAGTTGTGGGGCAGAATACGGAGCTGTCAATGTTGCAACTCACTCTAGCATCATTGAACGTGACGTCACAGCTCTTCTTACATCGCCCCATGGTGAGTGTGGTCCCCTGTGTCCAGTAAAGTCTGCAGTAGACCTCCCCTGTAGCAGAGAGATGCATTGGGGTGGAAAGAGATCTGATGCAATGAGAGTCTGAGGATTAGCCGGAATTTCCCTCCTCTCCCTTGCGGCAATGGAGCCCTCCATTGCCCTGCTGATGATCGAGTAGCCCTTCAAGATGCAATTGTAGGTGATTGCATCTGGAGAGATGCCCTTGCTTCCCATCTACTAGAAACATCCTTGCCCCTCTTACACGTATCCTGCAATCAATTCATTCGAAGAGACGATATTCTGCCCGAAAGTTTCTCAAGCACTTTTTGTGTTTCCTGGCCCTACCACTATTGGGCATATCCCACAATCAGAGAGCATGACGTTTTTTTCCTCCGCAGCCAGATTTCAGCGTTTCACATAGTACGTAGTGCCTTCAAGATGCAATTGTAGGTGATTGCATCTGGAGAGATTCCCTTGCTTCCCGTATGCTGAAAATAGCCCTACCCCTTTTAGACATATCCCGCAATTAGTGCGTTCGAGGAGACGGCATTCCGAACTGGAAGCTTCTTGAGCACTTTTCAGGCTTTTTGGCCGACCTCTATTGGGCATATCTCACAATCAGTGGGTTCAAAGAGAACACGACGATTTTTCTTTTCATCGGCCCCATTCCAGCGTTTCACGTAGTGCCACATGCCTTTAATATGCAATTGTAGGTGACTGCATCTGGAGAGATGCCCTTACTTCCCATCTGTAAAAACAAGCCTACCCGTTTTAGAGATATACTGCAACCAGTTCATTCAAAGAGAGAACATTTTGGATTGGAAGCTTCTTAAGCACTTTTTGTGCTTCCTAAGTTCCTAGCCCTACCTCTATTGGGCATATCCCACAATCAGTGGGTTCGAAGAGATGACATTCAAGCCAGGATGCTCCTTAAGCTGTGGGGCAGAATGCGGAGTTGGCAATGTTGCAACTCACTCTGGCATCATTGAACGTGACGTCACAGCTCTTCTTACATCGCCCCATGGTGAGTGTGGTCCCCTGTGTCCAGTAAAGTCTGCAGTAGACCTCCCTGTAGGCAGAGAGATGCATTGGGGTGGAAAGAGATCTGATCCAATAAGAGTTCTGAGGATTAGCCGGAATTTCCCTCCTCTCCCTTGCGGCGATGGAGCCCTCCATTGCCCTGCTGATGATCGAGTAGCCCTTCAAGATGCAATTGTAGGTGATTGCATTTGGAGAGATGCCCTTGCTTCCCATCTACTAGAAACATCCCCGCCCCTCTTACACGTATCCTGCAATCAATTCATTCGAAGAGACGATATTCCGGCCCAAAAGTTTCTCAAGCACTTTTTGTGTTTCCTGGCCCTACCTCTATTGGGCATATCCCACAATCAGAGAGCATGACGTTTTTTTCCTCCGCAGCCCAATTTCAACGTTTCACATAGTACGTAGTGCCTTCAAGATGCAATTGTAGGTGATTGCATCTGGAGAGATTCCCTTGCTTCCCGTATGCTGAAAACAGCCCTACTCCTTTTAGACATATCCCGCAATTAGTGCGTTCGAGGAGACAGCATTCCGAACTGGAAGCTTCTTGAGCACTTTTCGGGCTTTCTGGCCCGACCTCTATTGGGCATATCTCACAATCAGTGGGTTCAAAGAGAACACGACAATTTTTCTTTCTGCCATCCCCATTCCAACGTTTCACGTAGTGCCACATGCCTTCAATATGCAATTGTAGGTGACTGCATCTTGAGAGATGCCCTTATTTCCTATCTGATGAAAACAACCCTACCCCTTTTAGACATATACCGCAGCCAGTTCGTTCGAAGAGATGACATTTCGGACTGGAAGATTCTTAAGCACTTTCTGTGCTTCCTAGCCCTACCTCTATTGGGCATATCCCACAATCAGTGGGTTCGAAGAGATGACATTCAAGCCAGGATGCTCCGTAAGCACTGCTTGTTTCTTTCTAAAGTGCACCTCATTTGGCACACACCAAAGCAATACCAAGCACATTGTTTTTTAAAAACCAGTCCCTCTCTCTCTATCTCAATCTCTCAATGCAAGTGTAGGTGATTGCATCTAGAGAAACGCCGCGTGAAACCAATGCAGAGCTTTCTGGCCTTACCCATGCTAAGCATATCTTGGAATCGGTGCGTTCAAAGAGACCACTCTTTCAGGAGGGGGAGATGTCACAAATGCTTGTTGTCAATACGTGAAAATATACGACCACATAGCTGACACTGAATTCCATTTCTTAAGCATGATGCCCATATATCTGACATTTGAGATGGCTGAGATCGCTTCGCTCCCCCCAAAGGACTAATTCACCAGGACCTCACTGGTCGGTCGATCGGCCACGTCTCCTAAAAAGCTAAGAGGCGGTTGAGTTGAGTACCAGCTAGGCTTCCCAAATGACAAATTCCCATCTTTTGTCCCCGTGACAAGCAACTGTTGCAACCCAATTTCTGGCCAATGCCGACCAGACCGCGCCCACTAGGTTTGCTTTGTCGATGGCTGGCTATTCCCACTGTTAACACGACTAGATGTTGATGTCGAGAGCGAATGTCTGTTACGAACCAGCTTCCGATGTGAGCCACTGTGATGGTATAGAGAATACAGATATGATGCCAGTTCTTTTGTAGAGCTAACCTTATGCTGATCTGAGGTGAACCAGATATCTTCTATACAGAAAATGTTGGTCTGTAGCGAACCAGATATAGTTGCTAATTTGCTTCTGCCTTGCCCTCAGAAGAGACTGATTTTGAACATGTACCGGTCAGATGCTTCTAAGCATGTGCATGTAACCGGCCTCTACAACATAGAGGGCGGTACTATTTCAATTACCTGTTAACTTCACCCAGACCACTGTGAAGAAAAGAGAACACAATGGCATCCAGCGATCAGAATGTCTTCGCGCACAGAGACTGACACCCTGTAGGCCCTTTCGGTATTTCTTTATTCAATTGAAAGTAGACGATCCGAACACTTAGTCCAAACTCTCTCAAAGCTGTCCAAACCAGCCGAGGGCTGAAAACGCATGTTCCTAACATGATCTTGGCATCACAACGGCGCAAAAAACCTTGAAGGTCAAAAACACATGTCCAAGACGGATTCCCTCGCAATTTAGGACTTTTTTGGTGAGGTGTCGCAGACATTTAGCGTGCTGTAAGTCTCTAATTTCCTGCTGATGGGTGCTCAAAACCCTATACACGCATCCCAAGGCTCTCACGAAGCTCACCCGATGTTCCCTTGCAATGTAGGTGTGAAATCCTAAACCTGCAGAAAAACGCAGCAGACTGTAATTTCCCGATTCCGATCGGATGTTAGCGGAGCGAAAATGCCTCCGCGTGTCCCAAGGGCTCCCACTGGCAATGGGACAGTTTCCTTGCGAATTGGATAAGTTTTCACGCGAGAAAAATCTCCAAACTCGCAATCTTCCGTGATGGATTGAGATTAGGAGTTAGCTAATCTGATTCTTGTTCAGAAGGCTCTTGCATTGGCAAACGCGCATAAACTCCCAGAACTGTACATATTAGCCCAACTAGTGGGGCATTACATATGTGCCAAAGGGCAGAGAGAGATGCACGAGAGTAAATCATCGTGCTACATGAGATAGAGGAGAAGGCAAGCTTTCCATTAAAGCTGTCAACCTGCACCCACTACTCACGCACACACCGTAATTTCACACATACAAAAATCAGTCCTCTCTCTCTCTCTTGGGTGTCCCCCTCTTCATGCTGAAACTGGCAAAGTCATCTGGAGCCGTATGTGGGCGGAATTGTGCCGGTGAAGTAGTTGCCACCAAGATGAAGATGCTAAAGAGTTGAGATGATGGAAGCAGAGAAGAGAGACAGGGACAGAGAGTTGATCATATATTACCACCTCACATAGAAAAAAAAAGAGATAAAGACATCTCACAAAACAAATTACAAAGAGAGAAGCATGAAGGTTAATTCACAAAGACAGAGTGAACGAGAGACAAGCAAAGGGGTCAAATCAACAAAACACACACACATACACACACACACATAGAGAGAGAGAGAGAGTCTGAGTTGCTATGACTCTTTGCGTCTTTTTTTTGCCTTCCATGAATATATATGCTATGTTTAATAATTGACATCTTCGAGATTTCTAGAACCACTTTACAAAATCAAACATTCTGTTGCTGACTTATTTCATTGTTTTGCTTGTCATAGTGGAAACGTACTCATAGAGGTAGCGGGCGAAGAAATTGGGTAACAAGTATGCCCGATTTTTATTTTTGTGTGTGTGTGTGTGTGTGTGTGTGTGTGTGTGTGTGTCTCCCTCTCCCTCCCTCTTCATATATGCATATTATATGTGTGTATAGTTGTTTAAGTCTCTTTCTGTTGCATTTACAAATGTGTTAAAGAATAGGTGCATAGATACCTTGTGTAAAATAAATGCATTCATATAGATATGTGTGTCTTCCATGATTGTCTTTCTCGAAGTTTGAAATGGAATTCATAATGAACTTGTGAAACAACAAGTCAAGTGTTTATAGTAAATGATTTATGTTACTTGGGGCTTACATCTATTGTATATATTCTTGGTGGTAAACATCAAGTGTATATATTCTAGATTCTAGATGTGTTTAGTGTAGAATATTTAGTACTTTATTGAATATTTTCATTCTAGCATTATAGTTTGATATTCAAACATTTACCTAATTTTTGTCTGAATAGTGTAGTGTTCTCTGTGTGTGTGTGTGTGTGTGTGTGTGTGTGTGTGTGTGTGTGTGTGTGTGTACATGATTACTGCATAACATATATATTGTATAACCACCAAAAAGACAAAGTGTGTTTGAAAACAAAGTTTTGCAAGTCTCTCTCTTTCTCTTGCATTTACAAATGGGCTAAAGAATAGGTGCATAGATATCTTGTGTAAAGTAATTGCATCCATATAGATATGTATGTCTTTCATGATTGTTTTTTCTCGAAGTTTGAAATGGAATTCATTATGAACGTGTCGGATATCAAGTTTTGTAAATGATTTATGGCGCTTGGGGATTACATCTATTGTATATATTCTTGCTGGTAAACACCAAGTGTATATAGTATAGGTTTTAGATGTGTTTAGTATGGAATGTTCAGTACTTTATTGAAATTTTCCATTCTAGCATTAGAGTTTGATATTCAAACACTTCCTTAATTTTTGTATGAATAGTGTAGTGCTCTTTCTCTCTCTCTGTGCGCAGTATAGAATTAATGCATAACATATATATTGTATAACCACCAAAAATACAAAATGTAGTTAAAAACATAGTTTTGCACATTCCATTTATTCATGGGAGAACGATTTCTCTTTAAGTCTCTCTCTTTCTATTGCACTTACAAATGGGGTAAAGAATAGGTGCATAGATACTTTGTGTAAAATAAATGCATCCATATAGATGTGTGTCTTGTATTTGAAGTTTGAAATGGAATTCGTTATGAACGTGTTGGACAACAATTTATGTGTTTACATTAAATTACTTATTCTTGGTGGTAAACACCGGGTGTTTATATTGCAAATTTCAGATTTGGTCAGTGTGGAATATTCAGTAGTTTATTGAATATTTCCATTCTAGCATTAGAGTTTGATATTGTTAGCTCTCAGCAATCTCTCTCTCTCTCTCTCTCTCTCTCTCTCTCTCTCTCTCTCTCTCTCTTTGTGTGTGTGTGTGTGTATGTGTGTGTGGATGTGTGTGTGTACGCACAGTACAGAATTAATGTATAACATATATATTGTATAGCCACCAAAAATACAAAATGTGGTTGAAAACAAAGTTTTGAAACAAACTCTCTCTCTCTCTCTCTCTCTCTCTCTCTCTCTCTCTCTCTCTCTCTCTCTGCGCGCACGAAGTGAAGAATTGATACATGAAATTTATATTGTACTGCATGCATCAAATATACAAAATGTAATTGAAAACATGATTTTTTATGGTATCCATTCCAACCTTTGCCTCCATAATTCACTCCCTTTCCCTCTCTTTACACACAAATTTAAAAGAGTATAGAGAATGATCTACTTTTAAATAATTTAGAAACACTAAATATAATTTATTACTCTCCTCTCTCTCCCTCACACACACATATATGAACCTATCATAATCTTTGTATGAGCAATGTCATACTATCCCTCCATCTCTCCGTGTATATGCAGAGATTGTATACATACTAAATATCATAAATGGTGCAATCCCATTCTCCCCCTTAGTTCTTTATATACATCTCTCTCTCTCTCTCTCTCTCTCTCTCTCTCTCTCTCTCTCTCTTCACATATGTGCCTATATTTTTCTAATATTCAGTGTGTCTTTCACAAAGAGCAGTAACGGATCTAACATCGAGGCAAAGCAGATGTCGGGCTCAAATTCAGTGGAGGTAACAAATTACTCTTTCACTTGAAGCTTTGTATTTTTTAAAACATCAATGCGTACAATAAATGCATGTAATGAACTCAAATAGGAAAAAAAAGGCAATACTCCAATCCATATGAACTTGACTGTGCTTATTGTTACAAAGTAGTACCGATAAAGTCCAAACAACAAAAATGGAAATACAATTCTACACCAAAATTGTCATTGAGGACCTTCTGTATATGGATAGAGAGGAGCTTTTGAAATTATACTCACGGCAAAAACAAGAGAACATGAGTGTGTTCCTTCGGAGGATATCGAAGAAGGTCTTAATGAAGCTTTCAGTTCATTGGCCAAAATTCCAAGGACGCAATGACCTGCTTAAAGTAAACGAGGGTTCCCTTTATAACGAATGTAAGAGGATACTAGGTCGAATTCGACAGAGTGCAAAGGCTATACACTTCGACGAATTTTCGCCTAGTTTTCTTTCAGAAAGAATAACCTTATTGGAGTCATTATATTCTAGCTACAAAGGGAAATCACCAGCGAAAGTAAAGCACAATGCAGCATCTGAACCAAGAGATACTCCAACAATCAAACTTTTGAATCCCTCACAAATAAAATTTCTCTCGACAGCATGTATTGGTTTAGGGGAGCATACCCATGTCTACAAAGTAACCATCAAAGATAAGGATTTCAAAGACCCACACTACAGCTTCAAGATTTTCAATCGAGACTACCAAGATAGGATTGCAAATGTGGCCATACAAGTCTCTATGTTTACGAAGCGTCACGCTGGTGTCGTACACCCCTTAGCAATTTCAACAAGCCCTGATTCACCAGGGATTGTGTATAGATTTTGGAATGGTGGATGCTTAGAGAGATGGCTATACTTGGCAACGGCAGATGGGAATAGGCCAATGCCAAGAAACTTTGTTGATATCCCAACAGAGATAGGCACATTAGAAATGGTGAAACACCATGGCATTGAACTTGTTTACTCTCTGCTTGACTCAATACACTTCTTGCATTGTACTGGGACTTTACATAATAACATCTACAGCGAGAATATTGTTCTCCACTTCGACCAAACATATGATAATGCTTACTTGGGCATTGTCGGGCTCAGTCGAAGTGCACACATATCAACTTTAAAGACATTCAAACCGATGCCAGATACTGCATTACATACAATGCGAACTTACAAGCATAAGTATCGCCATATAGATCCGGAGTGTTTCTCTACTTCACCTCCATCTCACACCTACAGTGATGATATGTACTCTACATCTTTCCTTATCTATAAAATGGTCAGAGTATGTACTCCAAGAAACGTTGCGGAGGAATACATTGTTGATAAAATAGGACAAATTTGTGAAAGAACTTTGGCCAAGGACTCAACATACCGACCGGCGCTATCGGACTTCTTTGCTGCATTCAGCCCTTTCGACAGGGACTACGCAGAAGAACATAAGCTTCTTCGACTTCGTCCTCTTGCTGACTGAGTTCCACACATGAACACATTTTTTTCATGCCTCCACTTTTTTGTATCGAGCTACCTATTAATATATCCGTTGTCTTCTGGAGTTCTCCTCAATACATAGAAGAATTTACTACTCATATATTTCTTTTTTATTGTCTTGCAATTGACATGAATTTTTCCAATGCTCTACAAATTAGCAGAGCTTTTTAAGAAATACAAGCTAAGTTGGATAATTTCATGTTTTCTTTAATATTGTTCACTAGAATTATCTATGCATAATTGTGCAGGCCCCACCAAAGGCGCCTTCTTCGACCATTTTGAAAATTGGCGACATATCTGAGGAGATGTCACACGGAGAAACTTTTGACGGTTATATTTTATGTAGATATGGAACATATGAGCATTTCCCAAGTGCAAAAAACCTCAACCTACGTGCAGATCTAGTCGATGACGAGGGCTTTACGACAATCACACTATTGGTGGATAGAGACTTTATACCTATTTTTTGCGCCTTTCATAAAGAAAAGGACCTGGCTTAGACTGGAGAATTTTGTAATACAAAAAAGCAAACCAATGTTTGACAAGGGCGATGCGTCCATGGTGCTTGTCGTGAATGGAAATTCAAAAGTAACCAACATATCTCCAAAGGAATTGAATATTCTATTCTTCTCAAACACTAGCTTGTCTAGTATAGTTCAATCTGAGGTAGCTTGTCCAAGAGAGGATATTGTATCTGCTGTACTCTTGGAGGACGGAGGGAAGGAAACAACCTCAAATGACAAGGTGATCCACACTGTTCGTTGTGCTGATAGTATTGAGGAAGCAGACAAACATACCGTAAGTACTTATTTGCTTCCTTTACGAACATATATTTAACTACCCGGATAAATAAGCCGTGAGCTAACTTCCTCTCTACTATGCTAGATCACTTTCACAAGTTTCTCTGAAGACGACTGCGAGTACGTACTTGGCGAATTTCGCAAAAGACCATATGCGACATTTGTATTTAAACACCTTTACTCATACATTTATAATGCAACTCGCTCATTCCAATTCTGAACGACAACAATAGTTGTGCCTGTAGAAGATGAAGAAACCAATACACATTTACAACATGTAGCAGATTACTGGAGAAAACGCTCACAGAAGTAAAGTCTTCCTTTGTCAATGACAGATTCTTCGTAAACTTCCTTCCAAGTAACGTTTTCCAATTCACAAATAAATGGCCACTTGAGCTTCATACCATGCGCACGCCCTTACTATCTTGGATGCAAATACTGCAATACACAAATTTAAAGCCAACTGAACACAGAGACAAGAGAGAAGAAACCCATGTCCGACTGTAAGCGATGCGGTACTGAAGTTGAGTTGACATTCATACCATGTTTGAAAAAATCTATCCAAACCAACACGGCCTCTACAAAGGTCAATGTTATAAGTGATCTAGTACTACAACTTCTACATATTGAGCAACCAATAGAAGCATATTTCAAAGCATCTAAAAGAGACTTTTATCAAAAGTTGAACAAGGCAAATATCTACGGTCTTTTCAAAATTAACAGTGCGAACACCATTATCTCTTACAATGGCACACACGTGAAAAGACAAAGAATTACTGATTTTGTGTTAGGTACGTGACATATTTCAGTAGAAATAAAGAGCGCAATGCCATTTCTTGCTTCTAATAGCTCTAATACTTGCTTCTTTATTGTTTCAGGTTTTCTGCCATGCGCCCATATGACTAGGAGAGGTACCATACATATACAAGCATTTTAGAAAAGAGCTCAACAGCTTATATTGTTTTATCTTCAACACGCAATTTTTTCCTACATACGATTATCTTACGTTCCCATTTGATATAGTCCTCATTAATTTCATTGAGCTTTTTAAGAAATGGCATTCAGAGTAGGCAACGAAGAAGAAGATCACAAGAGGTGTACATATGTTGAGAATGAACTTCACCCTGCATAAGAATTTGTTTTCACTGTAGGAGACTGTTTTTTTTATTGCTTGAAATATTTACTAAATTACCATCACACAACATTGGACCTAAGAATAAACATAATAAACAACTTCGTCACCTCATTCAATGCAAATGACCCAGATGCATTACACTGCTTGCAAACATTCTTGAACTTGGACTTGCTTTCAGCTTTGCACGGTGTTCAAATAGTAAATGGATATCTTTCCCGCATGAAATTACCAGCTTCCGAGAAAGGGCTCTGAGGAGACCATTTTTGTATATATTGGTTAGCAAAAACATTCAAACGAAGTATCTCACTATGGTCAAAACAAAGGGGAACAAAATATATCACTTACTTTTCGCATTTAAAAGACACACTGCACATTCTCTTCGATGACCGCCCAAACCATGTTGGCCACTTTGAACCTTTAATTCCATCTGAGAAACATATAACCATAGACAAAAAAACTTATTGCACACCAGACACTGCAACAAAACATGAGATGAGTTTTGCCGATCTCGAAACAACGCATAATTTTCATTACAATATTGGAGACTGCCTATTCGATAGCATTGCACACTCCTTGAAACATACCGTTTCCAGTCAAGACCTGCAACAAATTGGAGTCATGGAACTCCTGCAAAAACTTCAAAATACTAACTCACAGGCATTGAATGTGTACAACTACACCTAACAACAACATTCCTTGAAGAAACTCAACATGTTAAAACATTTGCCCAATATGTCGAACTCATGTCAACATTCTCAAGACATGGTGGGCTCTGGGGCGATGCAGTGATTTTGTACTGGATAGCAAGAGCATTGAAATTGAATATCAATGTATGGAGCTCCTCTCTACATAGAGTTACCTACAGCACAAAGTTCTCTCAAGAACATAAAACGATTGATTTACTATTTCATGATGAAAATGGGAACGATGGCCATTACGAGCCTTTGCAACCAAGACAAAGCAGAGAAGATATTGTCAAACAAGTCGAACCCACTAAACATTTCCTAAACAAACCTACTTTGCAGAAAAGGAAACATCAGGAAGAGGATACCCTACCAAGCGCGAAAAGCAATCCAAACGAACCATTTTAAAAAAAAAGAACATATTACAAATGGAACAAACAAGTTGAGAATCAATTAATACAACTCTTGCAAACTTCTAAAGACTTGGAAATCTCAACTATTTGTGATATTTTTTTGCAAGAGCATAAGGACATTCCCAGGAAAAGTTTGAAATACAAACTATCATCTCTCATGAGAAAGGATATCACAAAAAAAACAAAAAAAAACATTCCCAGAAATATCTCCATAAAATAAAACTATTATATGGACAGAAGAGCTAGAGAGTACCCTGTACTCACTACAAATAACACATCCTAGTATTTCGCGGGCTGCACTCTGTAAACATTTCTTGGAAACAAATAATTTTCCATCAACACTTCTGGAGAGAATACGCATCCATCTAACCGTCTCATTAAAAAAAAGAGGAACAAAATCTTCACCAAAACAAAACACACACAACACATGACGATCACACAGAGAGGTGCCTACAAAAATTCCTCTCGAGCATACAAGAGAAACCAATTTGTCCATGCAATTGTTGTAAACGATTGTACTTTCCATCACAATTTTCAAGATATTGTAAGCATGCAATAGAACTAATCGAGAACTATACCAAAATACCATTACAAATAGATTCTAATGGTAAAAAACCAATCTATAATAGTTGCATTCACTATTGTAATAAAGGTAAGGTTCCAAAATACTGCTCTCCCACTTTCATAAGAATGAACACAACAATTGAGGAAGTGCAATCGCTGATAGACCTTGAAGAGCGCTTAACCGCCCCAAGGAACACATTCGCTCAAATACGTCAATACTTGCACTACGGACAGTACCTTTTAAAAGGGAGCATTATAAACATACCTGCAAACCTTGATATAATCCAAACAACATTACCAAGAATAGACCTTGAGCACACCACAATTGGTATTGCAATCAAAAGAAAACTAGAATACAAATCGATATACAGGAGCAGACAAATACATCCAAAAAAAAAAACCAAGGCCCTAGACATTCTACTGACTACTCCATTATATAGAAAGCACAATATTCGACAAAAATTTGACTGCCTTGAACATTAGCCACTCTCAAGAAGTCCAAACTAATGACATGAGCTGCACAAACGATGATCAAGAGGACATCCATGATTAAGAAGAAAAGACTGAACTGCATATTGATACATTATTGCACGGCTTCATAGATTCCAACGAATTTTACGATGCTACGTCGAGGGTTTTGACTATAGCTCCATGTGAACATCAACAACCACTAGGCTTGTTTTCAGATAAGGACTGTGAAGAGCTCAACTTTCCCACTTTGTTCTACGGTAGTCAACGGCACACATCACCACATCCATGTCACTTCACCTATCAAGAGTTGTGTCAATGGGAAATAATGAACACCGATCGTCGCTTTGCATATCACATCACAAACATATTTTTCAAAGTGATTAAAATAATAATCCATCAAATTTGGACATCAACATGGGTGCGCCTCCATAAAGCTGTAATGCACAATCAAACTATATGCGCTAGAGACCTCAAAGACTCAATAGACATTGAGAGCATAATAAAATCACATGTCGGTTATAGAGACCTTCAACGGTTGCGAAATTCGCCAGATTATTATGAAGGCCTACAAAAAAACATTTTTGCTATGATCCGGCAACTAGGACCTCCAACATTCTTTGTGACTTTCACAAGTGGTGAAAAAAGTTGCCCTCCTCTCTATGAAGCACTAGAGCATCTCTTCAAGAAAAGTAAACACCCTCACATGAACAACGGAAACTTGAATGACTTGATACGAGAGGACCCCGTCACTTGTGCAAGATACTACCACCACAAAATCTCAAGCCTTTGCAAATTACTAAAGAAAACATCACACATATATGGGAAGATAACCGATTACTTCTTTGTCATAGAGTTCCAGTCTAGAGGCAGTGAGCATGACCATGGCCTACTATGGATTGAAGATGCTCCAGTATTTGATGGCTCAAACAATGAAGCCATAACAAAATTCATTGACACATACATATCGTGTGATAAAAGAGATACGAACATTTACGAAGCATCCAAACACATCTACACACACATACATGTAGGAAACAAAATAGAAAACAATGCAGATTTAAATACCCTCAACCACCTTTCTCACAGACAACAATTCTAAAACCACTGGATGACAGAAGCGACAATGACATTGCAAACACAACAAAAATCTTTGAATACATACAAAAAAATGACTTGGCTGAACATGGCCTGGAGTTCAATACTTTCCTCCAAGAAATGAACATGACAGAAGAAACTTACAAGAGATAAACTTCTAGTACTTTGAAACGTCCCACAGTTTTCCTCAAAAGACGAATCTCAGATATAGGCACAAATGCATTTGCAAAAAACCTTGTCAACATTTGGGAAGCAAACATAGATTCACAATTTATATTTGAACCATATGCAGCTGCAACATATTGCACATGTAATCTGACAAAAATGGACAATACAGTCACCAAGACGTACCAACACTTACTACGAAAGCTTAAAAAAAAGAAACTGATGTAGCTTCTCGAATAAAACAACTAGGTTCAGCATTGCTCAACACACAACAAATGTCTGTACAACAGGCAATATATTTTATATTGTCACTTCCTCTCTTTCATTCATCAAGGCATTCCAATTTGTAAACACGGCTCCTACACATGAACGTGCTATCATTATCAAACGCCGACATCAACTGCAAGATCTGCCTGATGACTCCACAAATATCACACAAGAATCAATCGTAGACAAATATAAAGAGCGTCCAACAAGCTTAGAAAGACAAACCTTAGCTGACATTGCAACAAAGTATAACTACAACAAAGACTTCACTCAAAGGAAGAAACTAGGAATCTTGAGAAGTATACGTTACAACAAACAAAAGGACAACGAGAATCATTACAGAGAAATGCTTCTGCTACATGCTCCTTTTCAGCAAGAAGAAACTGAACTCATTAAAGACCATGCAACCTGGAAGGAAGCATATTTGTCTAGGCAAGACTCCATACTTGAGAACTACGAAAAATATAATTACAGCAAACCAATAGCAAATAGAAACGAATGGCAAGAATTAGAAAATATACCATTACAAGCATATGAAGAAGACACATACGAACAAATCATAGACCACATCAATATTATCAACACACAAAACATAAAGAGCTATGATCTCAACCTTGACTTTGAAAATCCACATAGAAAAACAAAGAACTCACAAAAAATTCAATTACTCCTTGCACAAACAATACAGCTCGATACACAAGATCATTTCAAAAATATTAGGAACTTCAATCCCGAACAACGCTGCATATTTGATGATATCATGTTCAAAATCGCATATGAAACCAAACAACAAATATGTGCCTTCATCACAGGAGGACCCGGCACCGGAAAAATAAGAGTATTGAAAACACTAATCGAGCACCTAACAAGATTCTACAATACAGTCCACAAAAGTGACCCACTTAAAACCAAAGTACTCAAACTAGCATTCATGGGAAAAGCGGCATACAACATAGACGGAACAACGATACACTCTAGATTACATATACCCATCAATCAAAATGTGCTCACACAGGTGCTCGACGAACAATTGGATACTTTGACAAAAAATTATAGCGAGCTAAAAGTAGTCGTTATCGATGAGATCTCACTGGTCGGTGCAACAATGCTGACACATATCAATAAAAGGCTACAGACAATCCATCACACACATCATTTGCCCTTTGGAGGGCTACATGTCATATGTTTCGGTGACTTATACCAACTTCCACCTGTAAAAGACAAATGGATTTTCAAAGACATTACACAGATGCACACAAATTTATGGCGAGAAAAATTCAAAAAGTACGAACTCACACAAGTCATGCGCCAAACAGACCCCACATTTGTAAACATTTTGAATGAAATAAGGAAAAACACTCATGATATCCAAGACATTGAGTACATGAATAACATTTGCCTTGCAAAAGAAACATACAATATTCACATGCCACACTTGTTTTACACGCAGCAAAAAACACAAGAACATAATAATTTATTGTTCCAAGAAATTGAAGGCCCAACATATACCCTAATAGCAATAGAATCCCCTCCAATATAGCCTTCAGGAATTGCGCAAGACGTTAAAAAAACAGCAGGCCTTCAAAAAAGTCTCAAACTTAAACCAACAATGCTCGTTGAGCTTTGCTCAGGAAATTATGACATAGCAGATGGCCTTGTCAATGGTGCCGATGGGCATTTTCAGACAATATCAACTTACAAGAACAAAAAAATTATTTGGATACAATTTCTAAATACAAAGGTTGGCCATCAAACACGCCAAAAATACCACCATCTTTATACTGATAACAAAAAATCTACATGGACATGTATTTTTCCAATCACAAAGGAGTTCCATATATCAAATACAAACACAACCAAACTATTCAGAATACACTTTCCCATTCAACAAGCATTAGGAAGAACTGTCCATCGATCCCAAGGGTTATCTCTAGACACCATGGCCTTCTCACCTGACAAAGCACACACACATGGGTTAGTCTACATAGCATTATCTAGAGTTAGAACCAAAGAACAACTATTTCTCTTACAACCGTTACAAGCTAGAAATTTCTCCCTTGATCAACATGTACTAAATGAAGATCACAGATTGTCCACAGAAGGAAAATGGAAATTCTCAATAGACCCGTTTGTCCTAAACAGAGATCAAACAACCATCATAAGTACTCTGAACACTAGATCGCTACCTAAGTATTTTGAGGACTTAAAGGCACACCCACTTTATAGATATAGTGACATCATTTGTCTGCAAGAAGCAAAAGACACTGACTCCATCATAACAAATAAGCTAACATTATACAATGCAATTTCTCGCCCTCCACAAAATAACACAATCACACTGTATAATAAAAACTACACACTATCAACCACATCAATACACAAACATCCAAACCACGAAATCGTTGAAACATTGCTTTTGAAGATACTAACCAAGCAATCAAAATTGTTAACTTATATCGCTCGCCGACCAGCAAAGACACACACACATTCTTTGAAACTCTGAGCAACACCTTGCGACGCACAATCCAACCAATGAAAACTTTTGTGTTAGGCGATTTCAACATTGACTACCTTCGACAATCAAAAGATCGAGATACTCTTATCGCCATAATGACAGAACACAAGTTCCAACTTACTAACAGCGGACCAACAACAGTCTACGAATCTCAACTAGATCATATATGGACAAACTTTACAGACTATCAAATCATATCAAAAAATTACCCAGCATATTGGACAGATCACGATCTCATATACATATCCCTCAAAAACAAAAACAACAACAACTACGTTCCTTGGACAACACCACCAACTACAGGTAAATTTCTTCCACTGCACTTTGCATATCTCTGCCTTACTGGGATCAAATCCGTACTTATGAAAGAATCTCCCATGCAGTACTATGACATTTTGAAAGCTGCTCGACGACACAGCATAGTGGCATCCACTGTAAATCACCAGCTCATACACACAATTCCATTGTTAGCTTTTTTTACCTTCACATCAAAGACACATGTTATCACATCAGGTACTCAACTACTCGATGCATGTCTACATTAAAATATCAACTCCACATGCTTTCATTTTAACATTGCCTCCCTCTTTCTCTCTCTCTCTCTAATTCCCTCCCTTTCCACCTTCTGTGTTCCTGTGTCTCTCTACACTCCAATGCCAAAAATGAGACCATTTCCCTATTTCTCTCCAATGCCAAAAATGAGACCATTTCCCTATTTCTCTGTGACCCCCCCCCCCCCCCCCCCCCCCCCCCCCCCCACTCTCTCTCTCTCTCTCTCTCTCTCTCTCTCTCTCTCTCTCTCACACAGGCAGTGCCGCCGTTGGCAATTTAGTGCCAGCCTTGTTTCATTGTTACAGCATCGAACATCTCCATGAATCCACTCACGCAGGTGAAAAACACTCAGAAGATCATAGCACGCGAGGCAGCTCTTGGAATCTCTGAGGCCGGATCCTGGCACGCCAAGTACAAGGATTCAGCTTACATCTACGCGGGCAATTTCTCGTTTGA
This sequence comes from Adiantum capillus-veneris, assembly GCF_014529385.1. Classification (NCBI taxonomy): domain Eukaryota; kingdom Viridiplantae; phylum Streptophyta; class Polypodiopsida; order Polypodiales; family Pteridaceae; genus Adiantum; species Adiantum capillus-veneris. Next base: position 116,138,479 of record NC_140955.1, read on the forward strand.
TCTCACTGAAGGGGATCTTCTCGCCATCTTCGCCCAGTATTTCTCAAGAACACCCCCCCCCCCCCCCCCCCCCCCCCCCCCCCACACACACAAAAAAAAAACAAAACACACACACACACGCGGCTTGTTTAGGAGGCTATTAGACCATCGCATCCGCTCAAGCATTTTTGGCTCTCTTGCAGGTATGGTGAAATTGTTGACGTTAATCTTGTGCGTGACAAAGGTACCGGAAAATCTCGGGGTTTTGCCTTCCTTGCTTATGAAGACCAGCGCAGCACAGTTCTTGCTGTTGGTATGTCCTCTTGATTACTTAGAAATTATGCTGACATTGAACTAGTAAGATGTTCTGTACAAACTTGCATGAACTGGTGAGATTGGGGTCTTTAAGTTGCAAGAGGTAGAGCATGTTATGCCTAAAATTGGTAAATGCTAGTAGGCGACTCTTGGATTGCACTCTTGCGCACTGTTCATGCATATTTTCATGATTGGAACCTCATTGAAGTCGGTAAATGCAAATCATCACGCCCTGTATCTTTCTTCCATTACGTGCTTTTCCTGCGTGAGTTGGCTCTCACTCTGCCATGGGACTCATAGTTGTTCAGAGGCTCTTGGACAGTGTCATGGAAGCTCTTTTGGGACGGAGATAGAGAGATTTGCAGCGAAAGATGCATTCGAGTGACACAAACTGGCGGCAGAAAGTGCAAGAGTCTTGCTTTTCTCTGAAAGGAAAACAGTGCTGATTTAACTACAAAGCTGTGATACATCTAGGGCGTAGACCAAGATGATGTCTGATGGCATTTTTTTTTCAAAAACTGTTTAAAAAAAATGGAAATTGAAACAACTGAGATATATGGCTATAGGTTGGATAAATTTCCAGGGGGAAAAACCTTTCCTAAATAGAGTACAAAGTGTCTTGGTAACCTACAAAAGGAGAGAAGAGGGACACTCAGCAGCTTCTAAAAGATCGGCACCTCAAATTTTTTGTATCTGCATCAGTGATAATATGGAGAAAAACAATGCACGACTATAGACGAGGATGAGTGTGATGTACGAGCTTCGTGAAAAATTATCTAATAAGGTAAGAGGAAACCAAGCCCTTTGATATGAAGCACATGTGGGAGGAAGCCTTTTAAAATGCTAGTCCACTTACTCAAAGTGGTTGTTGAAGAATTGCGAGAAGAGTAGCTCAGTTAGGAGGGATAGAGGGGAAAACAGGAGAGCCATACCAAAAAAACAGTAGAGCCATGCCAAGAGGACATCAACTGAAGAGGACTTTGGGCCACCAAAGAGAACAAAATGAACAGAAAAGAAACATAAGATTGCCAAAGGTGCGGGGAAAAAGGTGAGAAAAGAAACATAAGACTGCCAAAGGTGCAGGGAAAAAGGTGAACAGGTGAAAAAGTCTGCAACCACGAGCAAACACTTCTCAATCAAGGGCAGCCATCAGATCTTAGATCTACCGCGAGAGAATTTGTCCGAATTAGCCTCTAACTATGGGCATTCCTCAGTCTCAATGGAGCAAGGCCTAGGGCAGCCGTTTGATGTGCAAACCTGCAATTTGCAACACACAGCACGCGAGGAACAATAGGGCCGGAGAGAGAAAGAGAGGTCACAAGTAAAGAGAGAAAATCATTACAGAGGAATAAATGCTAGAGTGTTAGTGCGGTCTGGATCTGCAAAATATTTCCAGTTATTAAGAAACGCTAGAGAGAGGAGAGTGTGACCCCAAACACTGGCTATGCACTGCGTACACCACACGAAGTACAAAAGGAAGGGGGGGGGGGGGGTCAAAGTCGACGGTGCCGAAGTGTAGAGACCAAGGGGAGCTTCTCTTGAACCAACCAACCTTGGCAATGAATTGATGATGATACAATGGGGGGTGGAGGGCAAATTGCCCTACCTGGACTTTTGACAAATAAGTAAAATAAAATTTTAAAACCCAAAGTAAATAATGGGATCACATTGGGCAGTCCACTTGAGATGCCAAAACTCCAACACCCTCTTTGTAGCTCATAGTGGACATCAATAGTGAGACCAAGTTGTTGAAGAAGCTACCATGGAGACCCCAACAACTGCTCCTTGCTGGATACACCTCGGATTTGCTACCCTCAACTTTGTACCTTAGAAGAATGCCTTCTTGAGCATCAGTTGCCTTTTAGAAAATTGAACTGTAGATCAAACTACGTCCAAGAATCCTCAATTGTTAACTGTGAAAACATAACGTCGGTTCATGGAACGCTCCAAGGTGTGAAGGGAGGCATCTTACTTAAGAGGAAATGCATAGACATGGTGGTCTACTCTGTTGTTACGCAAAGAAGCACCTATGACATGGGTAAAATTTAAGAAAATTTTCACGTCAACTTGGATATCAGACGAATATGAAGGAGATGCCATCACGGCTTGGCATCATTCGAGGATGACTAAGAAAGACACGTTGGATGACTGCTGCCCGAGGTTTTGGGATACTTATTTGCTAGTGTCTTTGTTTGGGAAGATTACTTTGACGAACCAGATTGAGCAGTTTTCCTGTGGTTTGCCAAAAGAGATTTGCTAGTATTGTCTGGAACAAAAATCTGACTCTATCCAAACGCTTATGGGACATGCTAAGAAAGGAGTTGGAATGCATGTCGGCTCATTGACTTATCCTACAGACACCTACGTCAACTAGGCAAGAGTCTTCTAGTGAAGAGAATGAATCGGCGGAAGTGGATGGTAGCGCATGTGAGGGTTCTGACGAACTAAGGGAACTAGATGCAAGTTCCTCTGAGGCTTCCGAAGAAGAACAGGGATCAGATGATAGTGCGTCTAGGTTTTTTGACGATTGCGATTGATGTGCCAGTGGATAGGGGAGGCTAGCTAGGCTACCCACAGGCCCCAGGGCACAAGGAAAGAAAGAAAGGGAATCAACTGGTAGATCAGAGAATCCCAAAGATCTACATTGAGGTGCCAAGGGTAGGGAGGCCAGTAGGGCTACCAACAGGTGATAGGGCATGAGAAAAACAGAAAGGTAAGCTAGGTCCATGGGATAATTTGGTCAAGGGTACTTTTTGGCCCTCGATGCAAAGTGGATGGAGGAGAAGAACATCGCAAATTCTCTTCAAAGAGAGCTGTACCTTGAAGCTTTTGGGCCATTAGCAATGTCTATGTCAAAAGTTACTGATGAGTCAATAAGTTGAATGTGGTGCGGTGCGGACTGCACAAGAGGGGAGCCATTCCACTCCTTTGTCACAGATTGCCTAGATTGAATACAATCACTATATTCTTGTTGAGATTTTAGGGTACTGATAGGCTGATAGTATTTTGCGGAATGACTTTATGAACAGATGTGCTCTGAGTTGGAAATTTCCTTAATTGAATCGAAAACATACGCTCTTTCATGTGTGTATTGTTAGAGACATGTAAAGAAAGATGAAGTGTCTGCAACATTTTGTCTAATGAATGATTTGAACTCAGTGCATCTAGACATCTGTTAGAGATCAACGAGATTTGGATGTGATGGCTAAGTGAACTGAATGTGATCTAAATGAAATTGTAGTGCTCAAGATGTCTATGTGGATGAGATGATTGGATACTGTTGTTAGTGCATCAAGAATTTCGGAAGGATGAGATGGTTGAACAGTGATCTAGTTGCATCAAGAGTTCTGACCGGAATGAGATGGCTAGATTGAATGATTGAAACATTGTGTTCAGTGTGAACTAAGTGTGTGATTTTGTGAACTGCTTGCTATATGCATATACTGTCTTGTGGTGATTGTCGTGGGCATGGTTTGCTTGATTGAAATGTGAAAAGAAAGGATATGAATCTAATAGTAACAAGATTTAGTAGATCAAGACATCCGTGAAAAGATCAGCACCGTTTGGATGCGATTACTAAATGGTTACAATGTTCATGGTTCGTATCTGAGACCCTCGCTCGATAGATTGTGATTGATCAGTCACTGATATCTTTGTAGAAGTGTTGGATTGGTAGAGTGTGCATGAGTACATAGAGTCGGTGTCTATTGAAGAAAGTTTTTGACCTATGGCTGTTTTGTAGGCGTAATCGAGGGCGATTACAATTCTTTCAAGAGGGGGGAATGTTACAAAGTGATGATGTGGCATGTTCAATTGGAAGGAAAGTGGCAAAGAGAACAAGGAGAAACTGATCTCGGAAGAACTTGCAGAAGTTGTGGCCGAGAGGAACTACAAAGGGGTTAGGATCTTAAAATCCTAACCCAGTAACTTAAAGAACTTATGGAGCACCGGTCAAGGGGCCTAAAATCCTAAAATACAGAAGCATGAACTCTGTCACGTGACACATCCAACCCTATGTGTCCGTGGACAAGCTACAACACGACAAGGGTTCAGTCCGTCCAATCAGTCTAGATTTAGAAGTGTTCTGGCACTTTTGTGAGTCTGTTCGCAGACCGTGCATGCCTCGGCACTTAGTGTAGATGCATATCCTCTGGTTGCACACAGCATGATCATAAGCATTCCCATCAGAATCCATCAGAATCCTTCAGGGGAATTTTCCAATGCATTTAGCCTATTTTACCTATTTTTGACATTTTTCACTTATTATTTTTAAGTGACTTTTGTTGGAAAGTAGGTAGGGCAAATAGTTTGTATATAAGCAAACCTAGACTAGCACTAATTGGCAGAAGAGGCAACAGGAGCCAAGCTCAGCAGGCAACTTCTCAACAAGACCCCTTGGTGGACTTCCCTCCAAGCAAGAACTTCAGTCCCTAGCGTTTTCAGCAAGCATCCTCGCCAGGCAGTTCCAACCACTAGCGTTTTTGCATCAGGATACCATCAGACACAGTACCGCAGTACCCAGCTTGCCCTAGCGATTTGCATCAGCAACCATCGCCAGCAGAAGTCTGTGGACACATAGCGTTTTCCAGATTGCACCCTAGCGTTTTGGAGATCCCAACGTTTGCAGATCTCAGCCTTTATAGCCTTCAGCCCTGGCGTTTTTCAGCATTAGAAAGACCTACATATTCAGCCCTAAGGAGTAGCAGATTCAGCCCGGAAAGACCATCAGTTTTCAGCCCTTGAGAACCTCAGTTTTCAGCCCTAAACTTGCAGATTTTCAGCGTCAAAGACCCCACAGAAACAGCCCTAGAATCAGCGTTTTTGGACTAGTCGCATATTTCAGCCCATAGCATTTTTGGACAGCAGATACAAGATTGCAGATTTCAGCCCTTAGGTCGGTCTCCTCGTCACCGTCGTCATCGCCGACATAGCCTAGACTTGCATCAGTCTCATGCATACAGTTTGTACCAGTTTGTGCAATCATAAGTAGACCACTCTCACCGACGAGAGTGGGGCCTTCGGAGGAGGGTTTTACTACATCTTTGGGTGTCGTATCTCTCTTCTCTCTCTATATCTCAGTCTCACACTTGCACGCGCAGTGTCCATTCACTTTGTTTGTGATCATAGCATTGTCTCATTAAGAAAGGAAGGCTCTACCTTTCATAAGAACAAAAAGGAACCTTGAGCACAGTTTGGAGCACTCATCTTGAGCAAAGCGCAAACATTCATTCCGCTGCACCTAACAAACTCTGAGAGAGATTTCTGTAAATTGCGCTGACATGCTGATGTGGCAAGATGTATGGATTTTTGCAAATTACGTTGCTGATGATAACGTTGGTGCAGCCAAAGTGTGTCGACCATGGCAAAGGGCACAAACAGGTATGGATGAGCTTGCAAGTGCATGGCAAAGGGCTGGAGCAGGTGTGAAAGACGTGGGCAGACAGGTGGTAGCGGTTATGTACGTCTTATGTGGTTTAATAGGTGGAAAGGGCTCCAGAATGGGCCAATTGGGGTGGCAGGGAAGGATGCCCAAAGTGCAGTTTTTTGCTTTGGAATGTAGTGCTTGAAGTGGTCTAGAAGCTGATCCAGACGGCTCCTTAAACAGGGCCATGGTGTGCAAGTTATGGCTGTCTAAAGATGGGGTGCATTGCAAATTCCCGGCGGGCAGGGCAGGTAAGGAGAGGTGGCCATGGCTGGTTTCAAAAGGTAAACGTGAAGTGCTCGAGTTGTGGAGGATGTCGGTCCTTCCGGATTGAGGATTGGGTCCCAAATGTGCAAGATATGGGCAGCTGAAAGATTGCCAGAGGCCAGTTATGTGCCCACTCGATTGCATTGGAAATTGTTCCAATCGGGAGATTTTGCGCATCGCTGGGTTTGTAGAGCTAGTGTCCAGCATGAGAAGCCTACAAGAAGTGACTGTTGGTCAATCGGGTGCCTGATCAACTAGATACGGTTTTTCGAAGTTTGTGCCATTTGACGGTGATGCAACCCCATATTTTTTCCCCAGTTTTGGTCGCCTTGGTTGGAGGGTCCGTCAAAGACCAAATGCGGAAGGGCTGTTACAACTCGAGGTCGGTGAGGTGATCTTTTACTTGGGCTTTACAAAGTGGAGATTGGACTTCTGAGCAGGAAATGGCACTTGCAAAGTTGGAGGGAAACAAGGGTTGAGACCTTGGGGCTTTTTTGAAGGTTTTAAAACTTGAAGGCCAAGTTAATGGCGAGCTACCATGTGGCGGTTCTTCTATTCCACATGTGAAGAGAGCAGTCCAGATAGCGGGGTATTTGAGCTAGGCGGAATTGGAGTAGTGATGGGAGTGAGCTCCCTTGTGGTCTAGGCTATGGTGGTCTTGCGTGGGCGGTGCCCGGGCGTTGCTGCGGGCGGCATTGGTGGTGGATTTTGGCATGCGGAGGCATTGTTTGATGATGGTGGTGGATGTGGTGTCGATCGACGGCCGTTCGACGTCCATTGATGACGTGGCAATCTAAAGGGGCATTGTCGCATGCGCTTGAGGGGCCATTACTTTTGAAGAGAGAGTTGGGGAGCACAGATGGCGCCGTCGGGGCTCCCAAAGGAAAGGGCGGTTCATGTGGGTCTAGCTAGGCAGGGTGGTGTCGTAAAGTAGCAAGGGGTGATCCCCATGCAGTCAAGCGGAGGAAAGTGGCTGAGGTGTCAACACCATGCAAGATGTGCTAAATATGGAATGCCAAGTGTGTGAAATGTATGAAAAATGCAAAAAAAGCTCGAAGTGAGCTGCACGAGCCAGGAGAAACCCAATTTTTTGTTTTTTTTAGAAAGTGTAGCCTCTTGTAAGGAGAGTTTTTTTTTTTCAATTTTGTAAGGGTTTTTGGCCATTTGGGATCTTTTTGAAGGTGGAGGAAGAGGAGGACAAGGAGGAGAGTACTCTACACAGCATGAAGGTGCTTTTGTAACCGTTTTTTGAAGGAAAAGCTCGCTATTGCCCCAACCGGGTGTTGATTCCCCGGACCCCCTTTTCGTTTTGCTTCGGTATTTTGCTCCGTGGTGCCGGTGTCGGCTTGGTTGTGTTTAGCCCCGAATCTAGGTTGTGGTGTGGAGAGAGAGAGAGAGAGAGAGAGAGAGAGAGAGAGAGAGAGAGAGAGAGAGAGAGAGAGAGAGAGAGAGAGAGAGAGAGAGAGAGAGAGAGAGAGAGAGAGAGAGAGAGAGAGAGGTTTGTGCATGTTTGCGGTGTGGAACAAGGGTTTGTGTGTTGGTTGGTATGTGCTTGAGCTTTTCGAGACGGGTATGTGTGTTGGTGTACTGGGACAGGTGTTTGCAAGTGATTGTGTCATTTTTGAAGGTGTAATCGAGTGGTTAGGGGTGCTGTGTATATCCTGGACTATAGAGAGGCGTTTGTTTGGTGTTCCGGGTGTGTACCCTTCCCCCTTTCCAACGTGGCAGATTATACGGATTTTTGCATTTTGCCTTGCTGGCAATTTTGGACAGTTTTTGCATGAGATTTTTGGAGCAGATGCTTTTTGGGTTTAGCGCTTTTGGGGCTCTGCTTTTGGGTAACCCTTGTACTGTTTATAAGCATCAGCAGAGCATTTGGATGCAGAGTCTGAGAGCAGAGGACCCTCGGGACCTGTACTGTTGCGACTCGTAATAATAAAGAAATATCGGAAGGGGTGCCAGTCTTTGGGGCCAGTGCGTCTGGGTGTGGAACTATGCCGTGCTGTGTCGACTCTCTCTCTCTCTCTCTCTTAAAGTCAACGATTTTGCAGTTTTTGTTTGTGTGTTGCTATTGATTTCTCGCTTTGAGTGTCCAAGCCTATAACACAAGGAACCGTTTTGATCCTCTGTAGTAGCAGGATGCCCCTGAGGAGACTCCTTTCACCCCAGCCTTGCCACCGCTAGCTCCCCTGAAGCACTCATTTTGATTACAACGAGAATTCAAATGCTTCAAGCGACTACTAAAGTCTTTCACGGACTCCCCTTCCTCTTGTTGGGCTTTCTGGAGCTGAGATACTACACCCCAAAGCACTCCCTCTCCTATGTACTCTTTCAAGAACTGACTCCTAAGAGAAGAGTAAATGGTATCATTAGGGTCCTATACCAATCCTAAGCCTTCCCACTCAAAGTCAGGCTTAAAGCATTGCTCTTACGTAGTTTTTTGTGTTCTCCTAAGGAATTGCATATATGTTCAAATACTTCGATATGCTTTCTAGCATCCCCGTTTTTGTGAGAGCTTGGCCACTTGTACTTCCTTATTTCTAGGCTCTCTATTAGGAATCGCATATATGTTCAAATACTTCGATATGCTTTCTAGCATCCTTGTAACAGACTTGGACACTCCAAGTTAAGAATCAATCACGACAGCACCAAATAACCACTTCAAAACAATTCACAGATCACAATAGTTTTGCACTGGCTCGGCGGAGTTCCGTGCCTAGAGATATTGGCCCCAAAGACTGGCGCCCCTTTCGGTATTTCTTTATGTATTAATCAATGATCAAAGTACAAGAGAGTGGTTAGGGTTTCACTCTCAGACTCTGCGTCTAGATGCTCTGCAGAGTGAGAACCCTCTCCGCTTATTTATCTGTTTACAAGGGTTGCCAAAAGCAGAGCCCCAAAAGATTCAAATCAAAAGCCTAAAGAAAAGCAAAGGCTCCATTCTCTCTCAAACTCAGTTGAGTTTTTAAATTAAAGCAAACCAATCTCTCTCTCTCTCTCTCTCTCTCTCTCTCTCTCTCTCTCTCTATTCTTCAATTGCGTAGCCAAAAAACTGACGCAAAAGCAACTGCCATTTTCAGCGCCGCAATTTTCGGAAATTCCTGCCACGTCATCGGCTTGAAAATCATCGCTGTTGGACTTTTAGGGATAGGGTTAGGGTTTTTGTTGTTTTTAGGGTTTATGACAGATTTTAGGGTTTGCAAGTTTTAGGGTTTTCAGCAGTAGTCAGGGCTAAGGTTTTCCCGCATGCTCTCGGGCACACGTCATCACTTTGTGACATACCCCCCTCTTGAAAGCATTGTAATCGCCCTCGATTATGCCTGCAAAACAGACAGAAGCCATAAATCGTCTTAGTAGACACTGGCTGTTAGTACCTACATACTAGGAACACACATCTAGCACATGTACCAATCGATAGTCACATCACATGACATCACAGGACATCAGAGAACATCACATGACATTCAACATTCATTCGGATCTTAGACCATGATTTATCGGCAATGTAGCTAGCAATGGCATCTAGATCCAATCGGGACCTCATCGATGTCCGATATCAGACCAAAATGCTGTAGTCATTTCGTCTATCAGTTCCTGCACTTAAAAGAATTCAAGAACAAATCAGTATCATAATCAGGAATACCATTTCATAAAGTCATACTGTCAGTTGTCAGTATCCCTGAAGCTCAAAGAGACATTAGTGACTTTAGTTTCAAAATCAAGGCATCTGTTGACAAAGGAGCGGAGTGACTCCCCTCTTGTGCATCCCACTGCACTAGATCGCCGGCCAAGTTGAATTTTGGGTTCCATTTGGAGTAGACTATGCTAAACCAAAAGCATCGAGGTAAAGTTTCACAATCCGAGGAGTATCTGCTAGGTCCTCCTCGTCCATCCACTTCGCATCAAATGCAGGATAGTTCTTGAACTTAACCAAGAACCGCCTTCGGACTTTACCTTTCTTCATATCCTTATGTGCCAAAATCTGTTCAGGAACAAGGATCTCCTCGTTTTCTTCCACTTCGGGTTGCTCATCAGGCTCCCCATCTTCAGGCACATCATCTTTAAAAGGTTTCAAGAGACTCACATGAAATGCATTGTGAATCCTCCAAGTAGGCAGTTTCAGTCGGAAGGAGACATCATTTATCTTTTCAGTGATCTGGAAAGGTCCGTAGTATCACATACTAAGCTTTGGAAAAAGCCTCTCCTTTCCCTTTTTCTTTCTCAGGCGTGCCTTCTCAAAACGTAAGAGCACCCAATCATCCTCCTTCAATTTCAAGTCACGACGATGGCGATCCGCTGCCTTTTTCTGTCGTTCTTGAGACTTCTGCAAAGTCTCGCGAACCTTGGCAAAAGCCGTATCTTGCGTATGTTCATCTGCTTCAAAAATCTTATCTTTCGTGCTTAGGAAGGGTGGAACCTTCGCAGCACCTTCAACAATCTCAAATGGCGCCTTCCCCGTCGAAGAGTGTATTGTGTTATTGTAGGCAAATTCCACCAAAGGTAGGTACTTTTCCCATTGAGTCTTGTGATCTGAGATATAAGACTTCAATAAATCTAGAACCACTGAATTTGCAATCTCAGATTGCCCATCAGTCTGCGGGTGGAACGATGACGAGAACTGCAACCGCGTGCCAATGTTCTCCCAAATTGCCTTCCAAAACAAACTCGTAAATCTGGGGTCTCTATCGGAGACAATCGTCTCAGACATGCCATGTAATCGGAAAATCATCGTGACCATTCTGTGTTCTCGGGAGATCAAAAATGAAATCCATTGCAATACTTTCCCAGGGGCGGGTGGGTATGGGTACAAGCTGTAACAATCCCTGTGCTTTATGTCTGTCAAACTTGACCTTCTGGCATACTAAGCAAGTGCACACAAACTCTTCCACATCCTTTTCGAGTCTCGGCCAAAAGAAGTATCTCTCATGGTGGTAGCAATGCCGCGGTGACCCGTAAAAGGTGGACAGTGGCATTCAGTCATAACCTTTTCCCTCAACGGTTGTGTAACGCACAACATGGTTTTTCTCATCAAGTAGCCATCCCGAATGGAATATCCCGCTACCTTCTCCCCTTCTCGTATCCGTGTGAAAACGTCTGCAAAATGTGTACTGTGGCATATTTGTCGACCATATCCTCGAAGCTTCTATGATGTATCGTGGAAATAGCCAGAACCAACGGCTTCCGAGACAAAGCATCTGCCACCACATTCTTCTGTCCCTGCACATGGACACTCTGGAAGTGAAGCTGTGACAAGATGTTCCCCACCGCATCTGCTTTTCCGAAAGCTGCTTCTGTGACAAGAAGTAGCGCAAACTCTGATGGTTTGTAAAGACAGAAAAATCCGCTCCGAGTAGGTAATGCCGCCACTGAGTAAGAGCATGGATAACCGCCAAAAGCTCTTTCTCATAAGTCTGTGCTGTCATCTCCGGCCTTGAGAACAATAAGCTCTCGTAAGCAATGACATGGCCTTCTTGCATTACCCCCAGACTACGACCACAAGCATCACAATATACTTCAAATGACTTCTGCAAGTCCGACAAAGTCAAAACTGGTCCCGTAGTCAATTTCTCTTTCAATGTCTGAAAGGCAGTCACCTCTGTGGATCCCCACGAGAAGGGACTCCTTTCTTTGTCGAGATATGCAAAGGGGAAGCAACCTCTGCAAATTTTCGAATGAACCGCCTGTAGTACGAACACAGTCCCAAGAAGCTTCTAACTTCATGGACATTCTTCAAATCAGGCCAATCACGGATAGTCTCTATCTTGGCCGGATCCATTTGCACTCCTGCTGCTGAGACAATGTGTCCCAAAAAGTGTATCTCTGGTAGGAAAATTCACTTTTCTTTGCATTAATCACTAACTTGTGGTCTCGTAATGCTTGAAAGACCTGAAGCAGATGATCTCTGTGTTCTGCCTCATTCTTGGAGAAAACAATGATGTCGTTAAAGAAAGTGCCAACAAATAGCCTATACTCTCGAAAAATCCTGTCCATCATCCGGTTAAATGTTGCAGGAGCATTGGTTAAGCCAAAAGGCATCACCAAAAACTCAAATAACCCAAAAGTCGTCCAAAAAGCTGTCTTGTAGACGTCTCCCGGTGCGATCTTGATCTGATGATATCCACTCTTCAGATCAATCCTGCTGAAGCACGAGGATCCTTGTAATCTGTCGAGTATATCATCGATCCTAGGAATCGGAAATCTGTTCTTGATGGTGATTTTGTTGAGAGCTCTATAATCGATGCACATTCTCCAAGATCCGTCTTTCTTCAAAACTAACAACACTGGAGAGCAATACGGTGAAGTACTAGGTTGGACAAGACCCTTTCCCAAGAGGTCTTTCACTTTGTTCATAATCTCTTCATGCTGTGCTCGGCTCACACGGTAAGGTGGCCGGTTCGGTGGTGTGCTTCCATGTATCAGATCAATGGTATGATCTTCAGGCCCTCGAAAAAAAGCAATCGGCATGAGTGTGAGAAAAAATCATGGCGTTCTTTTGTTCAGGTTAAAACATATTCAACCTTTATCCATCGTTCAGTTCTCTCCCAAAAGAATGAGTAAAGAAATTGAAGTTCATCAAGTAGAATCTCCAAGCCCTTCATTTGTCAAAGTCGCTTTCTCGGCCCGGTAGTCAACCACGGCGTAGTTCTTGTGGTACCAAGGGATTCCGAGTAGAACGTCACTCGCGTGTCCTGAACACCCTGTCATTGCAAACGAAGTTTGCCAATGCTCGGTGTAATGGCAACATCCCGTCCGGGTGGCAGTGGAACTACCTCCGCCTGTGGCCTCGGCCTGTCTGGCGTAATTCCAAATCGAGCCGCCAATTCCAAGTGAAAAGAAGTTGGCCTTGGCTCCTTCAAAAGAGCTTCCTGATCCTTCACTTTGCCCCAAAAAGGCGGCAAAGTTTGTACTTTCGTTCATTTGATTCGGTTCAAGTCCCACGCCATGTGGTACCAATTCTGCTTTTTATCTGCCCTTTCTGCCACGTCTCTCAGCTGCTTTAGAACTTTCTCGCCTTTCTTCATTTTGTTCATTCGGTGTCTTGTTAGGGCACTTCGCGGAGATACATCCATGTTCATCGCATCCAAAGCACTTCCATTCCCTGATGAAGCGAGCTCTATCCTCAGGAGTAAGCTTGGGTCGTGCATCCTTCTTTTCTGGGTTGCTCTTTCTCTTTCTACTTTTATTCACTGAAGTCTGTTCGGCTCGTTGTGTCATGACCTCATCGGTAGGGTAGGTCAGACTACTAGAGTGAATGGCAAAGCCCCGTTTCGCATGACTGATCAACTCCTGAATAGAAGCTGACTTTTGTTCCAAGCAGTGATCTCGGATCTCTGTAGGTAGACCCAAAGTAAACCGCTCAATCTGTTCTCTGAACGAGATCTTCTTGAATGAAGAGGCGGGTAGAAAAGAGCTCCTGAATCTCTCACAATAAGCATCCACTGTATCTTGCTTGGTCATCCGAAGATGGTTCCAAGCAGCTCGTATATCGCGTTCATACTCTTGCGTCAACCAAGAAGAAATAAAAAGCTTCTTAATTTTCAGCCATTCAACTGGCGCAGTCTTGTTTAATAGAAGCGTAGACCATCAAGTGCGAGCATTCCCCGTAAAATAAGAGGTAGCTCTCCGATTCTTGGAGTGATCAGAGTAGCGTCCTCCCGCGAAAGCGATGTCAAACTGCTGTATAAAAGACAGCCTTCGAAGCATCTTTGTATCCTGAAAAAGTATCAAATTTGATTGACTGTCCACCTTCCTTAAACTCTCGGACTTTCTTGCTTTTATCTTCCAGAAAGTCACACTGGTTGGCTTTATAAAAATTCTGCTTGTTCGCATAAAATTTTCCGTCATCGGAGTCTGAACTGTCAATAGACGAGTCCTCGGTAGAACTGTCAGTCACTGGGCGAGATTTAGGCTTCTTTGCCTTTTTCTTGCCCTTTCCGAAGCGTTGTTTCTTGCTTCGCTTTTTACCTTTTCTGTCTTCTTCGCTCGAATCTGAAGAGCTAGAAGAACTGTCAGAAGAAGAAGAAGAACTGGGTACTCCTTCAAAGTGAACACGCTTCTTCTGTTTCTTTGCTTTGTCAAATGTCGGCTGATGACCCAAATAACCCGGGAATTCAGTGCCTTTCTTCTGCTTTTTGCCGTGCTTTTTAGCTTTCTTTTGCGCGTCAAAAAGCTGAGCAATCCGTGCATCAACCACCTCTTCTAATTCCTTCTCTGAATATTGCTTGTGATTAGAAGGTTTCTTGAGAGCGGGTTTCGGGGGTGGTGTAGTGGTTTTCTGCCACTGCGCATGCACTTCTTGAAAAGAACTTTCGCTCTTATATTTGCCAATTTCGGATCCTTCGCAAAACTGAGCATTATCTTTGTTGCATCGCCAATCAATTGACGACGCTTCATCTCTCGTTGCTCCGCCTGAGTAGGCCGAGGCGGGCCATACTCTGCCAGAATCCTCGTTGTGATCCCTGCCCGCATCTCCAGATGCAGAGGGAGTCGACTAATCCTTGCGTGAAGCCATAGGTGCCGCGGAAAAAAAATTGGGGATTGGATTTCCCGTAGAAGAGAAATCGGCCGTGCTCTGATACCACTGTAACAGACTTGGACATTCCAAGTCAAGAATCAATCACGACAGCACCAAATAACCACCTCAAAACAATTCACAGATCACAATAGTTTTGCACTGGCCCGGCGGAGTTCCGTGCCTAGAGATATTGGCCCCAAAGACTGGCGCCCCTTTCGGTATTTCTTTATGTATTAATCAATGATCAAAGTACAAGAGAGCGGTTAGGGTTTCACGCTCAGACTCTGCGTCCAGATGCTCTGCAGAGTGAGAACCCTCTCGGCTTATTTATCTGTTTACAAGGGTTACCAAAAGCAGAGCCCCAAAAGCTTCAAATCAAAAGCCTAAAGAAAAGCAAAGGCTCCATTCTCTCTCAAACTCAGTTGAGTTTTTAAATTAAAGCAAACCAATTTCTCTCTCTCTCTCTCTCTCTCTCTCTCTCTCTCTCTCTCTCTCTCTCTCTCTCTTCTTCAATTGCGTAGCCAAAAACTGACGCAAAAGCAATTGCCATTTTCAGCGCCGCAATTTTCGGAAATTCCTGCCATGTCACTAGTTGGAAAATCATCGCTGCTGCACTTTTAGGGTTAGGATTAGGGTTAGGGTTTTTGCTGTTTTTAGGGTTTATGACAGATTTTAGGGTTTGTAGGTTTTAGGGTTTTCAACAGCAGTCAGGGCTAGGGTTTTCCCGCATGCTCTCGGACAGACACGTCATCACTTTGTGACAATCCCCGTCCCCTCCATATTTTTGTGTGAGCTTGGCCACTTGTACTTCCTTATTTCTAGGCTCTCTATCAGGAGTGCCACGCATATATTCAACAGTAGATCGACCAATAGCTTGGGCAAATGTTGCCAAGTCACCTAAGTGAGCAGGCATAGTGGGTAGAGGCGCTCTAGAGACTACATGTGGAGTAGGAATTGGCATTGGGTTTGACGTATAGGCAGCCCTTGGGTTCCAAGTTTGGTACTGTGTTGCACCTTGCAGTGGCCCAAGGTTCACATGTGTGGCCGTGGGCATAGCAGACGTAGGATGTGACATGCTAATGCTAGATGGTATAGTCTCATTGAAATAAGGGCTTGGATGTTGTGGTCGTGTAGCATAAGTTGTTGAAACAATGCGAGGGGTAGGAGCTACATGAGCACGAGGGTCTATAGGTGCATATGATTGATACACACCTGTAGGTACTGCTATAGGCATTGGGCCACCATGTAGCGGTGCTTTACTAATAAATGAGGTCCATGGCATGTTTTTTGTCATGCCCATCATGACCCGTAGCCCATCTCCTTGCCCCTCATACTTCGTCACCGCCCCAAGAGACATGGCATTCCTCTGCAGCTAGGAGATATCTTGGCAGTGCCTTTGCTTTGAGCCGATTGGCTCAAGAGGGACAACCCTACTTGAGGACGCCACCTTTGGTGCAGGTTTCCCCTTTTGCGTCAGTCCCGCGCGGTCTGACCAGTTTTGACATTCGTTGGTGATTGGATTTTTTTTGACAACTGCTTTACACGCTTCCTTGGTGACCCATCTTCTGACCTTGATGCAACTTGCTTCAGAGTTCATGTTCTTTTCTTGGTAGGCAGAGGTATAGTTGCCTTGGACACAGTTGTTGGTTTCTCGTTTCCGTTGTGTGGTAGGGATCACATAGAGTGGACTAAGCATACAATACTAGATGGGCTCCATGCCCAAGCCCTTGTTCTCTCCCACACAGGGGACTTGGGAGTGTCTAATTTGATACAAACCCTTTCGCCGTTGGCAAAGTTTTCTGTGATGCCTCCTGATGCAGCAAGTTGTAGACACATTGTGGTATACTTCTTTGGAGACGCCTAGAGTGCACCTTGCTATGTATATATACATGAGGATTCATGGACAGAGAATGTAGCTATACGCACTGCGCACTCATCTTGTGCATGGGTTGGACAGGCTATTCAGACACGCCTTTCTCGGGATCACTCAGATGCAGACTACTCTCCATCCAAGCCGGCCTTGAAGATTTCCATGTTGGTTGCTACGATGGCATGAGTTTTCTCTCTCTAACCCTGTAATTGTAATCGATCGTCATGAATTTGGAATCGCATCCCAAGCATAAGTAAGAATCACGCGTAAAGATGCAAGCACATGAATAAAGATGGCTTCTAAGAAGCGTTGAAGAAAAGCAGGTTGTTTTGAGTGTTTTTCGTGAAAGCAAATGCTTTCCCGCGAGGAACACTATGACTGTAGTGTATTTGTGCATGAGGTTGCATCTAGGGACGCCTCGAAAGTGTTTGTGCAAGCATTGTTTTCAGCTCATAAGTTTTTACTGAGTTTTAAAGTGGTTCACACCATTTTTAAAGTTGTCCAGTTGCCCACTTACAAAAAACAAAACCCAAGGCGCCTCCTGTGGCTAAAACGGGCAACAAGGCAGTGATCTCTCTCTCTCTCTCTATCAGGTGACACATCCAACCCTATGTGCCCGTGGACAAGCTACAACATGATCAGGGTTCAGTCAATCCAGTCAGTTTAGATTTAGAAGTGATCTGGCACTTTTGTGAGTCTATTCGTAGAACGTGCATGCCCAGTCACTTGGTATAGATGCATATCCTCTGGTTGCACACAGCATGACCATCAGTATTCCCATCAGAATCCATTAGAATCAATTAGGAGATTTTTCCAGTGCATTTAGCCTGTTTTCCCTATCTTTGACATTTTTTCACTTATTAATTTAAGTGACTTTCCAAAAAAAGTAGGTAGATTTTGCTAAGAAAATATATAAGCAAACCCAAGTTAGCACTTTCTGGCAGAAGAGGCAGCAGGAGCACATGCTCAACAGGCATCTTCTCAGCAGAACCCCAACAGTACCCCCTTGGCGTTTTTGGTTCCTCCATCCTCGCCATAGACAGTCAGCCTAGCGTTTTGGTTTTCCATCAACATCTCAGCTAGCGCTTCAGCAAGCAGCAGAAAGACATGGCGTTTTTGCATACCTTCAACACCTCAAGCCCTTGGCGGTTTTGATCATCATGAGCACCAGATCCCTGGCGTTTTCAGCCTTCCATGATCGCCAGCTCTCCCAGATAGCCAACGTTTTTCACTAATGCTAGAAGAACAGCCAACGTTTTTGGTTTCAGCCCTTCGGTAGTAGGAAGTCAACGTTTTCAGCAGTGAAGGACAACATACAATTCAGCCCTAGTTGGTTGCAGATACACCCCATTTTCAGCCCTCGAAAACGCAGCCGAAACAGTCATTTTCAGCCACCGAAACAGTCCCGAAATTCAGCAGATAGAAGACCACAGATTTCAGCCCTAAAGTCGTTGTCGTCATCACCGTCGTCGTCATCGGCATAGTCCCAGGTTGCATCAGTCCATTGCATCGTCATTGTATCACTTTGTGCAATCATAAGTAGACCACTCTCGCTGACGAGAGTGGGGCCTTCGGAGGAGGGTTTTACAACGTCTCTGGTGTCGTATCTCTCTTCTCTCTCTATCTCTCAGTCTCATACTCTTGCACGCACAATGTTCATTCACTTTGTTTGTGATCATAGCACTTTCCATTAAGAACGGAAGGCTCTCCCTTCCCTAAGAACTAAAAGGAACCTTGAGCACAGTTCGGAGCACTCATCTTGAGCAAAGCGCAAACAATCATTCTGCTGCACCTAACATTGGTATCAGAGCTTTGGCAGTGTTCGGTATCACTCAAGGAAAGAACCACAAGAACCACAAGAATTTTTTTTGCTTGTTGCGGTCGCACGAACCCAAGTTCGCTTGGGCATGTCGATTCCTAATCGTGTTTTTGAAGAGTGATAGGAATCCCAAGAAAGAAGGGCTTGTCCAACCTCCCCTTGTGTCTCTTTTCACTTATTGAGAGCGGACCGTACACTTAGAGGCCGGCCAATCGATGTGAGGTGGAAAAAAGCAACCTTGGTGTGAGCGCAAGGCCGCCAAGGGGTGCACTCGCGGAAAAGAGTAGAACTCGGGTGAAGAAAAGATCCTTCTCAAACGCGATTTGCAAGCGAAAGAAAACCTCAAGAACCTCAAGAACCTCAAGAACTCAAGACTCGCAAGAACCCAAGTTCCTCGTGAACTCAAGAACCTCAAGACCCCCAAGAATCCAAGTTCCTCGTGAACTTAAGAACCCAAGACCACAAGAACCCACAAGAACCCACAAGAACCCAAGACTTCAGAATGGTCATCACTCGAAGCGGAATGGATACTTTGCTTGGAGGTGATGAGCATGAGAGAGGCAAAGAAGAATTTTCCCCACCAGGAGGTGTTTCTGACCTTTCCCCATCTACGACAAGGATTGCACTAACTCCTATGGAGGCTTTCGACAAGATGATGGACAGGAAGCTAGAAAGCGAAGAAAGAATAGCAGCCATAGATCGCAAATACCAAGAAAGAATGGAAGCCATAGCGCGTGAGCGAGCAAGCACGCTTGGAAGCCAAAGCAAGAGAAGCAGAATTTGATCGAGAGAACAAAGCAAGAGAAGCAGAATTTGATCGTGAGAACAAAGCCCTCAAAGAACAGAGCGACCGACACAACAAAGAGTTCTGGCAACTCTTTTCTCAAGTTCAGGCACAGATGCAAGAGATTTGGGAAAAGTAGACTCTCTCAGTCTCTTCTTCTCCAAAGCATGACATAGGATTTGCATGATTGTGAGAAGCATGATGAATTGAATGATGATGATAAGCATGATGATTTGAATGACAATGATTTGCATGATGATTTGGATGTTAATGATGAGCATGATCAAGATATGATTTCTCACAAGCATGATGATTTGCATGATCAAGATGTGATTTCTCACAAGCATGATGAGTTGCATGAAGAAGATGTGATTGTTCACAAGGATGATGTGTTAGTGGATGCTTTTTCTAGCGAAGCTAACCTCGTTGCAGATTCGATCAATCACGAAGGATCGATCTTGGCCCTTGAGCCTAGGTCCAAAGAACCCTCATAGGAAGTATTATGTGTTCGCATGATTAATACGCACGCATTGTTCGAATGTTTCATTCGTGATCGTTTCCTGTATTTTAGTCAGCATCGTTATGTGATCCCTTTTCCTAGGCATGACATATTGTATGCTGAGCACGTGTCTCTCATGGATGAGCACGAATGTATGCGGATTTTTCATGAAAAGCTGAAAAGTATGTATGTAAGGAAGTCACATTCCATGTCTCTTCCTTGGCATGACACAGTTTCCGAACGAGCACATGAAAGTGTGAGCACCAAGCATGGGCATTTCCGTTGTGAATTGCCACAGTTGATTGCTCTAGATCATAAGAGCAAGATTTGATCTCATTGTTTGCGTGTATGTGGTGAACGGTTTGACACTCCGTCAATTGGTTCATCTACATTGCATGCACAGTCTTTGAGGAAGACAAGATTTTTTCCACTCAGTTTACATGGAATAGGTATGTTCATGGTTTTGTGTTGGAAATGGTTTCAGGAAATTTCAGCCATGGAGATTCTTGAAGATGGAAGAAGCACGACTCTCGACGAAGTTGAAGCAAGAAAGGAGATTCAAAAGATTTTGTGTCGCTTTCGGCGCGGCCCAAAGAAGCAAGCGTTGCAGACCTTTATGAAGTTCAAGTACCGCACAACCCACACATCAGAGTGGGCCGGCGAAAAGTCCCTTCCAGGATTCCGAATGCTATTGGCGATCTCCCTCGACGCCATACAGTTCGGTACCAGTACCTCACTTTGAAAAGGAGGGGATGTCACGTGACACATCCAACCCTATGTGCCCGTGGACAAGCTACAGCATGATTAGGGTTCAGTCAGTCAAGTCAGTTTAGATTTAGAAGTGATCTGGCACTTTTGTGAGTCTATTCGTAGACCGTGCATGCCCAGTCACTTGGTATGGGTGCATATCCTCTGGTTGCACACAGCATGATCATTAGTATTCCCATCAGAATCCATTAGAATCAGTTAGGAGATTTTTCCAGTGCATTTAGCCTATTTTTCCTATTTTTGACATTTTTCACTTATTAATTTAAGTGACTTTCCAACAAAAGTAGGTAGGGCAATTTTGCTAAGAAAATATATAAGCAAACCCAAGTTAGTACTTTCTGGCAGAAGAGGCAGCAGGAGCACATGCTCAACAGGCATCTTCTCAGCAGAACCCCAACAATACTCCCTTGGCGTTTTTGGTTCCTCCATCCTCGCCATAGACAGTCAGCGTAGCGTTTTGGTTTTCCATCAACATCTCAGCTAGCGCTTCAGCAAGCAGCAGAAAGACATGGCGTTTTTGCATACCTTCAACACCTCAAGCCCTTGGCGATTTTGATCATCATGAGCACCAGATCCCTGGCGTTTTCAGCCTTCCATGATCGCCAGCTCTCCCAGATAGCCAACGTTTTTCATTAACGCTAGAAGAACAGCCAGCGTTTTTGGTTTCAGCCCTTTGGCAGTAGGAAGTCAGCGTTTTCAGCAGTGAAGGACATCAGACAATTTAGCCCTAGTTGGTTGCAGATACACCCCATTTTCAGCCCTCGAACACGCAGCCAAAACAATCATTTTCAGCCACCGAAACAGTCCCGAAATTCAGCAGATAGAAGACCACAGATTTCAGCCCTAAAGTCGTCATCATCATCACCGTCGTCGTCATCGGCATAGTCCCAGGTTGCATCAGTCCATTGCATCGTCATTGTATCACTTTGTGCAATCATAAGTAGACCACTCTCGCCGACGAGGGGGGGCCTTCGGAGGAGGGTTTTACAACGTCTCTGGTGTCGTATCTCTCTTCTCTCTCTATCTCTCAGTCTCATACACTTGCACGCACAGTGTGTGTAAGGATTCTAGGTGCTAATCCTTAATTAAGTACTTAAACTCACGATTAAGACTTAAGAAACTGAAACTGAAACCGAACTTAGAACAAGACTTAGAAGACTCTGTGTTTGATTGATTGAAAGTGTGATACAAGGTTCCTTTTATAGGAATTGAATAGTCATAAGTGAAGAGGCATGTCTCTTTGTGAAGAGACATGACTTCAGGCGAAAAGACACATCCTTTCGGCGAAGAGCTGCAACCATTGGGTGAAGAGTCGCATTCGTAAGGTGAAGGGGTGTGACCAGTCGTCGAAGGAGTGTGGCTTTTGGCAAAGAGGTATGTCTTTTGGGCGAAGGTGTGTGACCATTCGAGAACAGGAGTCCTCCTGGGTTAGTCACACTTCGCATCTGCATCTGTAATGAATCAAGAAGAGTGTAACGAGTGTAACAAGTCACAATCGTGACATTCCCTCCCATTTAAATTAAAACCCCGTGTTCAGATGAAAGTCTTCCACTTGTCAAAGAATCCTTGAAGAAGGTTTGGGTACTGCTGCATATCTTCATCCGTCTGCCAAGTTGAGTCTGACTCATCAAGATCCATCCACTTGACAAGAAATTCTGTTGTGATATTTCGTCTGGTTTCTTTTTGTCTAACATCAAGAATCTTTTCTGGAACAAGAATTATGTGTTCATCCTCAATTTCTGGCACATAAGAAGATAAGTTTGGAATTGGCGAATCTCCTTGTATGTACTGTTTGAGCCAAGAAATGTGGAAAGTTGGATGAAGTTTTCCCCATGAGAGTGGAAGTTCAAACTTGTAACTGACAATTGAGTACTTCTTGATTATTTTGAAAGGTCCATAGAAGCGAGGGCGCAACTTTGGAAAGACCGATTTCACAGTTTTGTAGCGATGAGGTGCTACATATAATAAAACCAAATCTCCCTCTTGGAAATCTGCATGTCGTCGATGCTTATTTTCTTGTTTCTGGTACTTTTGTTGGACATGAACCAACTTGTCACGTACTTGAATAAGTACATCTTGCATTTCTTGAACCAACTGATCTGCTAGAGCTACTTTGTGTTGAAGAACAAAGTTTGTCGGTATAAGAGGAGTATGCCCATAAGCTGCTTGGAATGGAGTCATGCCTATGTAATGTCGAAGCATTTCTTCCAAAATTTGAGTCACTCTTTCTGTCTGCCCATCAGTTTGAGGATGGTATGTTGAGCTGAATAACAAATTTGTACCGAGGGATTTGAAGAGGGATGTCCAAAAATGCCCTATGAATTTTGGATCTCTGTCTGAAACAATAGACTTTGGTAATCCATGTAATCTGAAAATGTGTTGCACAAACAATTGCGCAACGTCTGGTGCCGAGGCAGCTTTCTTGCAAGGAATAAAGTGTGCCATCTTTGAAAACCGATCCACCACTACGAGAATCTGTGCATTGCCTTTCTGAGAACGAGGCAATGTAGTGATAAAATCCATGCTGACACTTTTCCATCTTTCTTGAGGTACGGGCAAAGGATGAAGTAACCCTTGAGGAAGGTGTCAGGAAGCCTTCATTGTTTGACAGGAATGACAAGCTTTGACAAACTTGATAACATCTTGCTGTATTTGTGGCCAAAAATATGTTGCAAGATAACAATCTGTATGTCTTGTTGATGCCTGGATGAGCAGCAAAAGGGACTTCATGATGTTCTTGGATCAAAATTTTCCGCAATGGTGCATTGTGTGGAACACAAATGCGATCAATGTAATACAGCAAGTCATTGACAATGGTGTAAGCTGCAAACATATTCATTTCTGCAGGAGTCGGAGTAGAGGATTTAAGAGCTTGAAATGCATCTCCAAAATCTCGATTTGTCAAATACTCATGCTTGAAACAAGCAGGTATTTCCATCTACACACCGGAAATGGCAAAGTTGATGGCTCGAGGAAGGCGGCTTAAGGTATCTGCAATTGCATTTGCAAGGCCTGGCACGTATTGAATAATGATATGAAAATTTGCCAAGAACTCAACCCATCGTCCTTGACGAGGATTCATCACAGGTTGAGTAAAAATGTATGTGAATGACTGATGATTTGTCTGCACCACGGAATCTGCGCCAAGAAGATAGTGTTTCCAAGTGCGGTAAGCATGAACAATGGCTAAGAATTCCTTGTCATAAACTGGGTATCTCATTTGTATGGCTGAAAATTTGCGGCTATCAAAAGCAATGACACGCTTATTCTGCATAAGAACACCTCCAGAAGCACGATCTGACGCATCGGTCATGACTTGAAAAGGTTGAGTGGGATCTGCAATAGCCAAAACTGGAGTTGTCGTCAAGGCGTGTTTAAGGGCTTTGAACGACTGTTCTGCTTCTTCAGTTCATTGAAGTTTATCCTGCTTGGTAAGCTCAGTCAAAGGAGCTGCAATGTCGGAGAATTTGTGGACCTTGGTATGATAGAAGTTTGCAAGTCCCAAAAAAGAGAGCACATCCGAAATGGTGAGCGGTAAAGGCCAATCCCCGTCATGAAAGAGGCCGGGGCATTGGTTAACCCGAATGGTAATACCAGAAATTCATAGTGACCATACTTTGTGCGAAAAGCTGTCTTATACTCATCACCAATGCGAATGTGAATTTGGTGATACCCTGATTTTAGTTCAATTTTGGAGTAGATCTTTGCTCCCAATAACTGATCAAATAACTCGTCAATGCGAGGCAGGGGAAACTTGTTTTTGATCGTCAACTTATTCAAAGCACGATAGTCGATGCAAAGACGCATAGACCCATCTTTCTTTTTGACCAATAGAACAGGAGCTCCAAAGGGACTTTTGCTTGGGCGAATATGACCTTTATTCAGCAAATCTTCTAGCTGCCGCTGTATCTCTTGAGATTTTGAGTATGAAACGCGATAAGGGCCTCGAATTGGTGGAGGTTGGCCGGGGATCAAGTCTATGGGATGATCCACAGGACGCCGAGGAGGTAAAGTTGTTGGTAACTCGTCGGGAAACAGGTCCAGGTGTGGTTGAAAGAAGGGTTGCTGCAAATAGGCAATGTTTGAGGAGGATTTAACTTCTGCTTCTTCTGCACCGGGTTTAACATCTCTTAACATGATTAAGGCACTAACACAATCACGTTTTCGAACCAGCCGTTTGACTTGTAAAGCAGAAACCAATATAATGGGTTTGGTGCTGAAAAGACCACGAAGCTCTATTTCCTATTGCTTGTGAAAGAGCCGAATTGAGTGATCTCTGAAACTGATTACTTGATCACACTTAAATAACCAAGATTGGCCAAGGATCAAGTCGTAATGTGACAAGGGCATAACTGAAAAACCAAGCTGATCCTAGTAATCCTAAATCTGAAAATCCAGCTTTTCAATCCTTTTGTTGCACTCGAGGAAGGAACCATCAGCAAGTTCTACTTGGTAAGTTGCCTCACTAGGTTGAGTTTGAAGGCGCAGTTTAGTAATCAAAGATGTGCTGACAAAATTAGTAGAACACCCACTATCCACAAGAACATTGATTGGCTGCTTGCCAACAAAGCCAAGGAGGCTAAGAACCTGGTTCGAAAGATCCACTGGAGCAGTGACGTGATTCCGAGCATTCATCATTAAGGCACTTACAACCTTGGAAACTCGAACACAACGTGTTGCTTGTTTGCCTTTGTCTGGGACAGGAGGTTGGCTGTGGATAGGTTCTAAAATTGTGGTCTCCATGTGAGAATTCTGGCGAGGATTTGAAGGGTTTGGCTTCTTTGGGCATTCATACCACCTGTGCTCTCCATGACAAATTGTACATAATCCTGTACGGTTGGAGTTGGAGGTTGAAGGAGCTGATGAAGAGGCTTGCTGTCCAGAGGACGTATTCGGCCGAAAATCACGACGACCATTCCTTTTATGATTGGAACCATTGTTTCGTCAATTCTGATTATTTGCAGAAGAGGAGGCTCTGGAAGTGGCTACTTGTCCAGAAGATTGGGGTCGAAAAGAAGTTTGTCCAGCAGAGTATTGTCTCGAAGAGTAAGCTCCTGAGAAAGAACGCTGATTCTGACCACCTTGTCCTTGGTAATTACGTTGTGAAGAGCTTGCAGAATTGGAAACTGGATCACAAGGAAGAAAACTTCTGAGTGGGCGTCGATTATCACCAAGACGCTCGACATAAGCGATTGCAGCATCCAGTGTGGCAGGGTTAAATTTATGGACATCATCTCGCAGGGAAGGCTCAAGTCCGTCAACAAAACTGTGGAGTTTGTCGCTTCCTGATCTTTCACTTTGCCCCAAAAGCGGCAAAGTTTGTACTTTCATTCATTTGATTCGGTTCGGGCCCCATGCAAAGTGGTACCGTTCTGCTTTTTATCTGCCTTTTCTGCCACGTTTCTAAGCTGCTTTAGAACTTTCTGGCCTTTCTTCATCCCGTTCATTCGGTGCCTTTTTAGGGCACTTCGCGGAGATATGTCCAGTTTCCCCGCATCCAAAGCACTTCCCTTCCCTATGTAGCGAGCTCTCTCTCTTGAGGAGTGAGCTTGGGTTGTGCATCCTTCTTTTCTAAGTTGCTCTTTCTCTTTCTACTTTCATTTGTGGAAGTCTGCTCGCCTCTTTGTGTCATGATCTCATCGGTGGGGTAGGTCAAACTGCCTGAGTGAATGGCAAAACCTCGTTTCGCACGACTCATCAACTCCTAAATGGAAGCTGACTTTTGTTCCAAGCAGTGATCTCGGATCTCTGTAGGTAGACCCAAGGTAAACCGCTCAATCTGTTCCTTGAACGAGATCTTCTTAAATGAAGAGGCAGGTAGAAAAGAGCTCCAGAATCTCTCGCAATAAGCGTCCACTGTATCCTTCTTGGTCATCCGAAGATAGTTCCAAGCATTTCGTATATCACGTTCATACTCTCGAGTCAGCCAAGAAGAAATAAAAAGCCTCTTGAATTTCAGCCATTTAACTGGCGTACTCTTGTTTAATAGAAGCGTGGACCACCAAGTTCGAGCATTCCCCTTAAAGTAAGAGGTAGCTCTCCGAATCTTAGAGTGCTCTGAGTAACGCCCTCCTGCGAAAGCGATGTCAAACTGCTATACAAAAAACTAAGCCTTCGAAGCATCTCTATAACCAGAAAACGTGTTAAATTTAATTGACTGTCCAACTCTCGGATTTTCTTGCTTTTGTCTTCCAGAAAGTCATACTGGTTGGCTTTGTAAAAATTCTTCTTCTTTGCATAAAAGTTGCTGTCGTCAGAGTCCGAACTGTCTGTGGACGAGTCCTTTGTAGAATTGTCAATCACTGGGCGAGATTTAGACTTCTTTGCCTTTTTCTTGCCCTTTCCAAAGCGTTGCTTTTTGCTGCCCTTTTTGTCTTTTTTGTCTTCTTCGCTGGAGATGAGCTAGAAGAACTATGAAAAGAAGAAGAATTGGATACTCCTTCAAATCGAACACACTTCTTCTGCTTTCTTGCCTTTTCAAAAGTAAACTGACGACCCAAATAACCCGGAAAATCAGTGCCTTTCTTCTTCTTTTTGTCGTGCTTTTTAGCTTTGTTCTACGCGTCAAAAAGCTGAGCAATTCGTGCATCAACCACCTCTTCTAATTCTATCTCTGTATACTTCTTGGGAATAGGAGGTTTCTTGAGAGCGGGTTTTCGGGGTGGCTCTGTGGTTTTCAGCCACTACGTGTGCACCTCCTCCAAAGAGGTCTTGCTCATATATTTTGCCATTTTCGGGTCCTTGGCAAAATTAATCATCTTTGTTGCGTCGCTGATCAATCGGTGATGCTCCATCTCTCGACGCTCCGCCTGAGTAGGTCGAGGCGGGCCATACTCCTTGCCTAAATCTTCGTTGTTATCCCTTCCCGCATCTCCGAATGCAAAGGGAGTCAACTGATCTTTGTCTGAAGCCATAGGTGCCGTGGAAAAAAAATTAGGGATCGGATTTCCCGTAGGAGAGAAATCGGCCGTGCTCTGATACCACTGTAACAGACTTGGACAAACCGCGACAGCACAAATAACCACTTCAAAACAGTTCACAGTTCACAATTGATTCGAAACTTGCCCGACGGAGTTCCATGCCTAGAGATATTGGCTCCAAAGACTGGCGCCCCTTTCGGTATTTCTTTTTGTATTAATTTGAGTTCAAAGTACAAGAGTGCGGACAGGCGCTCACACTCAGACTTTGCGTCTAGATGCTCTGAGTTATGAGAGGCAAAACCCGCGTATTTAAAGATTACAAGGGATGCTAAAAGCAGAGCCCCAAGAGCTGAAAATCAAAAGCTTTGTGGAAAATAAAGCAACAGCTCTTTCTCTCTCTTTCTCTTTTATGCTTTAATAAATAAAGCAAAAGGCTTTCTCTCTCTTTCTCTTTTATGCTTTAATAAAGCAAAAGGCTTTCTCTCTCTCCCAACATGCGTAGCCAAAAAGCATGCTAGAAAGATGCCAAAAAAAGCGCCGTAAAATGTGGAATTCCGTACGGGCTGCCACGTGTCAAGCTCTCATTTGCGGGATTCGTACAGCCTGCAGCCACGTCATCTTTTCTGCACCCGCCAGGGATTGTCCCATGCCAAGGGGCTGTGTGTGTGTGTTAGGGTTTGCCACGTCACCATTTTGTGACAAGGGGGGGTGGGGAATAGAAGGCTCGAGGGGAGGGGCTTTCGGTGGTGAAGCTGAGGTGGAGGGTGGAATTGGGGTCTCGTCCTGCTATAGGAGTCGAAACGGTTCCCACGGGGAACCAACTGTTGATGGCGTGGAGAAGGACAACCACCAGGGGGCCGGACTGGTATGGTGGTCCCTAGCGTCACCGACCACGAGCTTGCTACCAACCTTCCTCTGTCTCGGCTCCAAGCTCGAAGGAGGAACCTGCCTGAGCTCCCTGTGTCTCTGTTTGCTGAGGCTGGCCAACCTTACGAGGTTGGGTCTGTGTCTGTGCCGAAAGTCAGGGCCTCCTCCGAGAACAAGCCTTCGCGAGATGGCCCATCTGTCAACAAATAAAGCGCTGATACGGGAGGCCCGAGTACTCCACTCTGGCGGAGCCAACTACCGCTCACCCGAGGTAGTAGAATGACCTTTGGGAGGGTGTGGGTGTCTCGAACCAGCATGCGTACTGAAGGTATGCCCGTTGCCTTAGCAGCTACAGAGGCTGCCGTGCGAGGTGTCTCCAAGATGGTCCCAATCTCAGAGCCATCTTGGACAAGAGTAGGAGGTACTCTCTCCTCGGGCCGGGGAAGCAGACTGAGATGGGGAGGTCTGCCTACTCGACTAGAATATCATTAGCTGGGTCGAATCCATGACGTCGCTGCCAAAAATGAGCTCGAATTGTTTGGATGGCCAGGTGGCTTATCGCAATGCCCTTGGACGCCATCTCGGGGGTCTCAAACTCTATTTGCTGGTAGCCGCGTCCGAGAAGCTGAACGTCGATGATCTTGCCCACCTCTGCTAAAAGGCGGACCTGGAGGAGATCACGCATCTCCCCTCGCCTAGGTTGGGTACCGATGATCTTGCAGATAACAGAGGTGGTCTAAAGACGCGCCACCTCTGTCTCTAAGCTCGCTTGCTCTGTCGACGAGAGAGCAAGTCGGATATTGGGTTCCGTGGGGTCGGGCGAGGGGGCTTTCGTCGAGTCTCTCTGTGGCGGAGCAGAATCCTTCATCTGTATCTACTGTTGTGATGGCGAGTGAAGGTGGATCGAAGGTGTCGAAAAGCGAAGTGAAGTGACAGGACGAGACGAGCCGCTTGGAAACACCACCCAGGATGAGAGAAGGTGAGCAACCAAGAGAGAGGGGGGGTGGGGTGTGTGAGGGCAACGCAAGGAGCGAATGGAGGGTGGACTGGCTGCGGGCAGTTGAGGCAGCGCGTGTGGTGGGCACCTCAGACATGTCACGATTGTGACTATGTTAACAACAATACATCTACTCCTAGTTGCAGATACGCGAAGTGCCATGCCAAGGAGGACGTCCCCCTGCGCTTGGATGGTCACACCCCTTCGCCCAAGAGACGTCTCTTCGCCCAAAGCCAAAATCCTCTCCAGTGATTACTAAAGTTGAAGTTACCCCATCTTAAGAGTACCTTGAGAAGGTTTTATCCTCCCCAAATATTTCGTAGTTATTGGAAGATTTTGAACCAGAAATCTGACATCACACGAAGGATTTTGAAGATCAACCTCTTGTTGCAGTCAACCTGATTAAGCCAGATTCTTCTAAAAAGTCTTTGAACAATGCAATGATATGGGACTTAGCAGTCAAAGCAAAAAGGTTTCGCAAGCAGCAAAGGTTCAAGACGAAGGTTTCCGATAACTCAAAGATTGAAGATTTTCAAAGATTCAATGTTTTTCCAGCGTTCTATCAACATCAGAAGTCATTTCTTTGACACGGGCTCTCATTTTAAATGGGAGGGAATGTCACGATTGTGACTATGTTAATAGCAATACATCTACTCCTAGTTGCAGATACGCGATGTGCCATGCCAAGGAGGACCCCTGCGCTTGGATGGTCACACCCCTTAGCCCAAGAGATGTGTCTCTTCGCCTAAAGCCACACTCCTTCGACGACTAGTCACACCCCTTTGCTCTATGGGTGCGACTCTTCGCCCAATGGTTGCAGCTCTTCAGCGAAAAGATGTGTCTTTACGTCTAAAGTCGTGTCTCTTCACCAAGAGACGTGTCTTTTCATTTATGTCTCTTCGTCTCCTATGTAAGGAGCCCTTGTATCACACATTCAATCAATCAAACACAGAGTCTTCTAAGTCTTGTCTCGAGTACAATTCAAGTTTCTTAAGTCTTAATCATGAGTTTAAATACTTAATTGAGGATTAGTACCTAGAATCCTCACAAGACGACAGGCATCTCAGGGCAGCGCGAGGTGGGGGGAGAGAAGCGGCGAGATGACAGGCTGAAGACAACACAAGGGTGAGATCGGATAAGGGCAACAATGGCGAGCGTACATCAAGCAGCAGCGAGCTCGTTCAACAGAAGAAGTTTTACGTTCAATCTACTCGAGTGTTGTTTAAGTTAAGCATTATAAGTTCTTGGATCCGAGCCTCTAGCTCCGTGATCCTTGCGTCCTGGCGAGCGGTGGGATGGTTCCTGGGCGCAATTGCCACCACAAGAAACTCTTGCATGCGCTCGAAATTGGTGTGTTGAATTAAGACATTGGAGCTTCAATCCAAAGCTTGGTTCTCTAGGAATCCAAAGTCTCTGTTACGTGGGCAACATCCCGCACAAAGCTAGGGCAACGCTGTCCTTTATTGTTGACTGTTCTTTGAGGCCCTTTGGGGTAAAGTTGCAACCTTGGGAACAAAGTCACAACGTCAAGCTTGGTGTTTTGAATGGTCTGTAGCTCGTTCGAACTCAGTGAAGCTTGACATTTTCAACGGTATGCATCTGCAACTGTGGGGAATAAGCGGTCTGCAGCTCGTCAAAACAAGGCCAAGCAGCTCTTCTGTGGGCTGCAACTCAGCGTTACGTAGCTCGTAGAAACAGGACAGGGAGCATCGAATTGTTAATGTGCATGTCGGGTTGCTCATGGCGATGGTATGCGTGTTTGGTTGCTGCTTGGGCGGGGCAACGTTGAAAGACTCTAATGCGCGCACACACCCCACCACCCTCCCACAAACACACAGGGCTGCCCCTCGCCCCAGGGGGAGATTGTGAAGACAAGCGAAAGGCTAGGGTTTGTGTTGAGAGAGAGAGAGAGAGAGAGAGAGAGAGAGAGAGAGAGAGAGAGAGAGAGAGAGAGAGAGAGAGAGAGAGAGAGAGAGAGAGAGAGAGAGAGAGGGTCACGTGCACATCTAACCCTATGTGTACTTGGAAAAGCTACTTCATGGCAAGGGTTCAGTTCAGTTCAATCAGCCTACATTAGGAAGTGTTCTCGCACTTTTGTGAGTCTGTTCGCAGATCGTGCATGTCCAGGCACTTATAGTAGATGCATATCCTTTGGTTGCACACAATATGATGATCAGATTACAGTCAGAACCCATCGGGAGCATTTTTACAATGCAAAGACCTATTTTCCCTATTTTAGCCAATTTTCACTTATTATTTTTAAGTGACTTTTGTTGGGAAACTGGGTAGGGCAATTTTTCCAAGCAAGTATCAGCGCGTTGTCGTTGCATCGTCGTCATCGACACAGAGTCAGAATTCAACAGATACAAGATTTGTAGATTTCAGCCTCAGCGTTTCAGATTTCAGCCCGTCTCGTCATCGTTGACATCGTCGCAATTCCAAAGCATTGTAGATATTGTGCAATCAATAGTAGACCGCTCTCGCCATAGAGAGTGGGTCCTTCGGAGGAGGGTTTGACAACATTCTGGTGTTGTATTCTTCTCTCTCTATCTCTCAGTCTCAGCACCTTCATTCACATTGTTCACCACTTTGTTTGTGTCCATTGCACTCTCTCACTACAGGAACGGAAGGCTCTCCCTTCCGTAAGTAAAAGGAACCCTTGAGCACAATTCGGGGCACTCATCTTGAGCAAAGTTCAACATTCACATCCGTTGCACCTTACACACACACACACACACACACACACACACACACACACACACACACACACACACACACACACACACACACACACACACACACACACACAGTGTTAGGTGCAGCGGAATGATTGTTTGCGCTTTGCTCAAGATGAGTGCTCCGAACTTTGCTCAAGGTTCCTTTTAGTTCTTAGGGAAGGGAGAGCCTTCCGTTCTTAATGGAAAGTGCTATGATCACAAACAAAGTGAATGGACAGTGTCACGATTGTGACTTGTTACACTCTTCTTGATTCATTACAGATGCAGATGCAAAGTGTGACTAACCCAGGAGGACTCCTGTTCTCGAATGGGTAGGAAGGGAGAGCCTTACGTTCTTAATGGAAAGTGCTATGTCACAAACGAAGTGAATGGACACTGTCACGATTGTGACTTGTTACACTCTTCTTGATTCATTACAGATGAAGGTGCGAAGTGTGACCAACCCAGGAGGACTCCTGTTCTCGAATGGTCACACCCCTTCGCCAAAAAGACATACCTCTTCGCCAAAAGCCACACTCCTTCGACGACTGGTCACACCCCTTCACCTTACGGATGCGACTCTTCACCCAATGGTTGCAGCTATTTGCTGAAAGGATGTGTCTTTTGCCTAAAGTCGTGTCTCTTCACAAAGAGACATGCCTCTTCACTTATGACTATTCAATTCCTATAAAAGGAACCCTTGTATCACACTTTCAATCAATCAAACACAGAGTCTTCTAAGTCTTGTTCTAAGTTCAGTTTGAGTTTCTTAAGTCTTAATCATGAGTTTAAGTACTTAATTAAGGATTCGCACCTAGAATCCTTTCAGTGGTATCAGAGCAGATTTTTTCCCGAGACCCGAAGGTTGTGAGCCTCTCACCCTTGCCGCTACTCTCTCCTCACCCCCTTCCCGGAGTTGTATGGAAGCAGAAGAAAGATGGACAAGACCCACGTCAGCATGAGGTAATCTTTTCTTCTACACTTATATAAAGACAAGCAGAAGACGGCAGACAGAGTAGGTGTTGCGGCATACCGATTGCACTTCGAGACTCTTCGCGTGGACAGGAAGAGTTGTACCCTTCCCTTGCGCAAGTGACGCAAGCCAGTGCTTCCAGGCCATCCCTTCACCAAGCTACTCGCGACAGGCAGTACACGCTGGCAGCGCACGCTGTTTTCGAATACATGTAGCAGCGTTCGGATTTTATTAAAACAACGCAGCGTTTCGATTTATTTGAGCCAGCGCTGGATTAAATTGGGGCCACCTTTTCATTTTAAAAGGGTTATTGGCCGGCCGCCCAACATCATTTTAAAAGTGGGCACCCTTTGGGTACCCAACATAAACAAAAAAAAGGACAACTAATCGCAGCCAACGCAATGAACAGTTTACGCCAGCGTGAAGATCATCTCCTGTCTCCTCTTCTGCCAATCCTCCGCACTGCCAATTCTGGCCATCGCTAGGTGCGCACGAGGGCTTGTTCACAGCCATGGCAGACGATGCCCTCGACGTCCAGTCAACTTTCTCTCGTACATAGACGAGGTTCCCGAAGATATCTTGCCAAAAAATCCTCCTCAGGCTCCCGAAGTGATTATTATACCAGATACCCCCGAACCGGAACCCGCATTGGAACCGAAGGTAATTCTCATTTCGGATTCCCCATCTCCAGAACCCGTTCCAGTTCCAGAGGAAATACAGGTTCCCGACTTCATTCCGGCACCCGAGCCTGCTCCTGTTCCTGCACTACAGCCAACAGTGTTGCCACAAAATTACCTGGTCTATGTCACTCATCGGCATGCCTCGCGCTCACAGGGCTGGGTGGTGTGGCATATCATTGTTACGTGCGAGCCTCTTCATTTGCCACACTACGAGCACATACTGGGCCGGTACCCCCACTTGGCCTATTCTCTGACGGAGTGTCGCGTGGATACAGTAAACGACATCATCTCCCAGCAGCCTTTAGTTCAGGTTCACAGCGAGTTACAGCTTTCGGACTATACGCCTTTGACGCCAGATGACACACCTATCGACGAGGTGGAAGATATCGCGGATTCGGATCTTGGACCAGATTTCTTAGAGGAGTGGGACGCAGCATCAACAGCAGCTTCACCCTTTTACGGCAACCACACCTCTCCAGCCTCTCCGAGATATTCCCTCTGAGCTGTCAGAATGTCAGAGACAGGCAGTGCTGCACCCGACAATCCGATAGCCGCCCTCAGAGAACAGATGTCCATCCTCCAGGAGGCCCTTTCCATCGGTCTTGCATCGATGACCGCACGTTTGGATGTCTTACAGGCCTTTTCTTCTTCGAGGACGCAGCCAGCTACACATTCAGTTTCTTCGGTAGCATAGTCAGTTCTTGAGCAAGTCGAAGCTCCGGAACCAGAGGTAGACAATCCTGAATTAAAATATCTTTTTAAGATAATAAACACAGCACAAAAAAAGAAAATTGATGCAAAGTTGCCCGAGCCATACAACGGTCGCCGCGATAAGCGCGTGCTTGACCATTGGCTTTTCAAAATGGAGGTTTACTTTTCAAATACTGATCTCATTGAAAGCAAGAAGGTTGCTTTGTCAAGCTCTCTACTAAAGGATACTGCATTCCTTTGGTGGCGTGGCCGCATTAAAGATAGAAAAATCACCGTTACTTGGGACAAATTCCAGCGCGTTCTTTGCAAGGCTAGTCTTCACGCCTAGTCTTCTCTCCGCCGCCTGAGCCAAAACTGGTTCCTTGGCCGCGTACATCTCAGGGTTTCAGAAATTAACTCTTGAGAACTTCTTTTCACTTGGAATTGGCGGCTCAATTTGGAATTACGCCCGACAGGCTGAGACCACAGGCGGAGGAAGTTCAAGTGGCACCCGAACGGGATGTTGTCATTACACCGAGCATTGGCAAACTTCTTTTGCAATGAGAGGGGTGTTTAGGGCACGCGGAGTTTTACGTAATTGCCTTGGAAGGTTGTGACATTCTACTCGAAATTCCTTGGTACCACAAGAACAATACCGTGGTTGACCCCGGGCCGAGAATGCGACTTTGACAAATGAAGGATTTTGAGATTGTACTTGATGAACTTCAGTTTCTTTACTCACTTTTTTTTGGGGAGAATTGAACGATGGATGAAGGTCGAATATGTTTTGACCTGAACAAAAGAACGCCAAGATTTTCTCCACACTCATGCCGATTGGTTTTCAAAGGGCCTATCAGGCGAGTTACCACCCACTCGTCTTGAGGATCATACTATTGATGTGATACCAGGAAGCACACCACCGAACTGGCCACCTTACCGTGTGAGCCGAGCCCAGAACGAAGAGATTATGAACCAAGTGGAAGACCTCTTGGAAAAGGGTCTTGTCCAGCCTAGTACTTCACCGTATTGCTCTCCAGTGTTGTTGGTTTTGAAGAAAGACGATCTTGGAGAATGTGCATCGATTATAGAGCTCTCAACAAAATCACCATCAAGAACAAATTTTTGATTCCTAGGATCGATGATATACTCGACATATTACAGGGATCCTCGTGTTTTAGCAGGATTGATTTGAAGAGTGGATATCATCAGATCCGAATCGCGCCGGAAGACGTATACTAGACAGCCTTGCGGATGACTTTTGGGTTATTTGAGTTTTTGGTGATGCCTTTTGGCTTAACCAATGCTCATGCGACATTTAACCGGTTAATGGACATGATTTTTTCGAGAGTATAGACTATTTGTTGGCACTTTCTTTGACGACATCATTGTTTTCTCCAAGGATGAGGCAAAACATAGAGATCATCTGCTTCAAGTCTTTCAGGCATTACGAGATCACAAGTTAGTGATTAATGCAAAGAAAAGTGAAAATTTTTCCCTACCAAAGATACACTTTTTGGGACACATTGTGTCCGCAGCAGGAGTGTAGATGGATCCGGCCAAGATAGAGACTATCCGTGATTGGCCCGATTTGAAGAATGTCCAGGAGGTTAGAAGCTTCTTGGGATTGTGTTCGTACTACAGGTGTTTCATTCGAAAGTTTGCAGAGGTTGCTTCCCCTTTACATATCTTGACACAGAAAGGAGTCCCTTTCTCGTGGGGACCCAGAGAGGTGACTGCCTTTCAGACTTTGAATGAGAAATTGGCTACGAGACCAGTTTTGACTTTGCCGGACTTGCAGAAGTCGTTTGAAGTATATTGTGATACTTGTGGTCGTAGTCTGGTTGCGGTCTTAATGCCAGAAGGCCAATGTCATTGTCTACTAGAGCCGATTGTTCTCAAGGCCGGAATTGACAGCACAAATTTGTGAGAAAGAGCTTTTGGCGGCTATCCATGCTCTTATTCAGTGGCGACATTACCTACTCGGGGCCGATTTCATGGTTTTCACAGATGATGGGAGTTTATGCTACTTCTTGTCACGGAAGCAGCTATTAGAAAAAGCAGATGCGGTGGACAAACATCTTGTCACGATTTACTTCTGGATTGTCCATGTGCAGGGACATAAGAAATTGGTGGCAAATACTTTGTTCCAAAAGCCGTTGGTTCTGGCTGTTTCTGCGATACATCATAGGAACTTCAAGGCTATGATTTGTCAGCATGCCACAAAACAGATTTTGCAGATGTATTCAGTTGAATACAGAAAGGAGAGATAGTAGCGGACTATTCCATTCGGGATGTCTACTTGATGAAGAAAACCATGTTGTGCGTTGCACAGCCGTTGAGGGAAAAAGTTCTAACCGAATGCCACTGTCCGCCTTTTACGGGTCACCGATGCATTGCTACCACCTTGAAAGGGATAGAGAGATACTTCTTTTGGCCGAGACTCAAGAAGGATGTGGACGAGATTGTGCGCAGTTGCTTGGTATGCCAGAAGGTCAAGTATGACAGCCATAAAGCACAGGGATTGTTATAGCCTTTTACCCATACCCACCCGCCCTTGGGAAAGTATTGAAATGGATTTCATCTCCCAAGAACAGAGCGTGAGCATGACTGTATATTGCCCAGGTCTTTAGAACACATGGCATGCCTGAGACGATTGTCTCCGACAGGGACCCCAGGCTCACGAGTTTGTTTTGGACGGCTATTTGGGAGAACATAGGCGTGCGGTTGTAGTTCTTGTCATCGTTCCACCCGCAGACTGATGGTCAATCAGTGATTGCTAATTCAGTGGTATTGGATTTGTTGAAGTCTTCTTTGTTGGATCAGAAGACTACTTGGGAAAGGTTTTTACCTTTGGTGGAATATGCCTACAGAAACACGTTTAACTCTTTGATGAGGAAGGTGCCATTTGAGATTTTTGAATTTGCTACGAAGGTTCTACCCTTCCTTAGCGTGAAAGATAAGATTTTTCTTTGAAGCTGACCAATTCATGAGGGACTTGGTCCGGAAGGCTTTGCAGGAAAGACACAAAAAGGCAGCAGATCGCCATTGTCGCGATTTGAAATTGAAGGAGAAGGTTTGGGTGCTCTTACATTATGGGAAGGCACGCCCAAGAAAGAAAAAAAGGAAAGGAGCGGCTTCTTTGAAAGCTAGCATGAAATACTGTGGACCTTTCTTGATTTTCTGATAAGATGATTGATATCTCCTTTGGACTGAAGCTACCTGAAACTTGGAGGATTCACAATGTTTT
Source organism: Adiantum capillus-veneris (assembly GCF_014529385.1). NCBI lineage: Eukaryota > Viridiplantae > Streptophyta > Polypodiopsida > Polypodiales > Pteridaceae > Adiantum > Adiantum capillus-veneris. The sequence goes on from NC_140955.1 coordinate 116,175,808, forward strand.
TCATGTGAGTCTCTTGAAGCCTTTTGAAGGCGATGTGCCTGATGATGAACAAGCCGAATTGGACGAAAACGAGTAGATACTCGTTCCAGAACAAAAATTGGCACAGAAAGAAAGAAAGAAGGTAAAGCGAACTGACGTTTCTTGCTTAAATTCAAGACCTGCTTCGCAATGGATGCGAAGCGAATGGAGGAGGAAGACCTAGCAGATATTCCTCGGAATGTGAATCTTTACCTTGAAACTTTTGGTTTAGCATAGTCCACTCCAAATGGAACCTAGAATTCAGCTTGGCCGAAGATCTGGTGCATTGGGTTTGCACAAGAGGGGAGTTACTCCGCTCCTTTGTCAACAGATGCCTCGTTTTTTGAACACGAGTCACTAATGTCTCTTTGAGCTTCAGGGATACTGGGAGCTGACAGTGTTCTGTTGAATGACTTTATGAAATGGAATTCCGGAAATATGAAACTGACTTGTTTAAGTGCAGGAACTGATAGACGAAATGCTTGCAGCATTTTGGTCTAAATGATCTCGAGTAGACATGGTTGCAATAGGGGTTAGTCAATCGGGCATCGATGAGGTCTTGAGTGGATTTAGATGCGATTGCTAGCTACGTTGCCGATAAATCGTAGTCTAAGATCCGAATGAATGTTGAATGTGATTTTTCATGTGATGTCCTGTGATGTTGTGTGATGTGACTGTCGATTGGTACATGTGCTAGATGTGTGTTCCTAGTGGGTAGGTACTAACAATTAGTGTCTGCTAAGACAGTTTATGGCTTCTGTCTGTTTTGCAGGCGTAATCGAGGGCGATTACAATGCTTTCAAGAGGGGGGTATGTCACAAAATGGTGACGTGGCAAACCCTAACACACACACACACCCCCTTGGCATGGCACAGTCTCTGGCGGGTGCAGAAAAGATGACGTAGCTGCAAGCTGTACGAATCCCGAAACTGCGGAGAGCTTGACACGTGGCAGCCCGTATGGAATTCCACGTTTTACGGCGCTTTTTTCCGGCAGCTTTTTGGCATGCTTTTTGACTACACATCTTGGGAGAGAAAGATTTTTGCTTTATTAAAGCATAAAAGAGAAAGAGAGAGAAAGCCTTTTGCTTTTTGCTTTATTAAAGCATAAAAGAGAAAGAGAGAGAAAACCTTTTGCTTTATTTTTATTAAAGCATAAAAGAGAAAGAGAGAGAAAGAGCCTTTGCTTTATTTTCCACAGAGCTTTTGATTTTCAGCTTCTGGGGCTTTGCTTTTAGCATCCCTTGTAATCTTTAAATACGCGGGGTTGGCCTCTCATTACTCAAAGCATCTGGACGCAGAGTCTGAGTGTAAGCGCTTGCCCGCACTCTTGTACTTTGAACTCATATTAAACGAGATACCGAAAGGGGCGCTAGTCCTTGAGGCCAATATCTCTAGTCACAGAACTCCGCCGGGCCAATGTCGAATCAATTGTGAACTGTGAACTGTTTTGAAATGGTTATTTGTGTTGTCGCGGTAGAATTCTTGACTTGGAGTGTCCAAGTCTGTTTTACCTTACCCCCCCCGCCTCCATCCTCCCCTCCACCTCCCCCCATCCCCCCCATTGTCTCCCTCTCCCCTCCCTTTCCACCCACGAACCCCCTTGCTTGCTTATTCTTTCTTGCTTTTGCCTTGCAGCCGACCCAAGGGCCAAGACCTTCCCAGGACCTTCCTCGGCTGCTAGGAGATCTCTTGGCAGCGCCCTTGCCACGAGCCGCTTGGCGAGACCGGCACTTAAGAAACCTCTTGCTCCAAGGATGTTTACAAAGCAAGAATTGGAAGAGGTGGTTGATACACAGATCAGTCAGCTTTTGGACGTGAACAATAAAGTCAAAAAGCACGACAAAAAGCAGAAGAAGCGTGTACGATTTGAAGGACTACCCAATCCTTCTTCTTCTTCTTCTTTGATAGTTCTTCTAGCTCTTCTTATTCGAGCGAAGAAGACAAAAAGGGAAAAAGCGAAGCAATAAGCAAAGCTTCGGAAAGGGCAAGAAAAAGGCAAAGAAGACTAAAGTTTCTGACAGTTCTACCAACGACTCATTCTCCGATAGTTCGGACTCTGACGATCACAGGTTTTATGCCAAAAGAAAGTGTTTTTACAGAGCTAATCAATATGATTTCCTCGACAACAAGGGCAAAAAGCCCAAAGAATTCAAGGAGGGAGGACAGGCAGTAAAGTTTGAGCACTTTTCAGGGTTTCGAGATGCTCCCAAGACATAAGCCTTTATCCAACAGTTTGACATAGCATTTTCTGGAGGCCGCTATATAGAGCACTCCAAGATCAGACGGGCGACATCCTTTCTGAAAGGCAATGAACGGACGTGGTGGTTGAAACCGGCCTGTGGGGCGGTAGGCTTTGGCTTTCACCCGAAATTCTTTACTTTAGACTTTAGGGCACAAAAGAACTTCACGAATAAGATTGTGACTGAAATTCAACACTTCAAGACAAACCACGGCCTGGCAGCTAGAGTGCTACTAAGCAGACAACGACACCGTGTTGGCCCCAAAGATTGGCATCCCTTTCGGTATTTCTTTATTCTTATTATACTTGAAAAAAACCTGTAAACTTCTACAAGCTGTTTCACTTTTATCGGGTTGAAATTCCTCTACTCCAACCCGATTTCGGCTACATAACCACAGTAGAAGTCTCCACGGACAAAATCCCAAGCAAACATTGACTTCCAGGCACTTTAGAGCTCTTTGCAAAAGCTGGCCAAAAATTGCAGCTCGCTGAATTCTCTGTTTTGCGCTCCGATCTGCGTGCCGATCACTTTTCTGGGTAGCCCTTGAGCTCTCGCACCTATAGAGTCACTTGCCCCTTGAATTAGACGAGATTCCTCGTGGGAAATATCTCTAAATTGTCCTGTACAAGCACTCAATGCTTTCCCGAGGCTCCCCTGGCAAATAAACGATCCGAATGCTTTCACCTAACCCTCACCAAGCCGTCCAAACCTGTCCATGGCTGTAATTGCAAGTTTTTGACCCAATTTCGCCAGCATAATGGCGCATTCCAGTGAGCTGCAGGTCAATTTCAGCATGCTGTAATTTTTTGTTTTCCCAGTGTTAGGTGCCTACTGCCTTGTACACACATCCCAAGGCCTTTCCGAGGCTCCCTTGGCAATTCCCTGCAGTTTAGGTGCGAAACCCTAAACCTGCAGAAAAACGCAGCAGGCTGTAATTCTCTGTTTTGGACCGTTTCGAGCGGAGCAAGCACGCCTACGCGTGTCTTAGGTGCTCCCGCACGCAATGGGACAGTTTCCCTATAAATCGGACGAGTTTTCACGCGAGAAAACTCTCCGTTCTCGCATTCCTTCGCGATGGAACTGTGTACTTGAAGGGGATTAACAATTAGCTAATCGGGTTCCTGTACAGAAGGCTCTTGCCTTGGCAAACGCGCATAAAACCCTGAGAACTGTACATGGTCATCTGAGAAGCCCAAGGAGAGGGGTATTACCGTATGTGCAAAGGGGAGAGAGAAATGCGCGAGAGCAAATCATCGCGCTACATAGAGCAAGAGAGAAGGCAAGCTTTCTATTAAAGCTGTGATCACCTGCACCCACTACTCACACCCACTGTAGCAGTTAAGGAGCAAAATCAACCTCCTCTCTCAATTTGGGCGTCGCGCCCCCTTTTCATGCAGGTCTAGCAGAATGATCTGGAGCTGCCATGTGTCCCTTATGCCTCTTTTGAGTTAATTTCCTAGTACCCACCAACTTATAAGTGTCGCGAGGGGATGAAATGACTTTGAATTGAGCCTAGACACCGTTTTACTGCTCGGATTCCATTGCCGATTGGCCCGATCAACTCGTGGTGACCTGCCCTTCCCAATTGCGGGTGAAACTCTCGGCCGTCCGCCGTTTCACACTAGCCATACAATGTCCGGCCGTTTGCAACTTCGAAAAGAGGGTCCCAAAAATAAAACAAAACTCATTGGAAAGAAACCAACAACCCAATGTGGGCTTCACAAAGAAATTCGAGACTACTTTCTTAAACAAAAGTCCGATTCTATACAACAGTTGATGGGACATGCGAAGCGCGGATTTGCTATACATTTGGGTAAATTGACTTACCCATTAGATGAACCTTCAACAAGTCATAGCAGAAACAATCGACGAAGAGATAGACGACCTTCACTGACAGAAGACCAAAGAGATGAATATTTCAAAGTAGGGAAGTGTTTTGAATGTGGAGAACAAGGACATATTGCTACAACGTGTCCCAAAAGGACATAAGAATCAGAATGACTGGCACATTGACAGAACAACAGGACGAGGTGATACTCGTTCCAGAACAACTTTTTGAATTAACATTATTTTGCTTTATGAATTTATGAAACAAAACTTTTGTTTTGGAAGATGATTTTGAATTTTGAATAAAACTGATGTTTTTTGAAAGAATCTGGAAAAAAAAAAGATCAGGACTAAGAAAGAGATCGAGCAATAATAGCTCCTGAAAGAACCTGATAATGAATCATGAATCACGACTGATTCAATGGAATGAATGATTGGACCACTCTGTTCAGTATGAACTTATTGATGGATTGGGATCCTCGGAAAAGATTTCTCGCACACGACAGTGCTTGAGGGAAAAGTTTTCTTGCACACGACAATGCTCGAGGGAAAAGATTTCTCGCACACGATAGTGCTTGAGGTGAAAGATTTCTCGCACACGACAATGCTTGAGGCGAAAAATCTTTATAGACATGATCGCAATATGGGATTAGTTAACCCGACATCAGAGAGGTCCATAATGGATCTAGATGTGGTTACTAGATACGTTGTTGGCAGTCATTGTCTGAGATTTGGTGATTTGTCATGTGATGTCCTGAGATGTCATGTGTAGTAATGTGATTGTCGTCTTTGTACATGTGCTAGATGTGTCGTGTCTAGTGTGTCGGTATCAACAGTCAGTGTCTACTAAGATAGTTTATGGCCTTTGTCTGTTTTGAGGCGTAATCGAGGGCGATTACAATGCTTTCAAGAGGGGTATGTCACAAACTGGTGACGCGGCATGCCCGTACACACATGCAGCATGATGACGTGGCAGAATCCCAAAAATCCCGTTGACATGCTGACATGGCAGATTCCGTACGATGTTGACGTGGCAGGGCCAGAAATTACGCTGCCTGCTGTATGGATTTTCGCAAATCACGTTGTTGCTTTTTTTGGGGAAGATTTTGGGATTAGTTGCTTTTGGAACAATTGCTTTATTTTAAAAGCTTTTGAGTTGAACTGCTTTTGGGGCTCTGCTTTTGGCATCCCTTGTAAGAATAAAAGAGCCCTCAGGGCCTCACTCTTCAAGGCATCTGGACGCAGAGTCTGAGAGCAGAGGTTCCTGCGGGAGTTGTACTCTGCTCAAAGATTAATATAAAAGAAATACCGAAAGGGGCGCTAGTCTTTGGGGCCAATCTCTCTTGGCACGGAACTACGCCGGGCCCATCGACCAAATTGAACTGTGATTTTAAAGTTGTGAAGTATTTTAAGTGATTCTCTCTCGTGTCGCGGTAGAATCTTGACTTGGAGTGTCCAAGTCTATTACATTCCGTGCAAGGAGCAACAAGTGATGATTGTACATAAGATTTACGATTCTTTGCTATTGTGTTTGTGTTTTGCAGATACACCATCTCGTAGAAAGGAGCAAGGAGGCTTTGGCATATGCTTGGGGATTCTGGAAATGGAATCTGGGACGGTTTGTAGAGCTTCTATGCTCTGAGAACAAAGAGCTAGCCTCTTAGGTTCCCGAACAGGAAGGAAACGACCATCAAGTCTGAGATCTAGAACGGAGGGGTTTATTCTGGTTCTTGTGTGCTGTAAAAAAATTCTCTTAGTAATAAAGATTCTCTTCGGGGGGGGGGGGGGGGGGGGGGAGGGGGTAGCCCAGCACTGTGTCGATCTTCTCTCTGTCAAGTTCTATTTATTTTCAGTTTATCAATTGCTTGTGTGCACTCTTGTTTGTGACAGTGTTATCAGAGCTCGGTCACCTCTCTTTTGTGCAAAGGAGGACAATTGTGGGAAGCGCCGGGAAGAACCATGACAAGTCAAGGGAGAACCGTTGAAGAAGAGCTTCAACAAGTACGAGTTCAACTCGTAGAAGTGCAGCAGCTCCTTACGCTACCAGATGTCTAGAAGGTTTTGGACAGACTGTAGAAACTGCAATGAATAGACGCCGATGGGCGTGATAGTGGTATCAGAACTCGATCGCCTCTCTTTTTTTGCAAAGGAGACAATTGTGAGAAGGAACAGGAAGAACCATGACAAATCAAGTGAGAACCGCTGAAGAAGAGTTTCAGCAAGTACGAGTTCAACTTGTAGAAGTGCAACAACTCCTTATGCTGCCAAATCTCTAGAATGTCTAGAAGGTTTTGGACGGACTCAAGAAACCGCAAGGAAGAGACGCCGATGGGCGTCAAGAAAACACTCATGGTGGTAACAACCCGCAGGAGGAAAGAGGTGCCGCAGTGCACAAGGGATCTCCGGATCGGAACAACCGGCCCTATTGGGCAAAGGCAAGGAAAAAGTACTTTCTCTGCTGTATTGAGCACCAGCTCAATACTTTCTCTGCTCTATTGAGCACCAGCTCATGTTAAGCTTGTTATCTCAACAACACTTCCCACTTTTTTTGGACAAGCTGTGTAGTGTATGGCACGTATTTGTTGTTTTTAGCAAGCTTACTTTAGTATGTATACCTAAATGTTTGTTGCGTTTGGAAGTACATGGTTATCACAAATGCCTTGAGCAAGAGTATGCCAAATTGTTAGGGCTGTTTTTTTTCCATATTTCTCCCAACGTGCTATGGGATCATATATTGGTACCTAGTTCTACGCCCACTACTGGGCATTGATGGCAGTAGTGGGGATGTCATAGTATTTAGTCAATACTATGCATAATGGAGCTCATGGTTATATTCTCTTATGGGTGATTACCATGAGGCTATACCTTGCACTTTCGTTAGGGGTGAATCTGGGCTCATCCTGGATTCATCTAGGTATATTATTTGTATTGAAAAACTTTTGTTTGAGAGCATTTGTTTCATTGATTCAGTTGTGATGTCTTGCAAGGTAGTGTGCCGTTTTCAACATATCCTTTTAAGCGAACTTGTGTTCAGTGAGTGCTATGAGCACACTGCACACCTCTACTGGAAGGAACGAACTCCAACGGCAACCATGGACAATGCCTACTGGGAGGAACGAACCTCAGAGGCAAACAGGTAGGATATCCGGGAGGCACGAACCCCGGGAGCAATCAGGTACGTCAACTCTTACCCTGTGAAGCACCTCGAGCAGAGGGATTGGACCCTCTGCGCCTGGGGTGGATAGACCACCCCGCGGGGTGGGGGACTTTACCTTGCGAAGCACCTCAAGCAGGGGGAACGAATCACTGCATGAGGTGGGGGAATTTACCTTGCGAAGCACCTCAAGCAGGGGGAACGAGTCACTGCATGAGGTGGGGGAATTTACCTTGCGAAGCACCTCAAGCAGGGGGAACAAATCACTGCATGGGGTGGGGGAATTTACCTTAGCCTTCGTTGAGGCTGCTTCGAGTGGGGGGATTGGACCCCCCACGCTTGGGGTGGATAGACCACCCCGCGAGGCCCGAGCCAGTGACATTAGATGAATGGAAAGAGTGTGCATGACACGTCTCACACTGGCAACGTTGAAACGTGGAGTAGCCTTTGGTGAATTTGGTTTAGCATGTGTTTGGGGAGCGGACAATCATAGCGTCCGCAGCTTTTGGAAGCAGTTGGAAGTTGCGAGAGTGGGAGCTAGTGTGATCAAAGTTAGCAAAGTTACCAGCATGAACTGTAGGAATATACGCTTTGATCTCTATACCCACTCTCTTAGCGCAGCTGAAGCGCTCGTAGGTAAGCTAGTTGCAGAACAGCGCTTTAGCAGATGGCGATGCAGGTTGTCGAGACCTTACCGAGACTGGGCCCGGAGACCAAATTCTACCTCCGCCGCCGGGGAGCAGTCCGTCAACCACGTGAAGGTAACCACCTTCAACGTTAACGGACTCAAAAACAAAAGGAGCGAACTTGGATCGTTGATGGGAACCGGTAAATGGAACATTGTCGGGGTGCAAGAAACTCGAATGTTCCAAGGATGTTGGCCTCTTAGATTCCCCGGGCACGTGGTCTTTAATGCCCTAGGCACCGCAAAACCAGGAGAACGTGGAATGACGTCTCTGGTCGCAATTGAGCTCAGGCCCTTTGAGCTCAACTTCCCTTCCCTGAATCAGATTTTCATACAATTTTTTCCCAAAGGTTTAGGGGCTTGGATTCATGGCAATGTGTACATTCTGCAGCACCAGTTGGGCGAAGCCAGGACAGTCGCTTTGAAGACCCTCGCCCGAACGTTGGGGGCCATCTCGAACAAAAACCTACTGGTAATTGTTGGAGGTGACTTCAACATGAAGACGGGGGTACTGAAGAAGTGGCTACTGAGATGCGGAAGAGGATTCGAGCTTAAAGGTTCGAGGCTCGAACCTCACATACCATTCTAGGTGGGGGAAGGGAAAGTCGGACATCGATCACTTCATCGTAACAAATCTGCCGCGATACAACTTCTCAACAATACAGTACAGTGCGATAGACTTGTCAGACCATTGGCCACTAGTGTGCCACCTGCACTCTATGGATTTGGGAGTAGTAGCCAAAGCTACTTTGCCGTCCGTACCCAAATTGGATGCATGTAAGATGGATGTGAATTGCAGGTTATTCCTCGATGACAATCGGTGGAATACTCTGCTGCACCTCGAGCATGAGGACGGACGTGCGACCCAACAATGTTATGACAAGTTTGTTTCCGTTGCTACATCAATTGCCAAAGAGGCAGGAGCTCTTTCCACGAATCCCCCGCCGAGGCCAAGGTCAGGTTGTCGACTCGAACCTCGGGCTCGGAGACTCATTAATGCACGCCGGAAAGCCTGGAATAAGGTGAGGAACAGGACTACGAACACTAGGGCTGGCCGGCAAGCGGTTAGGGAGTACAAGGCAATAGCACTTCGTGCGAAGGCTGCTGTCCGTGACAGTAACCGAAGATCCTTCGAGCGCTTCGTGGAAAAAGGGAATGAGCTCTTGATGGAGGGTCAAATGAAGAAATTCTTTACCCACCTCAAGAAAATAGTTGGGAAGGGGCATTGCCAATCAACCTTTGAACGCAAATGGGGAGCTAGTAATGGAACCAAAGAGGCAATTACAAGTATGGGAGGGTCACTACTCCAACGTATTCGCCGATACGGACGGTACCAGCAAGGATCCTCTTGCTTGGTATGACAAACACGTGCGCATCTGGCCTGGTATGCCTGAAGTATGTGACCCGTTGAACTGGTATGAAGTATGGGAGGCATGTCGGCGGTTGAAGAGACATAAGGCAGTGGGTGGTGATGGGTTACCACCCGAATTCTTTAAGCTGCTTGTGAAAGATAAGGGGCTTAGGTGGGATCCGCGTAAGCCACGATCGGAGATGGGCAAGGCTTACTTGCACATGATTGAGGGCATTTACGATAACAGAGACATCCCGGCCGGCGCTAGCGACGCAGTGATTGTGTCAATCCCCAAGAAGGGCGATTTGACCAACACTGATAACTATAGCGGGAACGCGTTAATCTCCGTTGCCATAAAAGTCCTCACTATGGTCGTGATTAGGCGGATCACTAAGATACTTAAAAAGAGGAATTTCTTCAATCTCGGCCAAGCAGGCTTCCGTACTAATGAGGAATGCATAGGGCAGGTCGCATGTCTGAAAGAGATCGTGAAATTCCGTCACAAGGATGGAAAACCAACTTATGCGGACTACATTGATTTCAAGAAGGCATACGACACAGCACCGCACGAGGCGTTGTTCCTAAAGCTCATTGCGGCTGGCCTGCAAGGTCGAGCACTTAGATTCTTCCAAGCGCTCTACAGGTCCACCTCTGTTAAAGTCCGACATATGGAACAACTGTCGGATTCGATTCCGGTGCAGTGGGGAGTCCACCAAGGATGCCCGGGATCCCCCTGTCTATTCAATATATACATCAACGATATTTTAGACGCAGATGGGGAAACATGGGACCTGGAAGTACCTAACCTCCTCAAGAGAATAAAAGGACTTCTTTTTGCTGATGACCTGGTTCTACTTGTTGACTCTCCTGAAAGCCTACAAACGAGCCTTGACAAGGTAAGTGAATGGGCAAAGACTTGGGGCATGACCTTTGGAATTGACAAATGCATGGTCACGGTGTTCCATGGAGACCTGCAAGATCTCTCTATGAGGATCTCTATTTTGGGTGGTGAGATGGTTGCGGTGGGTGAAACGTACAAGTACCTTGGCATCAACGTAGACTCGACCTTTCCCATTGAATGCATCGTCAAAGAGTGAGCGGACAAGGGGAGGAAAAGTCTCTTCGCATGTCAGCACCTACTGGCGAACCGAGCCATCCCTATTTGGTCTCGATTGACTGTTTTTAAGGCGTGCGTGTATCCAGTGATTTGTTATGGCGTGGAAATTATGGGGGCCCACAAACTAGCGTGTCCTTCACTCTCTGCAGCGCCTCGTCGCCACCGAGATGCGAATGTTACTCGGAAAGGGGGCAAGGTCAACCTCTGTAGGGATGGCAACTCTCTATCACGAGTTTAACATACCACCCGTACCTGCCTTTTGTGGGGGACAACGAGCAAGGGCTTTTGACAAGTACCGCTCGGTTTCATCTACTTGGATAGGCTCCTTGGTAAACAAGAAGCTTAAGAACCAACCGTTCAAGAAGTGGACTTGGACGACAAGAACCGAGAACTGGATGAATAAGTATATCCCAGCGGCTGACACTAGCTCAGTTTGCTACCACGCATGGGACAAGTGGGACGAGAGGCATTCGTGTCTGGCGTTGGAGCCCTATAAGGAGGCCGGCTTTGAACAAGCACGTGGATACCTTCTGCAGCTCAATAGGAGCACTATAGTGAATAGAAAGGAGGAGAGAATGCTGGCTCTCGCGAGAGTAGGGGGGCTTAAACTGGCTGATAGTTACATGCGTGGAAACAGCATTTGCACGCTGTGCTCTCAGTTAGAGGGTCGTTCGCTTTCGCATTTGCCGATGAGTTGTTCGGCGGTAGATGAAGCTAGGGGTCGCTGGCTAAACCGATTCAACTCCACCTTCAACGTAATCGACCCTTCGTTGGACCCTGAAAAAAGGACCGTTATCCTCCTTGGTGGGGAGGCTCGCGGGAAGCGGATGCCCTTCTGGGTACGCCGTGATCCGCACTCGAGGGACGTAACCGTAGAGCACGTGCCTGTGGCGAAGTTCCTTGGTGAAGTTGTACCCGGTATTTGGGTGCTCTGCATAGGCGGATGGGGAGATAATGCTCCCCTTCCTATGCTGTTATTTTGAATCCGATCCCTTTCGGGGGAAATGACGTAATTCTCCCCAAGCGAAGCCAGATGAGCTACAAGAGCGCCCAAGTGCCATCCCCCCCCCCGGGGGGGTCAACTTCACCTAAAGGGGGTTGGGAGGTGCAAAAGGGAGACATCACCAACCTCAGCGGACGCCACCTGTGAGCCGACACCCTTCCAAGCGGGTATGGCATTTCCTAGGGGAAAACCGTTGGGTTTCAAAGGCAGTTTAGTGAGGTGAGCGATAAGTTACTTAGAGGAGGCAACTCCAAAGGGAAGATCGAAGCAAGTCCCGCAGTACCTGTTCTCTGAACAGAGGTACTTGGTCGCTGTCACGCCCAAATCCAAGTGGCGAAGTGGGTCTCTCAAGGGATTAGTCATGGCCCTAAGAGTGTAAATAATTCTGAACTCCCGTAGTCCAGAGGAAACTAGTGACAAAAGCGTCTGCCTTCGGTTTCTGGGTGCATAGTCCTGGTCGTTCTTCTTGTATACTTTTTTGGTGTATGAGGGGAGCGGCCGGGCGTGCCCTACCCGACTCCGAAAACAAAACAAAAAAAGAAAGTCCAATAAGAGTGATGAGTTAGAAAGCTTATAATGAGGTGCTTTACTTGTAATTTGCCTTCTATGCCATATTTGTACAGTTGCAAGAGCTAGCTGAGTTTTCCGTACTACTCAATTTGTTAAGGAAATTTAGTTTGGAACTGACTCCTCACAAATATGCACCTACTCTATAATACGGATGATGTGTGAAAAGAGGTCGCAGTTACTGCCCAAGAAACTCATGGTGAAGTCGATGATAATGTGTCACGGTGTATGGCAGTGAAGTTAGGTAGCAGGTTTTCTATTTAATTTGTTGCTGCTTGGAAATGAAGTAGACGCTCCGTTTGCTGTCTGTAAAGTTTTTAGTGCAGGGGTCATGACTGAAAGAATTTGAATGTTTAGTTGAATCGCAATCAACGAGTTTCTTCTTGTCTACTTATTCTTTGTGTATTGTAATTTATTTGTTTTTCTTTCTAATCAGGACCTTTCTATTATAGACTTTCTGTCTCCTGATTCTGTATATTGCTTGGGATTTTCTGTTATCTGCAGACAATTTGAACGGTGCAAGTGTAGTCGGTCGAACCATAAAAGTAGATCATGTGGCTAAATACAAAAAGAAAGCAGAGGAGGATGAGGAAGAGGAGCAAAGAAAGAGAGAGGAAAGAGGTGTGTGCCGTGCCTTCCAACGTGGGGAGTGTAGCAGAGGATCCTCATGCAAGTTTTCTCATGATGAGAAGGTGTGTTTTCTGTAGTAATGTTACTGCACTCGTCAGTCATTATGTTTCTCAATCTGTGAACTTACGCTTTTCTTAAACCCAAATATTGCAGCGAAGTGCAAATACGGGCTGGGGATCAAAGGATGATGCCAAGTGGGCAAATGACAGATATGATGGCGGCAGCCGGCAAGCTTATAGGAGCAGAAATGAAGACGACAACAGGCATGAGAATCGAAGCGGGGTAAAGGAACGGCGGGGAATAGCTTCGGCAGATGCGGGTGGGAGAAGAGAGCACACACAGCAAGATAGAGAACAGACAGAAAGTAGGTCAGCTTATGGAAGTGAAAGAGAGAGCACAGCAATTGCTAGGAAGCGACATGATGAGAGTCGTAGTCATAGCAGCAAGGAGTATAAGTACAGGGACCTGAAGGAGAGCAGAGGTCAAGAGGAGAGAGCGACCAGGGAAAGCGATCATCAAAGTGTTGAACGGGATGATAGGAAGGATGGCAATAGGCATCAGAGAGATGACACTCAACATGGCCGACGTGATATCCATGAGTCACAAGCAAGTGAAAAAGCAAGGAAGATGAATGTAGAAAAGAATGATATGGATGACAACCACTCACGCCACAGCAAGAGAAGTGAGTCTGACAAGGAGAGAAGGGACAGCAGAAGGGACCCACAGCACAAGTAGCAAACTCTTGTGTGCCTCAAATATTAGGTGGGCGTCGTCATTTTGAGTTGTGTTTGTTTGATGTGGGCAATGGAAGAGAGCATTTGAACGGATATCTTAGCAACTCACAAAGCTCCATGATTTGATGGATTTGGGTTTCTTGGCCTTTCATCATGTTTCTGTGGGTCTTGCAAAATCAACTTGCTCATATCTGTTGCCAAATTGGGTGATGAAAGGAATTCAGAGTCGGTCCTGCTCAAGATGAAGGAAATTACTAGGATTTGAGAAGTCCCGTTGGAAAATATGAAAGATTGATACAATTGTTGCTATTTCTAAATTAAACCCCTACCTCAGAATTCCTTGCTAAATGAGGTCTTGTACTTGGCAAAGATCTAAGATCAAGCGCATAACGTGTACTTTCGATTAATGCTCTTGAAAATCCAGCCTTGGTTGAGGGATTGATGAGTTGTGGAATCTGTTCATTCCACTAAACTTATTAGAGAAAAGTGGGACTTGGTTTCAAAGTCTAGTAAAGTTATAGGAGATGCATCCTACATACGATTACTATATCGTTATTTAAAACTGTTGCATCCTTGACATTCCTAGTAATTCAATGGGGACCTTAAACATTTGATCAATCATATACCTTAGTACATGGCACTTTATATAGCCCAATTGGTGTCAAGAGAGAACATTTTGAATATTTTAGTTATCATCCATAGTTGCTGACTCGCAAAAATGACACAAAAACATTGTTCTTGGACTATCATTTTTTTATTGGCACAAAAGACAATTGTTTGTTTATACCTTCAAAAGAAAATCTTGAGATTGAATTGATTCCATATCATATTTTTAGTGCACCAATGTTTTTTTACTCTCCTCGAGATGTGGGAACCTATGGAAACCTACGAAACCACATCCCCATCGGAGTAGATGATGGGAAGGATGTCGGTGATCGTTATGGAAAAGCTTGTCTTTCTCTCAGATCACTATTAGGTTTAAACAACAAAAAAGAAGAAAGATAAAAAGCTCAAGAGCACACAACACCGTTTCTTGGTAGTGTGAAAGTACAAGCTTGTCGTAGATTGGAGAAAGTGTATACAAAATACACAACCAAAAGAAAATCCTAGTGAAAGGACAAATTGTATCTACACTCGTAAGTGTAAATCTACATTATCACAAAATGGAAACATAAATTCAAATATGGAAAAGGAAAAAGGCCAAATCGGAGACACTCTCTCTCTCTCTCTCTCTCTCTCTCTCTCTCTCTCTCTCTCTCTCTCTCTCTCTCGTATAGTAGGAGTTGGCTAGAGTGCATATCTTACATTCTGAACCGCTAGCGGTAGAGCTCCATCCACCATCATAATCACCACTCATTGTACACCCTTGATCACATATCATTGATTTATCGATTAGCTTAAGCTATAGTCTTTATTTTTAGTTCAACTTTTCCTTTTTTGGGATAAAGGATATATCACATATGTACATTGATTTGTCTCATAGGTAGAGTTTGGCCTTTCGAAGACGTTAATAAAATCTCTCTCTGTCTTTCTTGCTAGAACGTCTCTTAGTGCTATATGCATTTATGATAGTTTCTTCGTGTGTGTTTTTTTTTCAATTTTGGAGCACCATCCTTTAAGAAAAATTTATAGATAAAAAGCATGAGATTCTATGACCATAACCTATAAGATATCACCTCACAATAGAAGGAGACAAGGCTATGATGTTTCTTGAATGTCAACAATTGGCTCATGCATTTATTAGTTAATCTCTAACCATTTTAGTGGTGAAGTCCAATTTCAATAACACTATCAAAGACATTATGGCTTGCTATGTGATCCTCTTGAATCAATGCCAAAAAAACTTGTAAAATTTGTTTTGTGGCTACTTTGCATTGCTAGCTAGCTATTCTTGGTGGTATTAATGTTTGTTGGTGGCTAGTTATTTTAATGTTTGCAAGTACATTCTCCCACTCAAGTAATGCCATTATTGTCAAACAAGTGTGAATTTCAACGAAACATATAACACAATTAACAAACATTTCTAATTCCACATACATATCCATTCATAGAGACACATGGAAAGACATCCTTTTGAAAACATATTAGCTTTATGATATGTGTAAACACCACAAAAATCTGTGAAGTATCGCAAGGATCCCAAAACAGCAAAGAGCATGGTCATTAAAAAGTGATCTAGGTGGGCTCAAGCCTCAAGTCTCAAAGCAACGTTGCTATTGATCCTTTGCTACAGTTTCTTGGCAAGATCAAGACTCAAAATAATTCCACAGAAATGGATTCAATGGATGGAGGTCCAACATCAAACATTATCATCATTACTCAATCACCGATAGTTGACAACCAATGGCTAAGATTGAGCTTTAGTTTTTTTACTGGAAGATTCATATAAAGTGCCATCGTCTGATCAATATAAGGGCTATGAATGCATGCTTTGTGTATACTACAATTGTCAAAGGAAAAATGTGCCCACTCCAAAAGCTTTGCACGTGCAAAATAAGTAACATATGCGATCGTCCTCTCTCTCTCTCTCTCTCTCTCTCTCTCTCTCTCTCTCTCTCTCTCTCTCTCTCTCTCCACCGCCACCCCTTCTCTCTTGTAAGAAAATGTTTAAAGTGGAATTAATTGTTGTCTTATTGTTCCATACATCAAGAGGATGTCGCTTATAGATGGTGCTATATGCAACAGGAAGCATGGGCTTGCTAGTTGCAACATGAGTGCTAGAATATCCATGATGGCTTGAATATCCCATTCTACTAATCTTAACACAAGAAAAGGGGTTACTTTCCCATAAGGTTATGTATTTATTGGGAAGCTTAATAAGTCTTGTCTGTTCTATGAATCGAAGACTTTTGTCATAGAGGGGGAGCCGTGTCCATACTTGGAGTATGCCATCAACTCTCTTTAAGAAGAAAGAAGGAAAATCAATGGACCGATTAAGGAACTCCATGCAGGTGCACTTTGTTAGTATTAGGGTTGCAGGAAAACACACACATCTTGGACAAGACGAAGGAAGCTTAAGGCACACAAGAGAGAGTATATTACTTAGTGTGCAATGGGAAGATCAGATAGCCCTAGAGGGATGGACGTATATACAATGCACGGGGGAAAAAACCTCATAGTGAGGGAAAAATGCCCCGGCAGTCCTGTGTTCACAAATCATCACTGCCACATGTATATGGTAACAAATCCCCCCTGGGAGTGATGCGGTGAATGAGAGCTGACACATAGAGTATAGGGAAGTGTCATGCCCAGAGGACTCAATTTCAAACCTGGTTCCATGGGAGTGGCAATAGGCTTGCAATCCTCAAATCCAAACTTACATCTATGTAACTTGTCTGATACAAGGCAATATCACCATCACACTGCTTAAACTGTATACCCAAGTAATGATGCAACAACCCCAAATCTTTAATCTTGAAAGTAGCATTCAAATCAGCCTTGAATTCAACAATATCTCTCTCATTTGGTCCAATGATCAACAAATCATCCACATAGAGAACGATAATAAGAAGTACATCACCCTCACGCTTACATACAATGTGCTTTTTGTTGGACTGTTACGAAAGCCTCGTTTTGACCAACTGAGTGTCAGCCTTCTCATACTAAGCACGAGTTCAACCCATACAAACTTTCTTACATCTGCACACTTATCCTCTTGTCATTTCTTAACAAAACCACGAGGCTGCGTTACATAAACTTTCTCAAATATGTCACCATAAAAGAAAGCAATAACAATGTTTGGCTGATGTACATCCCAACCAAAATGAGTTGCCAATGCACATAGAAAACGCATAGTAGTCATACAACAAGTGGGAGCAAAAGTCTCTCCATAATCTATGCCTTTTTGCTGTGCATAGCCCTTTGCAACAAGTCGAGCCTTATCAAGTGCAGCATCTCCAGGGGTTCACCGTTCAGTACCCTCCCATATAACGTGCGTTCACGGGGTATTAAAAAAACCTCTCTTTTAACGTGTCTAAATGAATAAAACGTTCCCTTGTTTTACAATTTTTTTTCAAAATTGAATATAAAAAACCCTTATTTTAATGTATCTCTATTAGATTGCCTAAATTTTTTGCATTTTAAAACCCCTCCTTTCGAACTCATGTTATACATTAATATGATTACATAGTGCACTGCTCGAGTGCAGCATTCGCCATGGTTGACGACAACATAGACGTGTTCAAGATGTTTGCTGCTGAGGATAGATTGGATGGGGACAATTATCATATGTGGGCTTACATGATGCAACATGTCCTTGTGTCAAAGGGCCTTTGGAACATTGTGCAGGGCATTGATGTACGTATTGGTTTTGAGGATATAGACGATGTTGAGGATGTTGCAGGTTTTGGTGGTAGAATTGTTGCTGCTAGAGCTGTTTTACCTACAGTTGAGCAAGCTCGTTGGGATGTAAAATATGCGCAAGCTCATGCATTGATTGCGTTTTATGTGAAGCGCACTATTATTCCTCACATTCGTTCACAAAATTTTCAAAACAGGCTTGGGATATATTCTAACTGGTCTTTATGCAAGTCGCAATGAGGTAAAAATTGCATTGCTACTTAAAGAGCTTGAGTCAAAGATTATGCATGAGGAATATGATATGGACACTTTCCTTGCTAGTGTCAAGGATATCAATGAGCAACTTATTTTTGCAGGCAAAGTCATTTTTGACAGTTCCCTTGTGCAGATTATTCTTGATGCTTTGCCAGATTCTTACCAGACTTTCGCTAGTCCTTGGAGACTCATGACTCAAGGAAATCGAGAAGTTGTCAAGTTTGATGCATTATGCACATTGCTATTGCAAGAGTCACTTTCCAAAAAAAAAACAGGACTAGATAGCGTGCAGTAGTTGAACAAGCCTTTATTGTTACTCAAAGAAAAGGTGGTAATAGCAATGTAGCCACTTCTCATGGTTCTTCTGCGAGTAGTAAATCACTTGTTCCTGGCAGCAATTCGTCTGGGGATTCCGATGATGAGGGTAAAGAGAAGATGCATTACCATTATTGTAAAGCTAATGATCACTTGATCAAGCAGTGTCCTAAGTTGAAGGCCAAAGAGGTTAAGAAGAAAGATGTTGGTTTCACTACTAATGTTGGTTCCACTACAAATGCAGCTATTGTTGAGTCTTTTGTGAAAGGAGACTATGATGTTGATGTTGATGCCGAATGGACTTTTAGTGCAGAGTGCACTTATGATCCTTATGTCCATGATGCATGTTTGTCAGTTGTTGCTGCAAATACTCAAGTGTGGTACTTTGACAGTGGTGCTTGCCATGGAAATTGGTATAGATAGATGCTTACCTCTCATCGTGACTTGTTTACCTCTCTCGAGGATGTCCCTCATGGGACTTTAGTCACTTGAGTCAACAATGCCTCTTATCCAGTCAAGGGAGTTAGAAAGATTGTGCTTACTACTGCAAATGGAAGTGTTTCACACTTGTTTCATTGTATGCACATGGGATCAAGAAGAATCTTTTGTCTATATTTGCACTTGCTACACTTGGACTTGTAGTTTTGGTGATAAAATTGTTGAATCTAGCATTTTATGTCATGGGTTGTATAAGCTCACTTTGTATGACAAGTGTGGGTAAAATTTTGCAAATGTAGTTGTTAATTCTAAGGCTATTTCAGATGCAAAACTTTGGCATGCACGTTTTGGACGTCTGAATTTTGTCAGTTTGCTGCATTTGCAGAAATGTGATATAATTGCTTCTTTGCCACCTCTTGAAGCAACTGTAAAACATGTTTGTGAAGGATGTATTTTGGGTAAGATGCAACATTCGAAGTTTCCAAAGGATGGTTTAGTTAGGGCGACATGCAGGTTGGAGCTTGTGCATAGTGGTGTTTTTGGACCCATGCAAACTCCGTCCTTGGGAAATTAGCTTTACTTTGTGACTATCGTTGATGACTACTCTGGGCATGCATGGGTATATCCGCTTAAAGCAAAGTCCAAAGTATTTACAAGCTTTAGACAATTTTTGGCTATGACTAAAAATGTCTCGAAATGTACTATGGACACCCTCAATTCCGATACAGGGAGGGAGTATACATCTCATGAATTTAATGCATTTCTGGCTAGTTGTAGAATAAAACACCAATGTACAGTGCCTTATACGCCTCATCAAAATGGTGTTGCTGAGAGAAAAAACAGGTCACTTACGAAAATGGCACGATGTATGGTCAAAAGTCAAGCTTTGTCGCATTTCTTCTGGCTTGAGCCCATCATGTGTGCCACTTATGCACTTGATAGGTGTCCTACAAAAACTTTGCAGTTTATAACTCCATATGAAGCATCGCATGATAAAAAGCCTTCTTTTGAGCACATGCGTGTTTTTGGTTGTTTGGCATATGCTTTAGTACCACAAACGCAATGTAGGAAATTGGATGATAAGGCTGTCAAATGTCTTCTTATTGGTTATAGTGCTGAAAGCAAAGGTTACAGGTTGCATCATTCGCAAACAAACTAAATCTTGGTCTCACGAGATGTTGTGTTTGTGGAAGATTCTATTCAACCCTTGTTGTCATGTACTAGAGACAGTAATGTCAGTTCACATGACATTTATGACATAGTTGCCTCTTTTCAGTGGTGGAATTTCGAATGTAAATTCCAATGATGCAATAGCCTATGGGGGTTTCTAAAAATGTTACAGATCAGCCTATTAGTGATACAGACGTACATAATGTACTTGATGAGTAAAGGCCTGAGAATGAGCAGGCTAGAGGTATGCCAAAATTCCTGGTGCATACTTTGCGTGTCTATAAATTGGACGCACCTTTTTCTGGTCATACTCGTTCAGGTTCTCACCGTGCATCTTATGCATCAGATTTTTATGCTTTGTTTGTATCTAGCTTATGTGATGTTGAGGAACCTCTATCTTTTGATGAACCACAGAATTCAAAAAATTGGATGACTGCCATGCAATCAAAATATGATGCACTTATAGACAATGACACATGGACTTTATGTGATTTGCCTCTTGGCAAAAAGGCCATTGGTACGAAGTGGGTTTACAAGTTGAAACGCAAGTCGGATGGTGGGATTGATCATTATAAGATGTGAAAACTGCCCAAAGAGAGGACAAAATGAGACGAGAACAGCACGTGCTATATAGCACAAACCGTAGAAGACCATATGAGACTTGTTATGCAAAAAAACGACAATGACAAAAAAATTTCACAAAATGATAAAATTGCATGCGTAGTACTGCCTGTAGTGGAAACTGAGGCCGAAATGAGCTTGAATATAAAATATGGACGGACCTGTTGACGCTCACCAAAGATCACAAGAATTGGAGAAAGTGAGCAAGCGTGTGCTGGAGCTACTGGCGACTAAGTCCGGGAGGATGCAACCTGCTTTGATACCAATTGTTGGAATTAGGGTTGCAGGAAAACACAGCTTGAAGAAGACAAAGGAAGCTCAAGGCACACAACAAAGAGTGTATTTCTTAGTGTGCAATGGAAAGATCAGATAGCCCTAGAGTGATAGGCATATATACAATGCACGGGAAAAAAAACCTCCTATTGAAAAAAAAATTCCCCAGCGGTCCTAAGTGTGTTCACATATCATCACTACCACATTAAAATGGTAACACACTTGTAGATACATTGATGTCAAAGATTTGGACTTGATATCAAGTCCAATCACCTCTCAAAAGAGGATGTTAGTGCCAAACATTGGGAATCCGCATTGTGAATAAAATAATTGTCAAAAATCCAAGTGTTGGTTCAAGGACAAGGACAAGAGCAGATAAAGATAAAGCCAATGTAGTTGGGGAAGAAGGGTCATCTTTCTATCACTACTTAAACAATGATAGTTTGTAACTACTAGTGAGAATCTACTAGTCAATATATGTGAAGAGGCAATGAATCATTAAGCCAAACTCTGGTGTGCTAAAGAGGATGTTATGTCAATAAGTCAAAACTTAAGGGGAGGAGATGCAAGGTTGGCCTTGGATCATACTAGCATGGTCTCCATCATCTACTATCCATATAACCATTTTTAGAGGATGCACTTGTAACCTATGAACTAGAATTACCCATTTACCTCCATAAATCTTGTATAACCACTTCCATGAGTCATTGACAAGGTAAGCATCCACCTCTATAAAATGATATCTTGTACTAGTTTTTCACTAGTCAATTCAACACAACATTTTAATTTCCTTGCCTTGAATCTATACTCTCTTATTTTGTTGTGCACCCTAACTCATGAATGGTATTCTTATCCAACACCTAACACCTAAAATCCCACACTCTATTTTTCTTAAGAAAGAGCCTTCGATGAAGGTAATTTGTGGTGTACTCCCTCTCAAAAAATAATGACGATGAGCATAAATTCTTGCAATAGCTATAGTATGCTTCACTTTTGCTTAAATGCTAAATGTATGGGAAGTTGCCATTAGTTTATGGCTCTCTTTGTGTTTTTTGGAGTGTGACCTTAGTATAAGTATGCACTATCGGTGAACTTTTTGGCTTTCTAAAAACAAGGTGAAGAGTCACAGTGGCCTCTTGAAGCTAAGGGGGGAGGGGGAAGATTTATCGGAAGTAGGTTTTAATTAGTTGTGCAATTGATTTTTTTAACATAAAATTGTATTGTCCATATACACACATAATGATAAACTAATGGTTCTAAATCGACCTATCAATTGGTCTGGCCCCCACCACTACCTTTGACGACGGATTATGGATATGGAAAATGCACTTTTCTTTCATCTCCAGTCTCCCACACACAAATGCACACACATTTACATAGAGTCTCCCACACACAAATGCACACATTTTTACATACAGGTGAAATAGTCAGCAAACAATGAGGTTAAAGTTTGCGTAAATACCAAAAGAAAAGGGGAGTTGTTTTATGACTTTCAAAATGGGAAAAGTAGAGTCATCTTTAAGCTGACACTTAATTTTTTCAAGCTTCATAAAGAAGTAGTAGAGATGCCTTGTCTATTACGTTCGCCGGGTGCACTATGCAATTATGTTAATGTATAACGTGAGTTCGATAGGAGGGGTTTTAAAATGCAAAAATTTTAGACAATTTGATATAGATACATTAAAATAAGAGGTTTTTATATTCAATTTTAAATTTTTTAAAAAAAATAAGGGATCATTTATTCATTTAAACATGTTAAAAGATGATTTTTTTTAATACCGCGCGAACGCACGTTATACAGGGGGATACTGAAGAGTGAATCCCCAGAGCTATTACAATGACCCACTTAAACAACAAGGTGAAAAGATCATGTTGACATTCGAAGATAAAATAAAATAAAAACAGTAAAATAAAGAGACCCTATTACAAATTAAAACGTAGATTTACTAAGCATAGATAATAAATAATAAATAATATTTTTTTTTTAAAAAGATAGATTTAATAAGAATAAGAAATAAAAAAATATTTTTATGAAATATCTATTTATGAGGTTTTAAATGAAAAGATTCTTTTACAAATCAAAATATTACAATATTTCACATCATGGGATCAAAATTCTATGAATGTACTTTTAATGCTTTTTTCTTTAAGGCTTTTTTAAGAAGTCCAAATAAATAAAAACAAAAAAAGAAGAAGTCAAGAAAGTTTTAAATAAAGGTACCAAATTACAATAATGGAAAGACCCATTTACAATTTAAAAGGAAGATATAATGTTTACAATACTTTTCTTTCAAGCAAAGAGAACAGTTGTTTACCATCAAAAACCTCTACATCAACGGCTCAAAAATTGCACCATTTCTCCACCACCTCCCTATGGCCTTCTTCAAGCCAAAAACCTTGGAGGAGAAGAGGGTTAGGCGGTCATTTGAAATTTTATTATTTGTTATAATGATTGGACCTACCTTTTCATGTGAACACTTGAAATCTAATTTTGTTTTTGGTTTGTCTATGGGTCTCTTTTTCAATCTTACATGGTTTGATATCCTTTCATTTTATTATTTTAGAATGCCAAAGTGAACCTTCACCTTGTTCTTTCTTTCTTATTCATCAAGATTGATTTTTGGCTTGTAGAAGACCATAGAGGGTGAGTGGACAAATGGTGCAATTTTTAAGCAGTCGTGCAAAAGTCATGCAAAGGTAGCCGATGCTTGTTACATGTCTTATTTGCTTTTCCTTTCTTTGCTTTAAAATGCTTATACATTGTAGCTTGGTCCCTTCATTTAAGGTTCAATTGATTTCCTTTGTTTATTGTCCGTTAAGCTTGTAACAATGTAAATGGGTCCCTTCATTTAAGGACCTAGTGACTTCCTTTTCAACTTTTTGGTTAAAATGTACTTTTTTTTAAAGCTGCAAATTTGTCCATTCATTTAAGGATTTCAAGAACTTCTTTTTAACTTTTGGTTTTAAAATGCATATGTCATGTCCGTTTTCATCTTCTTCATCTTCTTAACTTTAGTTCAACTCACCAAAAAGGTGATATTGAGATGTTTTGAAGTTTCACCAGGAGGAGTTTTTTCCTTTTGAGGAAGTTCTTGCTTTTAAAAGCACGAAAAACATTCATTTCTTATTGCAAAATGTATCCCACTAAGGATAATTTTTGCTAAGATGGATTATGAAATGAAAGAATAATAAAACGTAAAACATTTTTGGATTGTGCAGCATGGAGAAAGTTCATACAACGTTTGATCATCCAAATTCAATACTTTGACTTTTAAAAAAATAAAAAAAAATGATGAGTTTCTCTACTTTTTGTCTTGCACGTGTCTACTTAGACCATCATGATAGATCTATTTAAAAGTAACATTCACAATGCCCAATGGAAGAAAATAAAAGCTCTTTCCATGAGATCGTCCATTTGTAATACCAAACCTAAATCATAGCAAAAGAAAGAGGCTATCAATTGTGAAAGGCCACCACACATACAATTTATGGATGGTCATAAATTTAAAAAAAAAACACACACACACACACACACAACTATTTTGCAAATAGGCTTATGATATTTTATTTAGACCACCTTGTTTTTAGAAGCCTCTCTACATAAATCTTCACCTTGTTAAGATCTCCTCTTGGTTTGACCTTATGCTTCTATATTGCAATCGAGTTCAACCCTAGAATTAGAAGTCTATGAATCTTCACCTTGTTACCATCTCCTTTTGGTTTGACCTAATGTTATTGAAATCCAATCTGTAACACCGTTCTAAGAGAGGTTTACCCCTTTTAGAGACCTACTAGAAAAATGCTACCCTTCGCGATAGAATTGTAAAAAAATTGAAAACATAGATATACACCCTTCCAATTTGTGTGGAAAGAAAAGGGGAGTTTTTTTATGGCCTTCAAAACAAGAGGTAGAGTCACCATCAAATTTGAGGGTTGATCCAATTCATCGGTATGTTTTGAGCAACTATGAGATGGTATATAGACTTAATGATGGCACATGGTAATTTGAATGTTAGACAATTTATATTTCAATAATTTCTAAGGGTATAAATTCATCTTCAAGTCTCTTTGAGAACTTAAAAAGTGACCTCTATGGAGATACCTAGAGATGGATTTGACTAAGTGATTCCGTAGGATTTAAGTTAGACTAGTATGTGACCCCGCGCTTCATCTTGAGTTAGGATTCCGTAGGATTTAAGTTAGACTAGTATGTGACTCCGCGCTTCATCTTGAGTTAGGATTCCGTAGGATTTAAGTTAGACTAGTATGTGACCCCGCGCTGCTGCAACCAAGAAAAGCATGGTTATTGGATCTCTCTCTCTCTCTCTCTCTCTCTCTCTCTCTCTCTCTCTCT
This sequence comes from Adiantum capillus-veneris, assembly GCF_014529385.1. Taxonomy (NCBI): domain Eukaryota; kingdom Viridiplantae; phylum Streptophyta; class Polypodiopsida; order Polypodiales; family Pteridaceae; genus Adiantum; species Adiantum capillus-veneris. The sequence continues at coordinate 116,200,861 of NC_140955.1, forward strand.
CACACACACACACACACACACACACACACACACACACACACACACGAAGTCATATATAGGTAGGTGTGTGTGTGATGCATGCCCACATGTGAGGAGAATGAAACTGTAGTCCTTGGAATCACTCTAGGAAGATAACAATGCCTCTCTCTCTCTCTCTCTCTCTCTCTCTCTCTCTCTCTCTCTCGCGCGCGCACACACACACACACACACACACACACACACCAATGTCTCTTTTTGGATTTTTCCTATGTTGTTTAAAATTATGTTCTCTCACTTTCTCTCTCTCTCTCTCTCTCTCTCTCTCTCTCTCTCTCTCTCTCTCTCTCTCTCTCAGCCTAAGCCTCCTAAGCCCTTCTCTGCGTCTCCCCCTGGGCGAGGGCGGCCCTGTGGGGGGGCGTTAGTGTATGAGCTTCGCCCTCAGCCGAGCCCGACTCTCTGCCGCTTTCGCCCCTAGCTCCTGCTATCAAACGCGTTCCACAGTCGGCTGTTGAACTCGTCCCAACTTGTCCACAGCTTACTATTGAATCCGTTCCACAGCCCTAGTGTCAACTTCAACCCTCGTGTAGATTTGTTGTCGACTACACGCAAGGTGCCGACTACACAAAGCCCTAAGGTTTTCATTTAAACCAATAAACCTTTGTTCCCACAGAGCCCTAAGGTTTCAATACACAAAGCACCTTAGGGCCTCTTATAAGCCTAAGTCATTGTTCGAGTGCCTACCATGGCGACTACTCGGGCTTCATCTCGACGAAAGCCCACATTCGCCAGGGTCGTAGCAATACCCCCAAAGGTGGACAACATGGTTCGTCTTCAAAGTGAAGTCGAAAGACTTCGCAAGGAAAATGAAGATTTGAAGGAAAGACTCGTAGCCATCGAGTCTCGACTTAGCGCAGTGAAGAACTCCAAGAAGGAAGAGATGGAACAGATAGAAATCAAGCTAAAAAAAAAAAAAAACGGAGGTAGAAACCAAGGTCAAGACTCAAGTGCAAGATGCCATCTTTCGCAAAGTCGAAGATTGTGTGGTGTCTACGTTACGTGAACAACAGCGATAAGATGACATCGCTCTCAATGTTCGCATTGGCGGACTTCCAAGCAACTGGCAAGGAGAGGGGGACCTCAATTTCCACGAGTCTTTGGCTCGCATCCATACAACAACCCACATGATACAGTGGGATCCAGCAACAATCACCACTCTTGTTCACAAGCATCGCACCAACCATGCAATCCTCACCTTCAAAACCAAAGCGGATCGAGTCAAGCTCCTTGAGCAATCAAGGCTCCTCAAGGACACAAAAATCTGGTTTGCTGAAGATCTCACACCCACCCAACTCAAACAGAAGAAGGCCGAACTCCAAAAGATGCGACAAGCACGCATAGCAGGGAAATGGGCAGTTTATCAAGGAGGTAAAGCCATCATCCAAGAGTTCCGAACTACCAAATCGGCTCCCTCCTCATCACCTACCCCAACTTAGGTCACTCCACCTTATCTTCAATTTTCTACCCTCGATGGACCCTCAGTCCTTAACTGATATGTATCAAAAGGAATCTTTTGTAATGTTTTGTTTTTGGTCCCATAGGTCATATCTGACCTCCGTGGATGATAATTCAATCTATCTCTCTCTCTCTCTCTCTCTCTCTCTCTCTCTCTCTCTCTCTCTCACACACACACACACACACACACACACACACATGCCTTGGGATAGATGTAAAACATCTACATCTTCTCCAAATATGTGAAGCTAAAGTAGTTGGAAGCAATGGCTCCTAGAAGCTAAAACAAAACATTGCTAGCCATAGAAGAAGCCCAAATGCATCCAATGCTAAGATGCTCTACATCCTTGCATCCCCAATTAAGGTCTTTTTGTATTCACCAGTACAAGAAAAGGTCTCATTTTAACTTTTTGCTTCAATTACTACATAACCATCATAACCTGCAGGTAAATGTCTCTCAATACGCCAGCCCCCACAGTGCTCTAACGTACACAGAAGTGCCATCGCTGCTGATGGGGGGTGGGGGGGGAGGGAGCATGGAGAAAAATGCGTCCCCTAAGTTCGGACAATGGAATGGGCTCCTACATCTCTCTCTCTCTCTCTCTCTCTCTCTCTCTCTCTCACACACACACACACACACACACACACACACACACACACACACATATTATAGTGCAACTAAGCCATGGTTAGAGAAGTCACACAATTTCACACACACACGAACACACACACACACACACACACACACACACACACACACACACAGAGATGTATTTATTGTTGAAAGATGCTTATGACACAGGCAACTACTTCACTCGCAGACGAATGATGGACGACAACAATGACAGAGTATGGCTCCAGACGGTGTATACTTTTTGTTATGTACAAGTTAAATTGATCCTTTGTATAATAAACTCCAACTGGAAACACGTGTGCAAGTGGCTAAAATAACAGATGTAGTGTTGTACTCCTTCTCAATCATTATGGATATGGTTTTTTTTTGCATTAAACCCGTGAACAAACTTGCCCAAGGAGAATAGATGTATAGTTGAAACTTATCAGCAATATAAGGTTTTTTATACACAAATTTTCAAATTTTTTTAGTAATTTTCTTTTGGTTACAGAATTAAAAAACCAAACCAAAAGATAAGTATAGCGCAGGCAATTAAAATACACACTGAGGAAGTCCAATAATACAAGTATAGTATCGAGTTTCGATAACTTGTACATATCCGATGGAATAATTTCGGATTGACACTGGTATAAAACCTCGAAGAAAATCCTTTTTCCTAGTAAAAACTAATAAAAATATTTAAATTTTGGGTATGTTTGCTCGATGGGTACAATAAATATCCAAGTATTGCCTATTTCACAATATATCAATTGGTTTAAAAAATGTGAGTCAAACGGGGATGGTAAATACCAAAAAATAAAAACTTAAAGGCTAAAGCTCTCTATCTTTTCAAATAGAACTAAATGTTAAAAACCCTCTTCAAGGCGTATCTTGAAAAAATCGGAGGCCTTACAACTGGCCATACCTCTATACATGAAACAAAACTACACATGCTGTATGCTTTAATAGCGCCAAATGCTCAAGCAAGCTATATATACGGGTAGCGCAAGGCCTTAGAAGCACAAGGCGCCTACTTCAGCCATTTGTAGCACTGAGAAAGGTATTGCACAATACCTACACACACACAAACACAGTGAGAATTATCGCATAGCACTTACCTACACACACAGTAACATTGGATCTCACACAGACTCGCCTACAAGCATAAGTTGTGGCAATTTCTTGCTGCGCTAACACACACACACACACACACACACACACACACACACACACACACAGAGCAAGTCTACAGTGCACGCACACACACACACACACAGAGCAAGTCTACAGTGCACGCACACACACACACACACACACACACACACACACGGTGCATAAAGCCATGGCGTGACCTTCAACGCCATCTCCTCATAAGTGGCAGCGCAAGCACCAAAACCCTGCGTGGCGGGATATGATTACACACTAAATACACTCCAAGGAAAAGAAGAAGCATTGGCAACTAGATACACAAATCCAAGTGCTTAATTGCGCAACACAGCAAGGTAAAACAAGTTTTTTTAAAGATATTTTACAAGCTCAATACACATAGGTACATACATTCATCATACCATATTACTTATGAATAAAGTAGTTGAAACAAAGGATGAACTATGTGCTAGGCATCAAAACCTCTGTATATTGTTGTTTCTCCATAATAAACGTTTTAATGTAAAGCAATATATACATATGCATGTTCACTTCCTATCTTTTGAACAACCATAAGAGGAAACTCACCAACAAAGTAACATATACATATAAACATATGCATATTGTACATAAGTTTGTTAAAAGCAAGCATAGTATTAAACACAAAGTGTGTCTGGGAACCACTTTTGGAACAGTTTTGATACAGTAAATGAAGGGGAAGCCGTCATTGTGATAAGCTTATTTGCACAAATACAAATGGCAACAACATATGCAGTTCAGGTACAAAAATCCGTACTGTTTTGAGTACATACATATGTTTCCCTTATGCCAAACTAAATGTAATAAAGTTTCTAGAAGTAGCAATGTCAGATCCCTTGAACAAAAAGTAGCAAAAGTAAGTAACTAATATATGGCAGGCGGGCTACAAAAACCTCATGTGAGAATAAATAGATACAAAGTGTACTTACTGTTTTTTTTTAAAAATATAGTAACAATACAAAGGAAATGCTGCCAAAATTTTTGCAAGTTAGGATATAAATACATAACAACACACGGTAGTAACACTTTGGTTTTTAAAGCACTCAAGTAAATGTACCACGGTAGACAAAAAGGTTGAAATGTAAAGAGGATGTATGACAACCTCATCTGAGGATATTTGTTATTCTGTAAGACAGGCTTTTTTTGAAAAAAGAAAGGTTGTACGAACAAAATGCTGTCGAATTTTTCACAACTTAAATATATTTTAGATTGGAAAGATGATTGTACATACCATAGAGATAGGGGTGCTTTTAAGACAACATTAAGTATAGCATGTAAGAATATTAATCTCATGTATGAAACCATTGTTGACAAACAGGGGTACAAGCAGATAGCTAGGATGAGTATCACTCGAGACGTATTTAAGCTACAACAGATTCGGGACAAGCTCATGGCAGCACATAAACAGAAAAAGAGAACCAAACCAATAGCAATTAGAGACTCTATCTCCAAGCCGTGTAAACCCATAAAAACTTTCACAGACCGTAATCGACCCTACTTATGTAGACGAGCAAAAGAAAACATAAGTTATGATTAGGAGTATTGTTGGGGTCCAGGGTGTGACAACAATAACAAGCAGTGGAGATTGCTTGATATACCTGTCACCCATTTAGTGAAAATTAATTCTAATTAATTGTACTTGTGGTTGGTTGGCAGGTAAAGATCCATGCTCTTATCTGATAGGAGTTCCGGCTTTAACTCCTACTTTGTCATGTATCAAGTATCTTGTAATATACTTTTTATCAAGAAATTGTTCTATATTTTGTTCTATACACAATGTGCTTTTTGAAGCAGTATTTAAGTCTATCAGTATATGGTTCTGAAAGATGGGATTTTTAATTCAAACACACAAAACATTTCCCAGGATACCTTTGGTCGGGTATCCATCATATACTGAGAAAACTTAATACTGGATTGAGTATGCTTAATACTGGTATAATTCAAACTATTTGTATAATATTTATATGGTGATTGATTCAGGCTTTTTGGATTCCATCTCTCACACGTCTGGGATATGGTATAGAAGAGGACATTCCGATCCCACCAATTGGTACTCAATGTATTATTTCGTGTTTCAAAGGGGTGGAATTCCACAAAAAATTGCTTGATTTTGAGAAACAAGCTATAATCACCCACTCTATTTCTGTCTTGAACACAGCTTCTGTCAATGATTGGCTTTCTCTACTACTTCTTTCTAGAAAAGAGAAGGAGAAACTTCTAGAGGCATTTAGTGCCTTCCTAGAAAAATTACCCATTATTGATGCACAAGATAGCTCAGATCTTGATTTTTATTTCACCTCTTTACCCTCTACTGTGAACAAGCTGTATTTCATTAATAACCTCCCTACGGTCCCCATAGAAATTAAGCACTCAGAAAAAGTTATCAATCCCCTTCTAGATCTCGAACTTCTTGAAGAAGAAGAAAAAGAAGCACTCAACTTTTTAGCGGATGCAAACAGTATCTCCAGAAAGAGCAGTTTCTAAACTCTTTTTCAGAAGTTATCCCTCTATTACCACCCAGGCAAGTGGATTGGATGCTATCCGACTTGAACACAAGCTCTAGGACTATGAAATTTTGAACCATCGGGCACCTTTTACAGTTTCCTCTTTAGGTTTGCTTTGTAGCATACCTACGGACATTGTAGAGAAATGCAAAACCCTTGCATTACATGCTAAACATCTCTTATCACAAGATGTTCTCTTCGAGCTCAAACATGTCAAACTATCCAATGTGGATGGTAAGAAATGTCCAAACTCCGCAATCATTGCTCGCACCAAGGGACTGTCTCTTATGGACAGAGCAAAGGATCAAAAACAATTTCTGAGAAACTGTTGGAATTCATACCGACCCTTCCTGAAATGTCAATGCAAAAGAACTGATCCAAATTCCAACTGTTCTTCTTCAATCATCTAGTATGACCAATTTTTATGGTACATATTTTAGAATCTACCAAGATTCTTTCAATTTTCGACCGGCACAGGTGTATGCCTTTATAGCTTGGGTGGCTTCATTCCCAACAGGATTAAGGCATGCTGTAATCATTTATTATCATTTCATGAGTATATGCTAGAAGCAGCTAAAAGGCTGGTACTATACACACTAGGGATGCCACTTCTTCAAAAGCTACACAACACACCAGTGTCCAACACAATTGAAACCTTACTCAAACCTCCAAAAGGTAAGGAACAACTAAGGAAGATCACACACACACCAAGCAGTATGGCGTCAACAAGCAAGAAACCAAGGCAATTCAGAGGATTGGAAGACTATGGAGATACTCCCAAGGCACTTGAATACTCAAATCCTAAAGACCAGGTACACTCACTTAGTATCAGAAATAATGGCTTACTACATCTTGAACGTAGCAATCGGATGTATGGAAGATTTATTCACATATTATTTTGCAACACTTACATTGACTTTATCAACCCTAAACTATTTTTTCAAACAATGATTAATGATTTTCACATCAATAATGATTTAGAAAAAATGAGGATATGTTTTGGTTGGAAGTATACCAATAACCTAAACCATCTCTTTACAAACCAAATTCGGTGTTTGCCCAAGAGTTTGATGAAACACAACCATGTGGGTGCTTAACTCATAAACGATTCTCTAAATTTTTAGTTGACTTAGAACCCTTCGAAAAACATGTAATCACCACAGACCATAACATAGCTAGGCATAAAATCTTCCAAGAATTTATGAGGAAAGGTTTAAACCACATTCCATTAGTTCATGTAAACCCTATGTCAGTAGTAAACAAACTTGGCAAGGTATGGAAGACTTTATGCACCTTTTTAGGATGTGAAAATAGTAAAGCTCATTACAATTATATCCGAAGTGTGGTTAATGAGACCTTTTCCCATAAATTCCCTTATCATAGGCGAAATCAACTCCATGGTACAAAAACACAGACCTAATGGATGAAATTCAATACATCTTACAATACTTATTTATTTGTGGACTAGATAAATCAACAAAAACCCCGGTATTCATATGTAAAAAACCCATACAAATGGCAACAAGAAGAAGATTAGCAAACCCTGAATTCTGCCCTCTTCCTCCACTGAAGATGAAATATGTCAAGTTGTAGGATCTTATACCCAGGAAATCGGGTTAGAGACACCATTAGAATATTCACTCCCATATCTTATGGGAAATTTTAAAATCCACAAAATGAATTTTAGATGGATTACTAATGCACACAATTGTGTATTTACTCCTGCTACAACCATAATCACTAAATTACTCAAAGGAATAGTACAGGGATTTATAGAGTACACTGAAATCATACATAAAAAACTACAAACTTTTTCTGGGACACAAACTAATGGGTATTGAATGATCAATAACCAATATGATTTTTTGATAAACTTACCTAAACATATCACAAACATTCATCCATTTGACGTAACATCATGCTATGAGGGTGTCCCTCATAAAGGCAAACATGGATTGCTTGAAGTACTAGATAACATTATTAAACTCATTAAAAATATCAAGTATCTTGGTTTTAAGAAAAACCGCAAGCGGATTGTGCTTATAAAAAAGAAAAATGAAGTTTGTTAAGTATGGAGCCAGATTTACCCTTGTAATTTTCTGTGGTAAAAGCGCACATTTGTAAGGCCCCCATTATGAGAAGAAGCCATCGTGCATGAAGGAAAATCACTCGCCAAAAATCAAAATTTTCACGGCCAAAAATCAGGGGCAACTTTAGGGGCCTCGGGGGCGGAAGCCCCTAAGACTTTTTTTTCCCTTCGCTGGAATATTCCAGCAAAATTATGGCCGGACGGCGGTCGGAAAGTGGTCGGAAAACAACCGGTTGGTTGGCCGGTGGCCGGTAGTCAATGGCCGGTGGCCGGTGGTCGGAAGTCAATGGCTGGTGGCCAGTGGCTGAATTCAATGGCCGGTGGCCAAATTCAAAAGCGGACTTGTCTTCTCAAGGGCGGCCACACATGGACGGATTAAAGGGTCCGATTTGGACTTATCTACACAAGGGCGGCTACACATGGCTGCCTCTCATGAGAGAGAGTAGCCCTTTTGGCCTATAAAAGGAGGCCATTCCTACACACATTATATAGTGTGAAGTTGATGCAACAAGGTAAGTGTGAGGTGGTGAGAGTGAAGCAAGGCGGGAGCTCCATTAAGGGTATAATCCCTTTGTAAACTACTTCTTGTTTTGAAGTACTAAATCCATTGAGTGGCCGCTTTCCCATGGACGTAGCCCACATTGGGTGAACCACGTATATCGTGTGTACTCTCTCTCTCCATTAAGTAATCTACTCAAATATCTATTTAGCTACGTCGTATTTCCTAACAAAGTTGTCTAGACATTTGAATATTTACACAAATTAACAAATTTGTCCTTGATAATTGCTTTACCAAATTAGGTATACATATTTATTGACAAGAGAAAAGTATACCAATGGGGTACAACTGCTCTCCACTATGGTGTAATTTGTATTTGGCATGGTTTGAGATAGAATACATAAAAAAATTATCTCGTCTTGCACGATATGATATAATGAAAGCTTTCTTATATTCATGGAGATATATGGATGATTTGTTATTTGCTAATAATCCATTTATTTTGCAATGTTTAAACCACAAAAAACCATTGTCCCATGAGGACCCCTTTACTATTTACCCTTTAGACATTATTGAGATAAAAGCTACACGCAAGGAAAACTAAACTACATATTTGAATACACATATTCAATTGTGTGAACCAATGGAAGGGCAGTATGTTACATACACTGCATGGAAAAAAGACAAATTATCGTTCCCCAAGGTATCATTTATACATGCAGCCAGTAATAGACCAAAAAGGATGGCATATAATGTTTGCATATCACAGGTGCTTCCCATACTATACAATGCATCCCAAGAGTTATATGCGGTACCAGAATTAAATAAGCTTATTTCTATGTTTGAAGAGAATGGTTTCAAGAAAGAGAAGATTGTTACATGTATTACTAACTTCATTGAAGAAAATAAATTTCTTGGCATTAGATTTACCATCAATACCCTTAAACATAGAATTGGTAGAGGATAGGTCCACTTGGTGGCCTATCCTCCACCAAGTGCACCTTTTCTCAGGGATGGGGGAGGGCCACACACACACACACATACTATAGTGCAACTGAGCCACATTTAGAGAAGTCACACAATTTCACACACACACACACACATTTTGAGATGTATTTATTGTTGAAAGATGCGTATGACACAGGCAACTACTTCACTTGCAGACGAATGATGAATGACAACAATGACAGAGTATGGCTCCAGACGGTGTACAGTTTTTGTTATGTACAAGTTAAATTGATCCTTTGTATAATAACTCCAACTGGAAACAGGTGTGCAAGTGGCTAAAATAACAGATGTAGTGTTGTACTCCTTCTCAATCATTATGGATCTAGTTTTTTTGGGCATTAAACCCGTGAGAAAACTTGCCCAAGGAGAATAGATGTATAGTTGAAACTTATCAACAGTATAAGGTCTTTTATACACAATTTTTCAAATTTTTTAGTTTTTTTTTTTGTTATAGAATTAAAAAACCAAATCAAAAGATAAGTATAGCGCAGGCAATTAAAATACCCACTGAGGAAGTCCAATAATAAAAGTATAGTATCGAGTTTCCGTAGAAGGTAACATCCGGCGAAATAATTTCAGATTGACACTGGTATAAAACCCTGAAGAAAATCCTTTTTCCTAGTAAGAACTAATAAAAATATTTAAACCCCGAGTATGTTTTCTTGATGGGTACAATAAATATCCAAGTATTGCCTATTTCACAATATATCAATTGGTTTAAAAAATGTGAGTAAAACTAGGATGGTAAATACCAAAATATAAAAACTTAAAGGCTGAAGCTCTCTATCTTTTCAAATAGAACTAAATGTTAAAAAACCTCTTCAAGGCATATCTTGAAAAAATCGGAGGCCTTACAACTGGCCCAAACCTCTCTGCATGAAACAAAACTACGCATGATGTATGCTTTAATAGCGCCAAATGCTCAAGCAAGCTATATATACGGGGTAGCGCAAGGCCTTAGAAGCACAAGGTACCCACTTAAGCCATATGTAGCGCTGAGAAAGGTATTGCATAATACCTACACACACACACACACACACACACACACACACACACACACACACACACACACACACACACACACACACACACACATAGTGAGCATTATCGCATAGCACTTACCTACACACACAGTAACATTGGGTATCACACATACTCGCCTGCAAGCATAAGTTTTGGCGATTTCTTGTTGCGTTAACACCCTCACACACACACACACACACACACACACACACAGCAAGTATATAGTGCGCGCGCACACACACACACACACACACACACACACACACACACACACACACACACACACACACACACACACACATACTGTGCATAAAGCCATGGCGTGACCTCAACGCCATCTCCTCATAAGTGGCAGCACAAGCACCAAAACCCTGCGTGGCGGGATACGATTACACACAAAATACGAAGAAAAAGAAGAAGCATTGGCAACTAGATACACAAATCCAAGTGCTTAATTGCGCAACACAGCAAGGTAAAACAAGTTTTTTTGGAGATATTTTACAAGCTCAATACACATAGGTACATACATTCATCATACCATATTACTTATGAATAAAGTAGCTGAAACCGAGCATGCACTATGTGCTAGGCATCAAAACCTCTGTATATTGTTGTTTCTCCATAATAAACGTATTAATGTAAAGCAATATATACATATGCGTGCTCACTTCTTGTTTTTTGAACAACCATAAGAGGAAACTCACCAACAAAGTAACATATACATATAAGCATATGCATATTGTACATAAGTTTTTTAAAAGCAAGCATAGTATTAAACAAAAACTGTGTCTGGGAACCAGTTTTGGAACAGTTCGATCCAGTAAACGAAGAGGAAGCCATCGTTGTGATAAGCTTATTTGCACGAATACAAATGGCAACAACAAATGCGGTTCAGGTACAAAAATCCGTACTGTTTTGAGTACATACATATGTTTCCCTTATGCCAAACTAAATGTAATAAAGTTTCTAGACGTAGCAATGCCAGATCCCTTGAACAAAAAGTAGCAGAAGTAAGTAATTAATATATGGCAGGCGGGCTACAAAAACCTGATGTGAGGATAAACAGACACAAAGTGTACTTATTGTTTTTTTTTTGGTGGAAATATAGTAACAATACAAAGGAAATGCTGCCAAAATTTTTGCAAGTTAGGATATAAATACATAGCAACACACGATAGTAACACTTTGGTTTTTAAAGCACTTAAGTAAATGTACCATAGTAGACAAAAAGGTTGAAATGTAAAGAGGGTGTATGACAACCTCCATATATTTGTCATTATGTAAGACTGGTTTTTTTTGAAAAAAGAAAGGTTGTACAAACAAAATGCTGCCGAATTTTTCACAAATTTAATATATTTTAGATTGGAAAGATGATTGTACATACCATAGAGATAGGGGTGCTTTTAAGACAACATCAAGTATAGCATGTAAGAATATTAACCTCATGTATGAAACCATTGTTGACAAACAGGGGTACAAGCAGATAGCTAGGATGAGCATCACTCGACACGTATTTAAGCTACAACAGATTCGGGACAAGATCATGGCAGCACATAAAGAGAAAAAGGGAACCAAGCCAATAGCAATTACAGACCCTATCTCCAAGCCGTGTAAACCCATAAAAACTTTCACATACCGTAATCGACCCTACTTACATAGACGAGCAAAAGAAAACATAAGTTATGATTAGGAGTATGGTTGGGGTCCAGGGTGTGACAACAATAACAAGCAGTGGGGATTGATTGATAAACCTGTCACCCATTTAGTGCAAATTAATTCTAATTAATTGTACTTGTGGTTGGTTGGTAGGTAAAGATCCCTGCTCTCATCTGATAGGAGTTTCGGCTTTAACTCCTACTTTGTCATGTATCAAGTATCTTGTAATGTACTTTTTATCAAGAAATTGTTCTATATTTTGTTCTATACACAATGTGCTTTTTCAAGCAGTATTTAGATCTATCAGTATATGGTTCTAAAAGATGAGATTTTTAAATTCAAACACACACACACACACACACATAGTCTGTCCGAGTTGGGGCTACAATTGCTCCCACCTAAGCCATTAGCTCTTTACTCTCTTGCTACCATACCAAACTCTTAGTGGCTCAAACAAACCCATGCACACCTAATTCCTTGAGCACCATCTTCTACTACCAAACACTCCCCACCAATGGACAATGCTTATCCCATGTTTGCCTCTACATGATCATTAGTAGCTATCATGATCAAGGTTTTGGTCTTGGTCCTGATGACCCACCTCACTCTTTGTCTTTCTCTGTCTACTTGCTAGTGGTAGAGCTCTCTCTCTCTCTCTCTCTCTCTCTCTCTCTCTCTCTCTCTCTCTCTCTCACACACACACACACACACACACACACACACACACACACACACATTTTTGACTACTACAATCTTCACATTGTAAAAAAAAGGTGATTTGCATAGTCTAAGTGGTCTCTCTCTCTCTCTCTCTCTCTCTCTCTCTCTCTCTCTCTCTCTCTCTCTCTCTCTCTCTCACACTCACACACACACACACACACACACACACACACACACACACAGGGCTGACAACAAGTTGTTAGGCGTACAATTTTGACTATTACAGGTCATTGGAAAAGGATGAAATCACATAGAATCTGAACTACTTCACTCAATTTTCAAAGGATCTTTAATGTATCTATGGTAAGGAGAATGAACCAACATGGACTCAACAACTTAACTTTGGCATTGATCTAATAGGCCATGCCAATCAACCAAAAAACAATGCGTGGAGGCCATCTCCTTCCTCTAATTTTTCAAACTCCATTCTAAGAGTATAGATAATGGATTTCTGAATAATAGCAAAAATCTAGACTCAAGAAAAACCTAGGTTTAGTATAATCCCACCTATAAATTTTCTCAACTATATCTAAGGCACCTAAGAGGCCCTTGCCATGTGATATAAGGAAAGGGCTTGAAAGAGGGAGGAGGGGGGAGGGGACCAAGGCAAAGAAAGAAAGAGAGTGGATTGGGTGCCAAGAAAAGGGTCTCTCTCTCTCTCTCTCTCTCTCTCTCTCTCTCCATCCATAGGAAGGACCACACATTCGTAAGATTCAATTTTAATGTTAGGAAACCCACAATGATTGGAGGAAAAAACTCAGGTTTAGTATAATCCATCTAATTTTTTTGAGATTTATCTCTAATTGCGAATGACTTTTATCAAGCAGGAGGAAGCGGCTTGTTGAGAAGAAGAAGATAGGTCCTTGATAGAAATATAGTGTACTTGCAAAAATGTTCGGGTATGTTTTGGATCACAGTGTGCATATGTTGTATTTGTTGGAGACCCATGTGCAAAGGATATGCCAAGGTTTGCATGTATTCTTTTTGAGTTAATTCAAATCAAGCTCTTAAGAGCATTTAAAAGAAAAAAAAGAATCTACAAAGGTTAGAGAACATAAATTAAGGTTTAGAGAATCTACAAAGTGGAGAGAAGTTTAGTGCAAAAACCTTCAAATATAGTAAATTGCCTCTAAAATTTTTGCAAAAAGGTACGGTATAGCCAAATGCTTGAAAAATCCTCAATTTAGTGTAATCCCACCTGCAAATTTGAAATTTATCTCTAAATTATAGATTTGAAGGTGAGAAAACCTACAAAGTATAGAGAAATTGAGTGTGAAAGCCTTCAAATATAATCAAGTTGCCCCTAAAATTTCTCATATGCAAGGCTTCTAAGTTTTTAGGAGAAAGCACTATGCCTCAACTCGATTTAGTGTAACCCCTCTGACAAAATTTAGAGACTTATCTCAAAAATTCTAATTTACCTTTAAACGCTTGAGAAAACCTAGATTTAGTGCAATCCCACTTACAAATTTTGAGATTCACCTTTGAATTCCAACTCAACCCAAAGGCAAGAGCAGTGAAAAAGCTAAAAGGTATCTAACGTAAAAACCTTCAAAAAATGGCCGAGAATCGTCGACGTTCCCTCCCGTCATCCACCTTTGCCGTTTGTTGAGGTCTGCTCTTACATTGAGCTTGCACAACTTCTACCTTGGATTTATCGGATTGAACTTTCCAAATTGTGTCAACTCTCAATTTTGTCAGTTCTAAATTTCATAGATGTTGATGTCGAATTTTTTTCTAATTCTTGATTGTCGCTTTGTCGATTTTGCTGATTGTAAAACCAATGCTTATTCTCTCTCCCACCTTTCTCTAGTGCCGATGTGAGAGCTCTCTCTCTCTCACACACACACACACACACACACACACACTCACACAAGTTGTAGTGAATAGTGCTCTCTCTCACTCACTTACACATGCATACTCTCTCTCTCTCTCTCTCTCTCTCTCTCTCTCTCACACACACACACACACACACACACACACACACACACACACACATACACAATGCATGCAGGACATCCATAACAAATTGTTGGAGTCCTATCGTTGAATTGTCAAGCTCAATGTACTTCATTAATGCAATGCAAACGTGAAAAGCCTTCGTACAATGTGCCAACACCTCCGAGAATGGCACATCAACTGTATCTTCTATTCACACACATCAAGAGAATGGGTCTCTCTCTCTCTCTCTCTCTCTCTCTCTCTCTCTCTCTCTCTCACACACACACACACACACACACACACAAATACATGCATCTAACTTTTGAACTTCGAGCATCGAGGTCAAAGATCATTTATGACATAGAAGGTCTGTGCAAACAGATTCATTGAGCAGCACATGGAGAAAAATTATTTATGGCCTTCAAAATGTAAAGAAAAACCACCCTTCAAATGATTTTCAAAAATAAAAGTAGTTAGTGGTCAGCCTTGATTTTCAAAAATAAAAGTAGTTAGTGGTCAGCCTTGAAATTGAGGACGGGAGAAATTGCCTCCCAAAAACTATAGGCTTAAGTTTTATAAATTTAGATAGAGTACTAAGGTCTTTTTGACTTTCCACTGCAAAGACTCCTTAGAACTCAGAAGTCTTTTTTCCATGGGAAAGACTTCAACATAAGAGTGCAAGTACAGGCACGGGATGGAATGGGGAGAAGACAAGAGCTACGCTGATTTCTTCTACCATGAGGCAATAAAAAATGGGGACTTGTAGAGGACAGACGAGAAGGGGACGTGGGTGGAGGATGCAGAGAACGCAGACAAGAAGACTTGCATGAATGTCCTAGCTACTTAGATAGATTGAGTTGAGGTTTTGGTAGGATTAACGACCTAAATGTGATCACAAAATACGAGAAATAGGATTTTAACGTGTGTGTGTGTTGGGGGGGGGGGGGGGGGGGGGGGGGGGGGGGGGGGGGTTGGGGATTGGGGCTTTGCTTAAAACTATCTCTTCAAGTACATGACTATTAAAAGCTTTATTGTTAAAATACCAAAAAAAAATCTTACTGAAAACATCATTTTTATAACACCATTTTTATAACTTTTTTTTTTTTGAAGGAATGTGGAAGTAAATTAAAGCAAAAACTTAACGAGTACCAGATCCCACAGGCAACGGGTGGGATAGCCCTGCAAGGGCTCAAGGTGAAAGATAATCTCATTTTTATAACATTTTTGTATGCAATAACACTTTCAATAGAACTACCAAATACAAGTTGACGTTTAATAGGATTCATTTTTAGATTCTTTTTTTTTTTTTTTTTTTGCAAAACTCGCAATTGTGAGTGCATAGTATTAAGAACAATAGAAATATACACCAACCTCAAGCTCAGACCGAGCCTTGAAAGTCAATGGATTAAAGTTTTTTGCTTGTCAGAGAAACCACAACTACTCCTAGGCTTTACTTATTACGAGATGTCATCATGACATGTATTGTTTTAGACCAGTCCTCTGAAGCTTGTTTGCCTCTGATCCTGTGGATTGTCACTCTGCTTTGAGATCTTACTAGTCTACAGGGTGATGAAAGAGCTTGACAAGGTGGTGATGCCAATTTGTGAATCCAACTTTGAATGGGACGCTTGGAGATGGCCCATGAATAGCCTCTTTTGGAAACCACATTCTAAAGGCATTTACCATGCATTAATGCACAAGGCTAATTGGTGTAGCCCCCTCAACAAACTATGGAAGAGGCATTGGACGGAAAAATGGTGGGAGGGAGTCATGGAGAACATCTGGAAGCCAAGGTGGCCTCAGTATATGAAGATATTTTTGTGGAAAGTGATGTGGGGTGCTCTGCCGACGGGCGTAAAAATATAAGAAAAAGGAATTGGGTCTGATCGTTGCTCGGGGTACAGAATAGCTAGTGAAGACCTAGCCCACCTTTTCATGGGATGCCAAGCAATCAGTGGCATGACTCGGAAAATATGCCAATGGATTCAAAAGACATGGCAAATTAAGTTCTTTCTTATAGTTTCCAAAGTCACTTTCATGACATATCAAAATTAGGCACAGCAAAAATTTAATCCCGTCTTTGTAGTCTCATTTTTTTTTTTCAAAACTCACAAATTTGTGAGTGAATTGTATTAAACATATCATAAAATTACAAAACAACCTCAAGCTCAAGCTCGGTGATGACGATTATAAGTTGGATGTCTACCGCCTCTCATTGAGGCTGAACATCCTCGGCTCAACAAAGTAGGAGAACTATAGTTCTAGGCTTTATCTTATCGTAGGTTGACAACATGATGTCGATAGCCCTAGACCAGTGTTTCGAGTCTGGCTTGTATCCAAGCGTATAGATCATCACTCTGCTTTCTTGTACAATCTCTGAGAAGCTTGCCACATCAAGATAGGTCTCAAATATTTCAAAACAAATCTAAACAAGCCAGTTTTATTAGATTGCATACAATTATGATAGAAGCTTTAATCTTCTTGTAAGTGTTGGGGTTATGGGGAGGAGAAGTTAGAATAGCATTCATAGTTGACGAAGAACATAGAGTAGACAAGAGCTAAAACAGCAACTAAACCATTTATGGTCAACTAACTTCTCAATAAGAACAAACACTCCTATATAGACGTAAAGTAAGCCTCTTAGACTGACATCATGGATGTCTACATAGCTTTAAGGCATCTTCTACCTAATATGCATTAAAGGAGTCCCACTCTGTACATGTCTAATAACTAAGAGAGGGTACACATGGAAGGAACAAAGAGTTACCTTCCCAACAAATTGCCCCTAGAACTCTTGAGATAGACAACAAGACAAGACAATACACTGGTTTTTTGAAAGAATTTGTCTTTGATAGCAACAAAACAATGACATGGCTTTCGTAGAGACTACAACATATCTGCCACAAACAAAAGGCGAGTAAACATATCGTTTAACCAACATGGCTATCCAAGACAATAATGCTACCTCGACAACAATGGGAGAGAAGCTATGATAACAAAATGTCTCTCTTCAAATTGTTGGGGTAAAGGCGGCATGTGCTTTGTCCCAAGACGTCCAATGTCTATAGCCCATTGACATCACCGACTTACTCACTTTTCTTTATATATATAAAGGAATAAGGAGTAAGGGCTTCTTGCCACTCTAGTCCACCCCACAAAATGTGTCCTTCTTCTTGTTCCCCTTCCCGGGTGCACGCATCGCACACTCTTCAACTGATATCAAAGCGTCTTGGTATAACAAAGGTTACTCCGTCGTACTATGCTGGTGTCGCTACAAAGTACATGTAGCTAGCTGATTGGTCCTACAAGTTACATGTACACGTTACTTGCATTTGTCAAATTGTGGATATGCCGTTTTGTGGGATGTATTTTGAGCATCATGTTTGCTCTCTACTTACGCTTATGGCTATGCATTTAATGCTCTTTTGCGAGTTGTTTATACCTAATTTTCTGTACACAGATTTTGCTTCATATAGCAGAGGTTATTCCATCGTACTATGGCGAGTCTTGGACACTACTATTGCACATTGCTTTGGTAGAGCTACATTGCGCATGTGCAAGCATCGGATTGAGGTAGTGGTTGAGTGATCTCCCACTTTGTTCTCATTTTGGCATTCTTTATGGTTGAGATTTAGCTTGAGATTTGCTCAATTTACAAGGGAGACTCTGTTAGACTTTTTCGAGGATTTCTCGCCAAAGTTTTAGTTTCTTCACATCCATATAGCAGATATGGGTGACGCTTCAGAATGTGGAAAGATGACTTGTGAGAGACAGAGGTCTCATTCTTGTTGATACTTGTATTGTTGGGATTGTGGTCACATAGGGTACATTAGGCATCATTTCTTTTGATGTATGAGGTACTGACAACGATGTATGCGAGATGCATATGTGGTTTTGACACATGCTAGAGCAATGGCTTTGTATGCCAGTGACGGTAATGTCACGTTCTTATGTGATGAGTATTCACAATGGTGTAATGCATGTAGATAGCATTGAGGAGGCTAGTATAGCTAAGTTTGCGTAGATTTTGTCAGCCTCATCGGGGTGTCTCATGTACGGCCTACTAGTATCGAGGCCCGACCTAGCAGTTGCAGTGGAAGCATTCGTAACAAGTATTATCAGTCATATGATGATTGACATTAGCATGACGCATTGTGGAGCTATATAAACGATACACATATATCTTTGAGCAGGCTCTAGCGTGTATACGCATGCTCACCTATCACTAGAGCTGACATGGTCACATGTAGATTAATTTAATGAGCCATTAAACGGAGGTTCAGAGAGTCTCTCACCTATTTTCTTGCACATCCTAGTAGTTTAGCTATTATGACCCAATTATTGGCACATTCGTCTTTAAGTGGGAGGTTGCTGGAGTAAAGGCGGCATGTGCTTTTCCTCAGGACATGGACGTCTAGTGTTTGCTGCCTACTGACCTCATTGACCTACTCACTTTTTCTTTGTATACATAAAGGAATAAGGAGTGAGGGCTTCTTGCCACTCTACTCCGTCCCACATAGTGTGGGACTTCTTCCTCTTCTCCTTTTTGCATACATGCATCTTGCACTATTCAGAAATAGTTAAGGCTAGTAAACACATGGACCCACCAACATGACAACAAGGATATTCACTGCACCATTTCTACCTTGACAACAATGAAGGACAAACAACAACAATAACAAGGAAACATGCAACACAATACATCTGCAACATGTCTTTCTCTGCGATATTGATTTTCTTCTTATACCACATGGAGATTTCCTTCTCTCTTGGATGATAAGATCTTCCTTGTGGGTTGTTGGGTCCTTGATCTTTAAATCCATCATCTTCAACATCGTTTTTCATTTTCAATTCCTTTGCTCCACAAACGTATAAATTGTTGATGGCAACCCTTCAAACACATTTTTCCCAAATTTAGGACCACCAATGCATGGATTGATGGTGTCATCTGTTTACATATGTAGGATTGAGATAAAAAAGTTGCTATTTGATTGAAGTGTTTATAATATACAAATTGAAAAAAGAAGGATTGCGGCATATCACTAGCTTGCATAGTCTAAGGGCTCAAAACCAAGTGAATAAGGGTCCATCATACACTTCAAGGCTCCCTTTTTGCATAGTTTTGTCCCTTTCCACTACATGTCTCTTTAGTGTTGTCGAGTAGGAGATGCATCAACTGTTGCATACTTGACATACCTAGTAATTCGATGGGGACCTTCACATTCGATCAATCATATACCTTAGTACATTGCACATTATAAAGCCCAACTGGTGTCAAGAGAGAACCTTTTAAATATTATAGCTAGCATCCATAGTTGCTGACTCTCAAAAACGACACCAAAACAATGTGCTTGGATTATCATTTTATTTTTTGCACAAAGGACAAAATTGTTTGCTTAGACCTTCAAAAGAAATCTTTTTTTTAAAAAAAAATAGCAAAACTCGCAATTGTGAGTGGATTATATTAATCAAACCAAATAATTACAAGGTCTTGTCATGCTCGTGTTGAGCCATGACATCATCCAAGGACCAAAATTACACCGGCTATTAGGGCAGCCATCCCAACCAACTCGCTCCCTTATCCTTGATACATAAGGTCCATTATCATGTTCTTCTAAGATCTTTTAATTACCGAAAGCCAAGATTTTCCCCCGTCCTAGACATACCCTCTACTGACCACAAGGCACAAGTAGTCCTAGACCAATCCTCCGAGTGTTGCTTGCGCCCAAGCGTCCATATTAGCACTTTGCTTTCTTGTATAATTTCTGCGACGCTTGCCACCTCAAGACCTACTTCAAACACACGGCGGTTCCTTGTCTGCCATACATTATGTAAGAAGAAGTATCTGACGATTTGAGTGCTGGTGAGGATGGCAGGACCACCTGGATTCTTCCCTCCAAGGAATAGATCAGTCTTGTAAAAACCAATTTTCCATGTTCTTTGGACCCACTTGCATATTTTTCTTGCGAGGCCTTTGATAGTTGGGCAATCCATGAAGAGGTGGGCTAGATCTTCACTAGCCAACCTGCAACCCAAGCATCGATCCAACCCAATCCCTCTTTCCTGAATCTTCACCCCCGTCGATAGAGCACCCCAAATTACCTTCCATAAAAATGATTCCATATTTTAAGTGCACCAATGTTTTTTTACTCTCCGTAAACCTACGAAATGTTTCCATATTTTAAGTGCACCAATGTTTTTTTACTCTCCCCAAGGATGTAGGAACCTATGTAAACCTACGAAACCACATTGCCATCGTAGGAGATGAGGGGAAGGGCGTTGGCGAGTATGGAAAGGCTTGTCCTTCTATCAGACCACTATTAGGTTTAAACAACAAAAAGGAGAAAGATAAAAAGCTCAAGAGCACACAACACCATTTCTTCGTAGTGTGAGAGTATAAGCTTGTCCTGGAGAAACTGTATACAAAACACAAAAAAAAACAAAAAAAAATCCTAGTGAAAGGACAAATTGTATCTGCACTCCTAAGTGTGTAAATCTAAATCAATACCACAAAATGGAAACATAATTTTAAATATGAAAAAAAAAAGGTCAAATCAGAGACCCTCTCTCTCTCTCTCTCTCTCTCTCTCTCTCATATAATACACGATGGAGTTGACTAGAGTGCATATCTTACATTCTGAGCCCCTATCATTAGAGCTTCATCCACCATCATAGTTACCACTCATTGTACACTGTGGATTGCATATCAATGATTTATCAATTAGCTTTAGCTATAGTCTTTACTTTCAGTTCAACTTTTCCTTTTCTTGAGAGTTGTTTATCCTGGATCGTCTATACACAAACTTTGCTTGGTATAGCAGATGTTACTCCATCGTACTACGTTGATTTCTTGGACGCTACTACTGTACATTGCTTTGGTAGAGCTACATTGTGCATGTGTAAGAATCGGATTGAGGTAGTGCTCGAGTGATCTCCCACTTTGTTGCCATTTTGGCATGTTTTGCTCATTTTACAAGGGAGACTTTGTCAGACTTCTCCCAAGATTTCTCACCATAGTTTTAGTTCATTCGCATCCACATAGCAAGGATGTGTGACGCTTCAGAGTCTGCAAAGATGACTCATGAGATACGGAGGTCTCATTCATGCGAATACTTGTCTTGTTGGCATTTTGTGTCACACATGGTACATTAGGCATCATTACTTTTGACGTATGAGGCACTAACAATGATGTATGTGAGATGCAGTTGTGGTTTTGACACATGCTAAAGCAGTGGCTTTGTATGCCAGTGATGGTAATGTCACGATCATACGTGATGAGTATTCGTGATGATGTAGTGCATGCAAATAGCATTCAGGAGGCTAGTATAGCGAGGTTTGTGTAGATTTTGTTAGCATTGGGGCGTCTCATGTACGACCCTACTAGTATCAAGGCCTGACCTAACAGCTAGAGTGGAATCATTTGCAACAGGGATTGTCATTCATATGATGATTGATATTAGCATGATGAATTGTGGAGCTATATAGATGATACAGATATGTCTGCAAGATTTGCATGCAGACTCTCGTGTGTATGCGCACGCTCGTCTATCACTAGAGCTGACATGGTCACATGTAGATTAAGTGAACGAGCAATTAAACATAGGTTGAGAGAGTCTCTCACCTATTTTCTTGTACATACTAGTAGTTTAGCTATTAAGACCCACTTATTGGCACATTCGTCTTAAGTGGGAGGTTGTTGGATAAAGGCGGCATGTGCTTTTCCTCAGGACATGGACGTCTAGTGTTTGCTGCCTACTACCCTCATTGATCTACTCACTTATTATTTTTATACAAAAAGGAATAAGGAGTGAGGGCTTCTTGCCACTCTACTCCACCCCACACAATGTGGGCCTTCTTCCTCTTCCCCTTCTCACACACATGCATTCTTCACATATAGTAAAGGCTAGCAAGCACATGGACCCACCAACATGACAACAAGGCTATTCACTACAACATTTCTACCTTGACAACAATGAAGGTCAAGCAACAACAATCACAAGGAAACATGCAACACAAATACATCTACAACACGTCATTCTTTGGGATATTGATTTTCTTCTTATACCACATGGAGATTCCCTTCTCTCTTAGATGATAAGATCTTCCTTGCGATTTGTTAGGTCCTTGATCTTTGAATCCATCATCTTCAACTTCATTTTTCATTTTCAATTCCTTTGCTCCACAAACCTATAAATTGTTGATAGCAACCTTGTTACCATATACATGTGGTAGTGATGTGTTTGAACACACTTAGTACTGCCGGGACCTTTTTCCCCTCACTAGGAGGTTTTTCCCCCATGCATTGTATGTATACACATACTCTAGGGCTATCTTATCTTTCCATTTCACACTAAGTAACACTCTCTGTTGTGTGCCTTGAGCTTCCTTCGTCTTTTCCAAACTGTGTGTGTTTTCATGCAACCCTAATTCCAACAATTGGTATCAGAGGAGGTTGCGTCCTCTTGGGCTTAGTTGCCAGTAGCTCTAGCACACGCCTGCTTGCTTTCTTCAATTTTTATGAGCTCAAATTTTTGATTTGGGCTCATTTTGGCCTCCCTTTCCACTACAAGCAGTACTCTATAGGGTATTTTGTCATTTTGTGCAGAATCGCTGTCAGTGCCGTTTTTTGCATAATAAGTCCCTTACGGTCTTCTACGGTTTGTGTATATAGCACGTGTTGTTTCCACTTTGTTTCTCCTCTTTTTGGGTAGTTTTCACATTGGATACAACATTCACCATGGCCGACAACAACAAAGATGTGTTCAAGATGTTTGATGTTGAGGATAGATTGGATGGTGACAATTACCCTATGTGGGCTTACATGATACAACATGTCCTTATGTCAAAAGGCGTTTGGAACATTGTGCAGGGCATTGATGTACGTCCTTATTCTGAGGATGTAGGTAATGTTGATGATGTTACTGGTTTTGGTGGCAGGATTGCTGCTACCATAGCTATTTTGCCTACGACTGAGCAAGCTTGTTGGGATGTAAAGGATGCGCAAGCTCATGCATTGATTGTGTTGTCTATGAAGTGCACTATTACTCCTCACATTCATTAAGCAAAATTTGTAAAATGGATGTGGGATATTCTGCTGGTCTTTATGCAAGTTGCAAATGAGGCAAAAATTGCATTGCTACGTAAAGAGCTAGAGTCGAAGATTATGCATGAGGAAGATGATAGGGACACTTTCCTTGCTGGTGTCAAGGATATCAGTGAGCAACTTATTTCTACAGGTGAAGTCATTTCAGACAGTTCCCTTGTGCAGACTATTCTTATGCTTTGCCAGATTCTTATAGACTTTTGCTAGTACTTGGAGACTTATGACGGCTAAAAATGTGAGCTAAGAAGGTTCGGATGTAAGCAAAAGCAGAGCACTCTAGTATTGTGTGGTATTCAGACTCTCAAACTTGCAATGAGCATAATGTGCAGAGTTGATTTGACTCTTCTCCATTTCCCCAGTGCCCTATCTTGCATCGAAGGGAGTGGGAGCTAAGCCGAATGGCTACAATACTGTATATTGCCAACAATGGGATATGCTCAAGTATATAAGAGTGATTACAGTTTCTCTTTTGGCGAAGAACATGGCTTTATAGTTAGGGAAAATATGGGTGGTGTAATATATGAAGCGTGACCCATCAGATTCCTCCCAAACTATAATACATTGGCATTGTAGAAAGGCTTCATTCAATTGAGAGTCTATTGAGGCAGCATGTAGCAAGTGTAATGCATCCCATCTCCCAAACCACTTGTGTGTGTGTGTGTGTGTGTGTGTGTGTGTGTGTGTGTGTGAGAGAGAGAGAGAGAGAGAGAGAGAGAGAGAGATTTTTGAAGCTAACACCTATAATATGTTATTCCTAGCCGCATTACGCTACATAAAAATGCGTGCTATCTAAGTAATACTTGAGGTACTAGTTAAGGATTTCTATGTAAAATACAAGTGAGGTGTTTTCTTACCTTGCAATTTTCTTTTTTTTTCATATTCCATTTTTCACAAGAGAGGCATTTTAACTTCCTGTCATATCAATAAATCATATCTAGTCCCTCAATAAGAACACAATTAGAACATAAATAATCTCATTTACATGATTGTTGGTGATCAGACAAAAGTTCAAAATGGTATATGATTTATGCAACGTTGGGCTTGGGTGATTCTATTATTGAATGCCAAAAAAATACGCATGTTCTTGGGTGATTCTATAATTGAATATTAGCTTTTTTGCTTGGAATGAGCTTGGAATGTCCCTACCACCCCCACTACCAACAACATTGCAAATAGGCTAGGGCACAACCTTTCCACATGATTTTGCAACATAAAAGTAGACCATCATAAAACAAGTGAATGCACCACAAGCTCCCGGGGCATCCACTAGGAAATATGTAAGATAACACGTACGAACAAAATAAGAGATTTATAATTAGATACATTTATAAAAAATATGCTTACATAAAAGGTTTTTTAATTGAGAAAGTGAAAATTTTCATGCATAAGGGTTAGTTCTTTTATGAAAATGTATACAATATGTGCCTACGGTTTTTAGAAAAGAAACTATTAAGTGAATCTCGTCAGATGCGACGATTAAGAATTTGGTAAATCTATCACGCGAAGCTGTCAGATGTCAACTCGAAGACGGAAATAACTGAAAGCAGCGCGAGGACGAGCAACAGGGCGGTAGACTTGCTTGCGTTCGACATTGACAGAAACACTGGCACGCAGATAGAAGCAGGTTGTGGGAGTTTCTTTTATTTTTTTAAAGTACAGAAATGCGATTCAGACAGTCAAACGAGCATGACGAGTTGGTTAGCTTGACATCCCTTATGCGCGGGGTTCGAGTTCGAATCTCAAAGGGCTTCTTTTAATGTGCACTATCCTCGGAAAAAGGGATGAACGAATCTAGGAAGATTCTGTGCAATAAATATAAAAATGTATACATAAAAGGTACATATAATACTTGAAAATATACAAATAAAATTATTTAAATATTTTTTGTTTACACGTGCTATATGCAATTTTTACAAAGTGGACTCCCCAGGCACAAGCTCAAGCTCAAGGATGACACTCTTATATCAAGGTTATCCTTGGATTAGGCTTTACAAGTCACTGTATTCATGTATCAAAGCATCAAAGAAATTAATACGTATGTCAAAGTGTAGGTAGTCAACATCACCAAAACTATTCTTGTGAAGTCATCGCTTAAAAGCTTCACTGTTATGTGAACGTTATCCTATAACCTAGTCTCCCAAAGACCCCAATATGTTGATCAGAGACACAAAAATAGATATGCATAACCAGATTGAACTTAACTTATTATGTTGATTACTAGATTTCTTCTTTCGATTTGTTGTAAACATTGACCAGCCCTTGACATTTTTCAATTGTGGACACCTTCTTTACGTATTTTAGAACAATTGCTTCTCCCTTATCGTGCCACACATGCTTGAGGAAACCTTTGCATTTCAATCCGTTGTTGTATTTAACATCTTCTCCTTGTCATCTTCTCTCTTTTGTGTGCTTCTCTATGATATGCACCTTATCCTTTGGGAAGTATAGTCCAAAACACTACATTATAGAGAAGCAAAACCTCATTCCACATCTATCAAAGACAGTTAGAGCTTCATGTTCTTTCTTATGTGGGACACATTATGCAAATGAGCATTTTAAGAGAGCAAATTTTGCCAAGAAAGTCTTGATGGAGTGGTGAAAACCACTCCACACTTGGTATGGATGTCGATGAAAGTGCAAGCATGTCTCTTTTTCTCAGTTGTCCTTGATGTTTCATCCATTAAAAATACTCCATAAATTGTATTAACCAAAGCACATAAAAGTGTTTTAAAGGAGAGTATATCTAAAGAACAACTCACAATCTGCATTAAACTATAAATAGCAATACTAGTGTCTTGAAACTGCCCATGGGAATATCCTACAATTATGCATTCCAAGAATTGCATCCTAACTAGCACGCTCATCAAGAAGACATCTATCATAGCATACATGTTGCTTCTAGCCTCTATACCATAGCTATAATTTTTGGACCTTGTTGGAATCTTTATGGACATATTTTGGGAAATTGATGTAATTTATTTCTTGTGAATCCATCGGGTCCTACACATACATACAAAATGATGTATGTATGTTACAAATTTATACATACTACACATGCATTAGGTTACAAAGGGGCCAAACTTCACTAGATGTAAAGGTATCGTGAACCCAACTGCAGGATACAATGGAGGTAGGATTCATTGGAGAGAGAGAGGGGGGGGGGGGGGGGGGGTTGTTGCCATGATAGAGACGACCCTTTTGAGGGAAAAGGACCCACCCACCCCTATTTAAAAAACCAAATGCGTGTACAAAAGATCTCAAATAATTGATTTTTTTAAAGTTCTAAAAAGTGACAAATATTCCTCCTAAACTTCCCCCAAACTATCCTAACATCAAAACATTCTCCCTTTAGAAATCCCTTCCCTCTCTTCTTTACACTACTTACCATCCACCCAATCTCTCTCTAATAAAACAAGATCTCCATAGCTACATATCAAATCTGTCCCACTCATAGAAGATCCAAAAAGGAGATAGAAGAGTTGATACTCCACAATATCAAGGATCAGAGAGTTGTTGGGTACCAATGGCTTTCAAGAAGGGTGCTTGGGTACTTATGAAACCCTTTACCAAACCAAGTGAGATATTGGAAAGGGAGACTTGTTGATTTCAAGCAAAAGGAGGAGGGTATGGTTGCTACTGTGCAACATCTCTATACCCTTACCAACATCCAAGTATGTTCCCCTTTCAACATGCCTAAGGGGCTTGCTCAAGATTGTATCTTTCTTTGGTCCTTGTTGATACATGCCCACTTTGTATGTCTACCATGTCTTTACTAATGCTTATTGTTGTAAACATCTTTCCTTCAACCCTATCTTTCCTTCAACCCTATAGAAAGAACACACATTTGTTAGGCATTTTGTATGTTGGTAACTAAGCATTGGACCCTTGAAAACTTGCACGATCATTTTCTTATCATAGGTGTTGAGGAGGTTTATAGTGCAAGCTTCAATCTTGATCCTTCCATGCATGGTGATCTCACCTCTATGGTTACATTGTACTTGTACTTTGTTTGTGGTTGTAACTTTGTTGATGGCTGCTCATTTGATTTGATTTTTTTTCTCAGTTTAGAAAAAGGGTGGAGTCGAGGGTGAAAGTGCAAGAGTGGTGGAATGCAGAGGATCTTGTACTATAGTAATTTGTTAGAAGCATTTTAAATACACATGATTCGTTGTGTTACTTGCTATATAATTTATGTAGCAAATTTTGCCTTTTTGCCAAGCAAAGAAAAATCTCGTTTCTAATGATTTTTCTATGGTGTCATCATCGACGGCGAAGAGTTCGTGTTCATACATGACATTGAAAAGGCATGCACTTTGCGTATATTTAAATGCCCTGGCCTTTTGGCTAAGCGGGGAGAATTTTCCTTCAACACACATGCAGAGCTAGATCTTCTAGATGAGCAATTATTGCCTCTAGGGGAAACAAGTGGAGATGGTGGTGCGACCAAAGTTGGCCAATGTTGAAAGATGTGTTGTGCAACGCTAGAGATGTTAGCAGGTGCATAGTAGAGGGTTGAAGTAGGTGTGAAGATCCTGGGCAGGAAAGGGGTAGTTGAAGTGTATGGATGAAGAGCTTGAGATGTGGAGTGTGTCAATCTTACGGATCAACAATCGGAGTCCCCGCCAAGTTACAGGGACTTGAAGTTTTGCCAGGGGCCAATTGTGAGCCCACTTGACTGCATTGGAAAGTGTGCCATTTGATGATTTTTGGACCTCAACAAAGCTTGCAGAGGTAGTGGGTGATGTATGAAGCTAGACAAAAGTTACAGATTGTCAATTGGATGCCTGGCCAGGTAGATACATCTCGTTGAAGTTAGGTCAGTTGGCTGCAGGGTAGTGCTAGAAAATTTTTCTTACTTTTTGGTTGGCTTGGTTTGCGGGCCCATCTAAATCAAAAAGGGGCCGAGATGGTGGAGCTTGAGGCCGGCAATGTGGAGTTCACGGGTTCTTTGCAGCTTGGCAATAGGAACTTTGGGCAACAAAAGGCAGGCACAACAAATTGGGGGAAAAAGTGGATTGGGGTGATGTGTATATCCTAGGTTATAGAGAGGCACTTGTTTGTGTTCCGGGTGTGTTCCCATTTTTGATGGTGTGACCAAATTTGGTCAATGTTGAAAGATGTGTTGTGTAGCACTAGAGATGTTAGCAAGTGCATAGCAAAGGGATGAAGCAGGCGTAAAGAATCGGAGTCCCAGTTGCCAAGTTACACGGCCTTGAAGTTTTTTCAAGGGCTGGTTCTAAGCCCACTTGATTGCATAGGAAATTGTGCCATTTGATGTTTTTTGAAGCTTGATAAGGTTTGCAGAGGCAGTGGGTGATGTATGGAGCTAGTCGGAAGTTACGGATTGTCAATTAGATGACTGGTCAGGTAGATACGGCTCGTTGAAGTTTGGTTTAGTTGGTGACAAGACACTGCTAGAAAACTTTTCTCATTTTTTGGTCAGCCCGGTTGTTGGCAGGCTCGTAGAAATCAAAAAGGGGCCGAGACGGTGGAGCTCAAGGCCGGCAATGTGGAGTTTCATGGGTGCCTTGTAGCCTGGCATAGGAACTTTGGGCAACAACGACAGGCATAGCAAATTGGGGGGGAAGTGGATTGGGATGATGTGTATATCCTGGGCTATAGAGAGGTGCTTGTTTGTGTTTTGGGTTTGTTCCCCTTTCCCCCTTTATGATGGTGAGGCCAAAGTTGGTCGATGCTGAAAGATATGTTGTGCAGCACTAGAGATGTTAATAGGTGCATAGCAGAGGACTGAAGCAAGTGTGAAGATCCCGGGCACGGAGGGGTAGTTGAATTGTATGGCTGAAGAGCTTGAGATGTGGAGTGTTTCAGTCTTTACGGATCGACAATCGGAGTCCCGGTCGCCAAGTCATAGGGCCTTGAAGTTTTGTTAGGGGCCGGTTCTGAGCCCATTGGATTGCATTGAAAAGTGTGTCATCTGATGCTTTTTGGAGGTCAACAAGGTTTGCAAAGGTATTGGGTGATGTATGGAGCTGGTCAAACGTTACGGATAGTCAAGTGGATGCCTGGTCAGGTAGATACGGCTCGTTGAAGTTTGGTTCAGTTGGTGGCGGGGCAGTGTCACAAAACTTTTCTTGGTTTTTGGTCGGCTTGGTTGGCGGGCCAGTAGAAATCCGAGATGGTGGAGGGGGAGTTTCAGGGGTGCTTTGCAGACTGGAAATAGAAACTTTGGGCAACAAATGGTAGGCAGAGCAAATTGGGAGAAAAAGTGGGTTTTTTTTTAAGTTGTTGAGTGGCTTTGGAGGCCTTGAGGTCGCGTTGAGGGTTGGCTGCCACATGACTGCCACGTGACCATGAATCGATCCCACATGCAAGAGCACGTGCAAAATGAGCAGGGGATAAAGGGTGGAGCGTGCCATTCTCTTGGTGCACAAGTTGAGAGAGAGAGAGAGAGAGAGAGAGAGAGCTCTCTTGGGGCGATGGCATGGGCCTTGCGGCGCTGCTCTCGGCTTAGCCGGTTGGTGGGTTTTGGCACACGACAGCAAACTAATGGCGACGGTGGCATGCGGCAGTGGTGTAGGGTGGGTGTGATGTGGCATGAGGTCCCGAAGGGCAGTTTCACATGCGGCTACAATGGCCCCCAATGTTTATTGAAGGGGTGGTTTTCACAAGGCGTTGTCACGCCGCCGTGACGACCCTAGTGAAGGGGTGCTCCCACATGGAGGATGGTGCACATGTGCTGTAAGGTGTCCCAATGGGCCGAGGATATGAACTCAAGAGTGGCTTTACATGCAGAGAAGAGAGAGAGATGAGAGTGGAAAGTTGACGAGGTGTCGGGGTCATGCAATGCTTACTAAATGAAGTGTACTATGTGTATGGAATATGTAAAAATGCCAAAAGAGGCTCCAGATGGACTGCATAAGCAGATATAGCCCACTCTTTGGAGGGGCTTTTGGTCATGTTTTCTCCGCAGTGAGGCGGGAACCGTCGTGTATTGCCAAGATCAGAGGCTGTAGATCCATGGAGTTCTTGCAGAGCTAGAAGGGCTACCGATTGTGATGTGAGTTTGCCAATGTGTGTGCCAGATTGGAGCATGGTGTATATGGTCGATTTAAGGGTATTGAAGCAATCATTGCCATGTTTTTTGTGTTGATTCCCCCTTCTCTTCTCTGCTTGTATGTTTTTGGGCGTGCATCGGCAGGTGTGCCTCCCCGAGGTCGAATGTGCACAGAGAGATTTAGAGAGGCCATGTGTGTGTGTGTGTCTGTGTGTGTGTGTGTCTGTGTGCGTGTGTGTGTGCGTGTGCGTGCGCATGCGTGTGTGTGTGTGAGAGAGAGAGAGAGAGAGAGCAATAAACAATAAAAGAACTACACTACTAAATTTTGTGTATAGTATGGCAAGGAAACAAAAGGGAAATTTTTCATTAAGAAGCCCAAAATGTACAAGAACTTTATTGTATACCCGAGTAAGGAGTCCATAAACTTATCTATTCAAGCTTTAACCCTGCTACCTACATCCATCATAAACCAAGAGCACGAGGATTAGTTTATGGACTGCAGGTGTCAAAATATCAAAGCACATGTTATAGAGAGGGTTTTTAGGGAATTGGGGGCCTTGTTGGCCATGGATGGGACTCGGGTGGCAGCGTAAAGGCCAAGAAGAATGTCTTTTGTGCCTTGGATTAGAGGATTCCATGTTGCTGCTTTTAAGTAGCATACTATGGGTAGCTCCATGCTTGTGGGGGAGTCGATTTCTTTGCGCTGTGATAGTGGGGCTGTGGGGGTGAATGGTTATGGGATCTTACCTCCATGCAAAGTAGTGGGATGGTCCACAAACACTGTGTAGTCTGTAGGTACATTGAGCTCACTTTTTTTCATTATGCGCTATCCCAATTGGGTTTAAACCACCCTTATTGGAGTATCCTTATAAGTAGGTAAGGCATTGTTCCCATCACAAGGATGTGTGTGTGTTGTGAACGCCGTGAATCAGGCAGTGTAGAACCATTGGACATTGTTGTGGTGTTTCAGCAAGTATGTGCATATGGTCATGTGCAAACATAGGTATGCCTGTGAATTGTGTCGAGTTTTGAAGGTGAACTCTAGTGGATTGGGGTGTTGTGTATATCATGGGCTATAGAGAGGGACTTGTTTGTGTTTCACGTGTGTTCCCCTTTCCATCTTCTGGTGCCCCCACGGATGAGCATGTTGATGCTCCTATTTGAAGTTAAAGCGGTGGTTTTCCCGGTGTTGAAGATGCAAGTTTTGAAGAGCAAGTATTCCTAATGATGGCATGGTCGGGAATCCATATTCTCACGGGGGTTGAGGATACGGAGGTATGGCTACAAGATTGCGGATTGTTCCTGCTAAAAAGAAGCTTGTCGAGGGAAGATGGTGCAGTGCGAGTGTTCTCGCTCTTGGTTTGTGGAAAAGAAAAGTAGTGGTTTAATGGACTAGTTGAAGAAGAAAAGACCAATCATGAAGCGTTGGAAGCAGCTTTTTGAAGCAATTTTTTAGCAGATGCACGATTGGATGAATTAAAGAGAAAGCTCAATGGGTTGAAGCAAAGTCTAGAAGGGGATTTTCAGGCGTTCACATGGAAATTCAAAGCTTTTTGGGAAAAACTGGTTAAGGTAATTGTTGCTACAAATGTGGGTTTTCTTAAATTGAGCAAATTTGTGGACTGCTTGCATGAAGAAGTGTGAGACAAGGTGGAGGTTGATGGCCCGGTGTTATATGAGGAAGCGGTGGCTCTAGAAAAAGGGTAGACCAAGAAGATATTGAAGAAACGACAGATGAGGCAGGGTTTGTCAAATACGATGATACCAAAACGGTGTGAAGCGGTGGAAGTAAAGTTGAAGAAGACGCAAAGGGAAGTGTCAATGCAAGAGGAACCAAGAGTCTTGTGGCTGCAAAGGGATGGGATTTGTTTTCATGCGGAGGATGCTAGTTAGAGTGGCTCCACTTGTGCAAGATGTAAAGACGGTTCGAGATCGGGAAAAAGATATGCTGCCAAATTGAGGTATAGTTGCTGAGTCTCCTTTGAAGAAAGATAAAGATCAGAAGGTATGATTTTTAGATGAAGTGGAAGCAATGAAGATGGAGAAAATTCCAAAGCTTGAGATAGAGGATGAGGTTGAGCCAAGTAATTGTAGCTCTATGGATGCAGATACACATTGGGAAACAGAGTCCTCCCAATCAAGGTATGAAGAGTTTGATCTTTTGCATGTGCATGGGGATGCAGTGGATATGTGTGAAAAGTAGGGAGCGGTGCAAGCCAGTATGCTTGATGAAGACCAAGATAATGCAGCATGGGGAGAGTTTCTCTCTAATTTGGCAAATCATGATGCAATAGTGGAAGACGTAATTGAAGATCGGCTAGTTGAAGCTGACAAGCCAGAGGTGTTGATTGACCTTGAAGAGCCGGTGGTTGAAGAAAAAGGGCTTGATGATGCTAGGATCGAGTGCATTGATGAAGAGGAGAGCATGTATTCAAAGGTGCTTGAGATTCCAATGCAGCAAACAAAATCTATGGTAAATGAAGGAGGACCCCGAACGATGGCTTTGCTTCCCTTGAAGATATGTGAGTTGTGGTTGATGCGTATGATGATGGATACATCTGTGAAATGGGTGATCAAGCAATTGCAGGGGTCCTTGGAAGAGGCCGCCCCTTTCTATGGTTGGGTGGCACGGTTAGGTACATTCATTACGGTGAGGTACATTCATTTTAAGTGATGGTATGCTTGATGATGTTTGGTATGGAGAGGACAGAATGGCGGAGGATGCTTGGGAGTGATGAAGGTAGGCCATGGGCAGCCTACAAGCATGATGGAATATTTCCTAAGGTACATCACTATGGAAAGTTGTTACTAATGGATGGAAGGAGTATTTGATCCAAGCGGAAGTTACGAAGTGATGCAGGGGGCGGGGCAACCCACGTGAGGTTTGGCAATAGGCAGGAATAACTATGTATATATGTTTTTGGTTTTCTCATAGGGTTTGCCAAGTTTAGAATAATAAAGTAGTGTGGTTGAACATAAATGTTCAACTTGGGGGTGGGAAATGATGGTGCAACCAAAGTTGGTCGATGCTGAAAGATGTGTTGTGCAGCGCTAGAGATGTTAGTAGGTGCATAGCAGAGGGCTGAATTAGGTGTGAAGATCCTAGGTAGGTAGGAGGTAGTTGAAGTGTATGGCTAAAGAGTTTGAGGATTGGATTGCATCGGTCTTTGCGGATCAATAATCAAAGTCCCGATTGCCAAGCTACAGGGCCTTGGAGTTTTGCCAAGGGTTGGTTCTAAGTCCACTTTACTGCATTGGAAAATGTGCCATCTGATGTTTTTTGGAGCTTGACAATGTTTGCAGAGGTAGTGGGTGATGTATGGAGCTAGCAAAAGTTACGGATTGTCAATCAGATGTCTAGTCAGGTAGATACGGTGCGTTGAAGTTTGGTTCAGTTGGTGGCAAGGCAGTGCCGAAAACATTTTCTCAGTTTTTGGTCGGCTCGGTTCGCGGGATCGTCGAAATAAAAAAGTGGTCAAGACGGTGGAGCTCCAAAATGTGGAGTTTTAGGGGTGCTTTGCAGCCTCACAATAGATGCTTTGGGCAACAAATGGCAGGCAAAGCAAATTGGGGAAAAAGTGGGTTTTTTTTAAAGTTGTTGGGTGGCTTTGAAGGCCTTGAGGTTGAGTTGAGGGTTGGCTGCCACGCGGCCGTGAATCAATCGCACATGCGGGAGCACGTGCAAAATGAGCAAGGGGTAAAGGGTGGAGTGTGCCAATCTCTTGGTGCACAAGTTGAGAGAGAGAGAGAGCTCTCTTGGGGCTGGCTCAGGCGTGGCGTGGGCCTTGCGGCACTGCTCTTGGAGCAACCGGGTAGTGCCTTGGCGGGTATTGGCGCACGGTCGCGAACTAGTGGCGACGTCCGCATGCAGGGTGGGTGTGATGTGGCATGAGAGCCCGAAGGGCAGTTTCACATGCGACCAAAATGGCCCCCAATGTTTTATTGAAGGGGTGGTTTCTGCAAGGCATTGTCACGACGCGTGACGACCCTAGTGAAGGGGTGCTCCCACGTGAAGGATGGTGCACACATGCTGTAAGGTGTCCTAGTGGGCCAAGGATAGGAACTCACGAGTGGCTTCACATGCGCGTGTGCGTGCGTGCGCACATACACACACAGATGTGAGTGGAAAGTCAACGAGGTGTCGGGGTCATGCAATGCTTACTAAATGAAGTGTGCTATGTGTATGGAATGGATGTAGAAATACCGAAAGAGGCTCTAGATGGACTGCATGAGCAGATATAGCCCACTCTTTTCCTTTTTTAAGCTTTGTAGGATTCTATAAGAGGAGATTCGCATGCCTTTGGAGGAGTTTTTTGCCATGTTTGCTCCGCGATGAGGCGGACTTGTCCTGTATTGCTGAGATCGGAGGCTGTAGAGCCATGGAGTTCTTGCGGAACCAAGAGGACTGCGGATTGTGATGTGAGTTCACTGATGTGTGTGCCGGCTTGGAGCATGTTGTATATGGTCGTTTTGTGCATATTGAAGCCATCATTGCCATGTTCTTTCTGTTGATTCCCCCTTCTCTTTTCTGCTTGTATATGTGCGTTTTCGAGCGTGTGTCGATAGGTGTGCCTCCTTGAGGTCAATTGCGCAAAGAGAGATGGAGAGAAGTTGTGTGTGTGTGTGTGTGTGTGTGTGTGTGTGTGTGTGTGTGTGTGGGTGTGGGTGTGGTGAAGGTAGTGAATCAGGCGGTGCAAAATGATTGGGCATGTTTGTGGTGTTTCAATGAGTGTGTGTGTGTGTGTGTGTGTGTGTGTGTATAGTCATGTGAAAACGATGGTTTGCCTCTGAATTGTGTCGAATTTTGAAAGTGAACTCTAGTGTATATCATGGGCTACAAGTACTCCATGCACACCCCATCCATACCACTCCTTTCTCAGTGACATAATCAAGGCATTGAAGTGATGAGACACCACCTAATATTTGCAATAGAAAGTGCATGTACAACTACACTTCGCATGCACTATCATCCTGCTAGACCTTGAGGATATTTTGTCAATAACATTAGAAATATAGCACACCACTACATATAACATTAGAAATATAAACTTCTCTCCCCAATGAATTTTCAAAAGGCTTTTTAAAAATCTTGCCGTTGTTGTGGGACCTTACTCAAAAGATTCATTAGTTGCACCACCTTTGCAAAAGATACCCAAATTAATCTACTATTACTCACAACATCCATATCTATATCCTTGCCAATTGAACAACTACATAAATCCTTCCACAATTCCTATCATTTTCCTTCCTTTTGCACCATTACCATTAACCCCATTACATTGAGATGGCGCACTTGTGTGGTTGCGCATCGACCTTTACACCTTTCGAAAGACATTCTATCACCACTCATTGAAATTTTTGAACCAACGTCAAAGTGTCGTTTATGCTTTTGTTTACTAATAAAGACACATGCCCCTTTTAATAATCGATAGAAGTATTGATCGCTAACAGATTTCTTTGTGAAAGTATATTCAATGTGTAGCAATAAAAGCACACTCAAACATGTGCATAAATGCATAAGCGTACAAAAACATACATTTTGGAGAGGGAATATAATAATGGGAACAGAGTTCGGGAAAATCATTTTCACAAACATACAAAAATCCCTCCAAGACAAATCTGAACCGGAAATTCTACAATACTAGCCAATATTTATGCAAAATTCAATATTTTCCATATTTTAAGCGGAATTTTCTCCTTCTTGCCCTCCCCTCAATCGGCTACTTTGATTTTGCAACCAGCTCAAGGCTAAGCTGAGACACTTTTCCCGAACATTGAATGGGAAAGTCATCCGCGATTAAGTCTTTCTCAAATTGAGCGCCCTAAAGTTTTCTTTTGCACCACCTTTGGTATAGTTTTCTTAGATTTGTACCCTTTAGTATAAAATGGATAAGGCAAAAGAGTGTTTACACATTGCTTGAACTTTAACATACACTTTATGGTTTTCAAATCCCACCTAAATGCCAATCAATGTCAAACTCCCCTCATCCTTACACTTACAACCTCTCACTTGCTAATTGTGCTTTATTGACATTCTTGATCCAAAGTGTTTTTTTAAAGATCCATGCTAAAATATCATGTGTTTCATGAAGAATTTCAACTACCCCTAACCACAAAATCTCTTTTTCTGAGTGAATACTAAATGTAAGATTGTGACAATTTTACCTCAGACGATGTGCGCTTTGAATAGTACATATCTTCGTTCACAAACATTCAAGTCATTCGCTTTAAAGATACCCTTTGACAATCTGAGTCTCGTCCATAAAAAGTTAAATTTTAAACCAAAATAACTACAAATATCAATCACTTTTTTGAATATGATTAAAAGTACATATCTTCATCAAGCAAGGTGCAAAACTTCTACATACATTGTTGTAAGCTCTTGAAATCTTGTCAAATTTTGGGTATGAAAATACAAGGTCAACAATAGTGGAATTAATAGATCCTTTTTTATGACGTGGTTGTCTTCTAGCCACAGTGCGCTTTGAGGTGTACTGCATTGGCATTGAATTCTCAATGTATAAATACCCTCCAATATGTGATAGAATATCTTCATTGGATTTTCTTTTAATGAGGGCAACCTTTCGTGGGACATGAAATAGATTCTCTGTGGTACTCTCTCATTGTAATGCATCGTTTAGCAATGAATGTATTGTCATCAAACATGGTTTTAACATCATACAAAACTATCGAATTCATATTTAATGCATTGGCATCCAATGCGTCATTAATAAACAAGATGTCTTCCTTGTTTCACACAACCACACAATAAATTCACTCGGTCACCAGTAGTTTCACTTCCATATGTCTCCTAGATAAAGTATACCTTCATAAGTTCAAAATAGTCTGAACTCACGAATTATAAGAGGGAATAAAGCACTCATAAAACTATAAAAGCAAGGGACACAAGAAAAGAAAAGAAAAACAAAAACAAAAACAAACAAACAAACTAACTAAATCACTTTGTTTGCTACGAAACAGTTCCTAGAGCAGTCAATAAACAAATCGGTATTAGGGAAGTATGTTAAACAAACTTTTTGAATTACAAAATAAGTACCTTGTTTCCACCACTCTTCGTTTGTGAGTATCACTTTTAAAGGTGAACGAAGAGTGGTGGCAACAAGGTTCTTATGTATTACAAAATAAGTATCACTTTTAGAGGTAGACGAAGAGTGGTGGCAACAAGGTACTTATTTTGATTTACAAAATAAGTACCTTGTTGTTGCCACTACTCTTCGTTTGCGAGTATCACTTTTAGAGGTAATTCTTAAAAAATTTGTGAAATTCAATAGGCCAATTTTATTTGGTTGTATAGAAAAAAGTTGAGTGTGGACACTAGGCCCAAAAGAACCTCAACATAAGAAAGAAACAAATATTTTTATGTCCTTGTGGCATTGCATTCAATCTAGATACACTAGTACTTTTGAATGTAGTATGTGCCATGGAATGTATTTTCATTTTGAAGTTTACAAGTAATAGACATGTTAAAAGACCAAGTGCAATTGTTCATGGGACACCACAAACACTACTGACTCTGAAAGCCATGTTAAGGGAAGTTAAAATCCACCTATCATTGAGCTACCGCCGAGGATTGATTAATGGTTCAATTTAGGGCAAGCACAATCAAAACACATGGAAATAAATACCCAATTCACAATTTTAAAAGCAAACTGACAATAATTTCCAAGGTTCATACAAAAATTGGTCACAAAGAAGCCAAATAGAAGCATTCCTTCCCCCAAACACAAACAGCTCATACCTTCCTCGACCGGCCCTTGCTACAGATATCCTCCCATAAGAGCACTCCTGAAGGTGTAAGCATAGGTGCTTGCATTTGGAGAAAGGCTTCTCTTCGCATCTTGTTTAAGCAGCCTAGAGCTTCCTTGCCATGGCCATCTTGGGTGTCTCATACAATCAACGACCTTTTGTGCTTTTGTGAGGACACCACATTTTTGGCATCATGAATTTTCTGCATCTGAAGAGTTAGAATCAAAATATAATACTCATCGCATGTTCTTTTGTGATTGAAATGCAAGTCGCATGCACAAGACGTAATGCTGGAGTAACTTTGGGAAAGCCAAAATCCTTCTCAACATTGAATGCCACTACTAGGATATTTTTGGAGAGATTCAACATGCTTTTACAACCAAAATAACCTAGCTGAATAGACAAATTTTCTACCGAAAACGACCCAAAAAGAAGAGGACAAGCCATGCCATGAAGAAGACCATCTCTGGCAGGTGAAAGTGTCAAGGCCATTGACATGAAAACATGGTCAGCCTCTTCGCATCAAATAAAAAGAACTAGAGCGCTCTCTACCGGATGCCGCTGCTTCTCTACAATTGTATTATCCGACATACCAAGCCTAGAAGCTACCACTATAGCTATACCATAATGGTCATGTACCTCAGCTTACCTTTGGCTCTCTCGAGTTTTTCATTCTTCCCTCGCAGCTCTCCTCACTTTGAGCCCTTGAGAGTGAAACCCCAAATTGGTTCTCTGCCTAGAATTTTGAGGAGTTCTACTTGGCAACACAATCCACCATGCTCAAGAAACAGGTGGCAGGTTGCATCTTTGGTGAAAGCTCCTTCATAGATGGCTGCTCATCAGGAGGAAGTTCTCTCTGAAGGTTTAGTTCCAAATCCTCTGATGCTGTTTTCCTTGGGAGCTGCTCATCCATACCCATTGATCTTTGACGCCACCTCCTTCTCATTTCCATCACATTGCAGACCACTCAATGCAGCATTCATAAGCAGCACTAGTGCCACACCCACTAGTTCCAACATTTCAATGCTCTCTAAGTGGAACTCGATCCTATTCACTTCTCATAAAGATCGAGAGAGGGGACATCCTGCTCTTATTGTCGCAGCTGACTCACAGCAATTTCTTGCCGCAGTTTGTGCGCGCACGAGAGAGAGAGAGAGAGAGAGAGAGAGAGAGAGAGAGAGAGGGGTGGGGGAAAACCCACATGTCTCTAAAAATAGAGTCACCACCTAAGATGAACCACCAGCGGGTAAACAATGTGCAAATTAAATCCAAAAATTTGGTAGGAAGATGAGACACTCCAATGTCTCAAAGGCTAATATTACTCCACTGTCACAGGGCAATTATCCAATTACAGAACTAGTGTAAAATCTTACAATTTTCATGTCCACAACCAACCCATTCACAACCAGCGACATCTCCCATGCACAAGAGGAACACTAGGTGTAGCGAAAAAGCATCGTGCAGAATTGCACCATGCACGTTTGTGACTGTCCATTTTTGAATAATTAACCACATTTCTGCATAGTGAATAGATTCTCTCAGAAATTTTTTGAAGGAGAACTTATAAAGATGCTTGAAGGACAACTTATAAACAGAACAATAATCGTGTAAAGAAAGTAGAGCAGGGTTCGTAAAATATATCAACTTATGAGCAAATAATACCCAAAAAAAAATCAACTTATGAGCAAATAACAATTTATGAGAATGCCGTCTGACTTCATGTACCCTTGGAGAGCACATACTACACCAGACAAGAACAAGTCTCCTTCAAGAATGACTAATTGCTATACAAATTACTCTGAGAATGCTATACATCACCCTTCTCAGGGCACCTTTACATCCATTTTGATCAGCAGAAGGCACTACATCTGACACCTTCCAAAATGTTGCCCCCTGGGGTGGGGGTTTCAGCTTTCCCGTGTGTGGGTTAGAAATACCACTCTTGCCATTCCAAAAAGGGTCAAGCAACAATGATATGTTACACTCTGCGTTAGTGCCGCCTCTTTAAAATTGGACAGGTTAATGGGCAGTCGTCATGGGTCATTGCAGCAAATAGCCCCTGCCCCTTCCTTTAGCTTGCCCCACAAGCATGTCATGTGCTTAGGGTTCTGATAGTGTGCAATGACATATCCATCATTGCATCCTGCATTGTTGAAGTTATTATCATTAACGTAATTGACTTCACGATCCTTTTTCTTGTACTCTTCGATCCATATTCCCATGGATACATCTTCAAGCTTGAAGAGCTGTACCAAAACATGATCCAACTTAGACAGAGAAATCGCCTTACATACATGCTAAAGGTGAAACGGAGCAGAACCGACCTTAAGACTTCGGTCCTTATGACCCTGTACAATATAACTGGCTATGTCCCTTGAAATGATGTATCCAGGACCATGAGCCCATGGTGGATAGGAGGGATGAGGCCATTCCTGCAATCCAGACCGACTCTTTGAAAGCACCCAAAAAAAGGGAAAATCACCAAAATATGCCTGGAGTTAGTGGAAATTCTCAAAATACCCCTCAAATTTCAAAAATTTCCCAGAATGCCCCTCATATCTTACCAAACACTATCAAAATGCCCTCACACTTTTCCAATAATACCCTTCGATAATCTTGCAAACATTATTTTTGTAATTTTCCCAAAAGCAAAAACTCTGCAAATGGCGACGATGCAAATTCATGAAAACCATCCCTCACTAGAAGGTTCTGCAGAGAAAAAAGACCCCCTTATCCACCAAAAATCTTTTGTTTTAAAAAGATGCAAAATAGCAACATAAATACCTCTGCACTAATAAACCATTTGTCGTTAGGATCTCGATGTGGCTCGCTATCAAACTCAAGCAAACCGTACAAAAGGCCTTTCTTCTCCTGTGCTTTATTCAAAACTGAAAGCACTTCATCTACTCTCACGAAAGTGTCATCATCTGTCTTCATTATGTACTTTGATCTTAATTGCTCCGTCTGCCATTTGGACCATTATCAGTGATCACGGTGAAATAAGAGGCTATTGCTGCGTATCCAAAGCTCACAAAAGTAGAACATACCCCAAAAATGCAGATGGCAATTGTCTTTATAGTTATCAAGTTATAGTAGTCCACAAAAGGCATCAACTGAATGTCCCCATAAGTCACAGCTTCCCTCCAGATCTCCTTGTTTACTTGCTTGTTTGCATGCTGCCAGACTCTCTCTCTCTCTCTCTCTCTCTCTCTCTCTCTCTCTCTCTCACACACACACACACACACACACACACACACACACGGAGAGTTAGGGCGCTGCATGTGAGGGTGACAGGCCTCAAGCAAAGTAAAAATGTAGAAGAAGAGACCCAGGTGTTATGCAGGCTCATGGCCATCACCAACCCTGAACATACAGGTGCTTGGAGAGTTGGGAAAAGAAGTGTCATGCCAATAATGAAGGTGCCTCGAAAGAGGCTGCTCTAATCTTACGTTTTCCACTTTGGAGGCTAGGAGAGAGTTCATTATTATAAGTAAAACCCTCAAAGGGACAGGTATCTTTTTACGGGATGACCTTACTCAGAGCCAGCTAGTACACATGCGGGAATGTATGCCACGCATCTTGACAGCCAGGAAGGAAAGAAAGTTATCTTTCTACAGAGGGAAGGTCATCATTTTGGACCAACCCTCCCAATGAGGTTTTGAGACCTATGGGACCAAACTTAAAATAGCAGTTTGGACCTGTAATGGGTCTCTTCGACTTGATGTAGGTGCCTTTGAGAACAGCTTCTCAAAGACTCATCAAGCCCCTAGACAGCTTATGCCACATGGACAGCCCAGAAAACAGTCGCGAGATCTGAGCATGGGAGTAGAGGTTCAGGAGGAGCAGCAGTGCTATTTAGGGAGTAGTTACAGCCACTACTACATATTGTACGGAGAGATGATCATGCTAGATACATGTGGGTGAGGTGACACAGGCCGATTTCTATACATTGCCATATGTTACTTCCCCCCAGTACGTCAGTATATATTGCATCCAGAGGACAGTCACCTTTCTCTATACTAGATGATGATATATGGGAGTTTTCTAGTGTCACGTGCAATGGAAGTGTGTATGGATTTAGTTCGGATCTAGTACTCCGCACAAACACAAGGGACACTTTACTTCACTTGAAAGAACTGAACTGAACGAAAGAGAAAGACACGAGAGAGAGAGAGAGAGAGAGAGAGAGAGAGAGAGAGAGAGAGAGAGAGAGAGATGACACCAAATGTCGGGTCCCAAACCCTCAGATCCCCTTGCTCTGTTGCCAGAGTAAGTACTTTCTTTATTCTTGCACAATGCTGATGCAATGAATGAATGCTGAGATGCTGATGCTAATGGGTACTGATGCTACTGATGCTGGGTATTAGTACTGTGACACGGAAGGGTTTTGAGGTACTAGGGTATTGAGGTATAGAGGTTCTATGTCGATGACGATGATGTCGACGACGAGGTACTGATGGGGACTATGTCGACAATGATGATGACACGAAGACGAGGTATTGATGGGAACTATGTCGAAGACAGAGAGGTCGACGACGGGTTCTATGTCGAAGACGGAGATGACGACGACGATGGGCTACTGATGGTCTATGTCGAAGACAGAGATCTCGACGACAGGTTCTATGCCGAAGACGGCGAAGTCGACGACAAGGTGCTAAGGGTCTTGCGGGTACTATGGTGTACTGTGTCGACGATGGCGACGACAAGGGCACTATTCTGCTGTCGCCGATGCGGCGATGGCTGAACTGAAAACACCGATGCGATGAGGCTAAAAGCTGAGACTGAAAAGCTGGCTGAATCTGGGCTAAAACACTGACTGTCTGGCTGCTGAATTCTGATAATGCTGAGGCTAAAATGATGCTAAACGCTGGCTGCTGCAAATCTGAAAACGCTGGTCCTGATGACTCCAGAGCAGGCACAAGCTCTGCTGCTGCCCAAAAACGCTGAAGGCCTATGAGGAGGGGCTTGCAATCTTGCTGCAAATGCCCAAGAGGCTGAGAAACTGCAGGTGCTTCTCCTCCTCTGACTCCTGCCTTACAAATGCTGCCCCCTGGCTGCCTATATACCCACCAAAGGCTGGGTCGAGCAGGCTAATAGGCAGCACACGATTTCATTTATTTGCCCCCAAGTCACTTAATAAATAAGTGACCACATAAGAGGTGGTTCAAGCGGTACAAAATCCTATATGCTGAAAATGCTATACTATGCAAGAGAGGGTATGCAACTATGACCAGCCTGAACATGCACGTCCTGCTAGAGGCTCACAAAGTGCCAGGCTCGGTCCTACGCTAGGCTATGACTGATGCTAGACCATGGCAGAAGCATGTCCACGTGGCGCAAGTGAAGTGCGCACGTGACATCCCCCCTGTTAAAAGTGAGGCACAGCTGTCGAACTTCTATCAGTACTTCTGATGCTGAGTGCTTGTGATGCATGTGGATGCATAGACAGATGAAAACTCCTCCAAAACAGGTGACTATGGGTACTGCAGGTGTTGTGGGTTCTGCAGGTACTGTGGGTTCTACGGGTACTGCTTGGGATGAAAATACCTATCATAAGGGTTACTAGCCAACAAATTTATGTGACCACTTTGTCTGGTCTTTGCTGACACCCAAACAATATCTGTGGAGAAAGCATTCCCCGTGCTGATGGACTGAGGTGTGGTTCTAGAGTCTTCTCCAAGGTTTCAATGACGAGGGAAATGGATGTAGCTAGATGCCAAGAACATAATGCCTAATGCAGGGATCGGGAAAAGAGATCAAGGTGATACTCCTTCCATGTCCGCATAGGAGGCAAGTAGATCCTGGTACTCAAGATTGTTGGGTTCAAGCCCGTGTCGGTTAGCCCGTGAGAACAAGCCTCAAAGCATACAGCTATAGGCCATCAAATTAGTTGAGTTTGCATGTGGAAAAGGTGTGGTTGATATCACCTTTCCAAAGACTATGTAAAAGACTTCCTTTAATCAAAACGTAGTAGCGTTGTTTTATTCAAGCTGAGTCGACCTCGCTCTCTCTCTCTCTCTCACCTTCTATTGCATCTCCACCTGCACCACCATGCCTCCATAGCTAAAGCACCCCAACAACTGGTATCAGAGCCTCGAGGGCTGTGCTCGAGAAGCCTCGCGGGACCTACCGCTTACAGAGAGAGAAAGCAACGTGACGACCTGCAGCAAACCAACCACAAACAGCATCAACATGATCGCCCTGCTATTGTAAGGCTTTTTCGACACATCAGCCTCTGCTAAAACACTCGCCATCGCCTGTTGTGAAGCAAACCGTAAACGGCGCTGTCGCCTACAGAGAACTCGCCATGATAGTTTGAGTTTTTGTTATTTTTATCCAGTTTCACACTTTAATC
Source organism: Adiantum capillus-veneris (assembly GCF_014529385.1). Lineage (NCBI taxonomy): Eukaryota > Viridiplantae > Streptophyta > Polypodiopsida > Polypodiales > Pteridaceae > Adiantum > Adiantum capillus-veneris. The sequence goes on from NC_140955.1 coordinate 116,245,830, forward strand.
AAAGTGGCCAATGTCCATTAACCCTTTAAGCAAAAGGGATGTCACACCCCCGTGCTCGCAAAAGGGATTTCACGCTCGGTGCTCGATGCTCGATGCTCAGTGTTCACGTTTAAGCTACTACAAATAGGCTATTTAATGCAATTCAGTTGCTGCCAACTCTTTCAAGCAGTGTTGAAGGTTTGGCAAAAGGCAATTCAACATTCTATTAACCAAGGTCGACGATCGTTATCTGCAAGCATAGCAAACAAGACCAAGATATCCTTGACATATCGAATATGGCCTCAAAGGTGGATAAATTCAACAGATCCGGCTTCCACACTTGGCAGATCAAAGTTAAAGGGTATTTGATGTGCAAAAATTTATGGAACGTGGTCAAGCCTCTCGCAGCCGACGAATCTGGAACATCCGTTGCAGTTACAAGGGCATTATCTGCCGAGCTACAAAGGAAAGACGAACAAGCTTTTGGTATTATCCTAACCTCCTTAGAAGACGATTTTATTCATTATTTGGACGATGTTGATTCTTCAAGTGCTGCTTGGATAGAGTTAGAGAAGCTTTTCGGTGCCAAAGCTAAGTATTCAAAAATGAGTTTAAAAATGGAATTATATTCCATCCGCATGCGTGAAGATGAAAATATTGCAGCTTTAGCCAATAGACTGAAGAGTATTAGAACTCAACTTGTTTATGTCGAAGCTTCAGTACCAGAAGAAGATCTCATAGCCATTTTGTTAAAAAGTTCGACTTACAAATTTCATCAGATTGTTACTGTTTTAAAAGAGAAAGATCCGCTGCCTATCCTTGGATGGTATCATCAATTCATTGTAGGAAGAAGAACGCAGGGTACCTAGTACCAATTCTACTATTATTCCCAGTGCATATACAGTCTCGAATGCCGTACCCCCCACCAGTTCTTCTGATACTTCCAGTGCATATGCAATCACTAAATGTACTACTACAACAGCTTCATCTCGACCATTCAATGGAACCAGATCTTGTGCCATTTGTGGACGCAACAATCATCAGACGAAAGACTATTTCAAGAAGAATCCTTATGTTCACTGTGGTAAAACAAATCATCCGTCAAATAAGTGCTTTCAAAAGGGTAAAACTCAAATTCATGTGGTTGAGGGAGACACTGAATCTCCAATATATTTTGTTGATGAGGAAATTTCTAGATCAACTCTTTTCATGTGGTTTAGTCAAAATAAATTGTACGGGTTATAGACACTACCACAAAGATAAGTGGTAAGACCTCCCAATTTTTATCAGTTCTCAACCCATTTTTGTTGCACTCTCATGAGGATACTGGGTACACCATAAACCAAGGTTTGGCAGTGAACCAAAAACTCCATTTTTGGTAGCTAACTTATTTTTTGACCTACACCCTATCCATTCAAGGGGGGGTTACTGATCTAGCACCAGGTTATGGATACACCAGAAATCCTTGGTTGAGAGAAAACCTAAAACTCACAGTTGACGAGTACACCAAAAACTCGAGGTATCATGAGTTGCTTGTCTAGTTCGGGCTTGAGGGGGGGATTGTTGGGTTCAAGTCCGTGTCGGTTAGCCCGTGAGAACAAGACTCAAAGCATACAGCTATAGGCCATCAAATTAGTTGAGCTTGGATGTGGAAAAGGTGTGGTTGATATCACCTTTCCAAAGACTATGTAAAAGGCTTCCTTTAATAAAAAAGTAGTAGCGTTGTTTTATTCAAGCTGAGTCGACATCGCTCTCTCTCTCTCTCTCTCTCTCTCTCTCTCTCTCTCTCTCGCCTTCTGCTGCATCTCCACCTGCACCACCATGCCTCCATAGCTAAAGCACCCCAACAAAGATATGGGTTGTCGTGTATCCAATGGTCATCTTCCTTCAAAGGCATGGCAATGAAGATGGGATCTGGTAAGTCCATGGTCGGGACTCAAAGATTCTTCAGAAAAAAAAACTGGGAGAGGTTCTTTGGGTTCTTGGTTCTGCTTGGGTTCTTGATGGTTCTTGGGTTCTTGAGGTTCTTGATTCTTTTGGGGTTCTTCTTTAGGTTCTTCCCTTGAGTTCGCAAAGCCAAAGCACGCACAGAGCTCTGATACCAATGTCTGGTGCAGCGGAAGTGTTTATGGATGTAGCTCGGATCTAGTACTCCGCACAAACACAAGGGACACTTTACTTCACTTGAAAGAACTGAACTAAACAAAAGAGAGAGAGAGAGAGAGAGAGAGAGAGAGAGAGAGAGAGAGAGAGAGAGAGAGAGAGAGAGAGAGAGAAAAGACACGACACGGAATATCGGGTCCCAAACCCTCAAGGGTCCCCTTGCTCTGTTGCCAGAGCAAGTACTTTCTTTATTCTTGCATGATGCTAATACAATGATATCAGATTCACTATTTTGTAACAGACTGGTCTCATAGGTCATTTTGGCCTTTTGAAGACGTTAATATAACATTTCATCTCTCTCTCTCTCTCTCTCTCTCTCTCTCTCTCTCTCTCTCTCTCTCTCTCTCTCTCTCTCTCTCTCTCTCTCTCTCTCTCTCTCTCAAACGAAGTGGGGCTTGGTACCCTTTTGTATTACATAATCAGAGTTACACACCCAAAGGCATTACATCAACCCGTGGGCATACAAGGATGAAAAATCTGATAGTGAAAAAACTCCTTAGATATTCAATGATTACTAACCATAGGGGAAAACCACCAATGATACAAAGTTACAAAAGATGGGTGATACAACAAAAGCTAGGAGCAGGGGAGTGAGGGAAGAAAGTAGCAAAGAGCTAAAGCAGAAACAGGCCACCTCGATGGCAAGAGAAGGCCGAAAACTCCACTAAAGAATCTCCGATAGCGAACTCGGATCTCCAAGGCCGTATACAATGCGCATTCCAACAGAAGAGACATCACCGCAGGGAGACCCTGCACAAAAATCCGCCCCAAGAGCCTCTACCCATCCCTGGCAATGATCAACAAGGCTATGACATTCTTCAGCCTGCAAGCGGAAGCAGTATATAGGGCAAATCTTAAGGCGAGGTAGAAATTGCCCAACGCACCCACCAAACCAATTTTAAACCTAAATCACCCATCAAACAATAAAAAATGAAACAAAAAAAGAACATGCAGTAAACACGTTGTTAGGTGCAGCGGAATGAATGTTTGCGCTTTGCTCAAGATGAGTGCTCCGAACTGTGCTCAAGGTTTCCTTTGTTCTTATGGGAGAGCTTTCCGTTCTTAATGAGAGTGCAAATGACACAAACAAAGTGAATGGACACTGTGTGTGAAAGTGTATGAGACTGAGAGATAGAGAGAGAAGAGAAATACGACACCAGAGACGATGTAAAACCCTCCTCCGAAGGCCCCACTCTCTATGGCGAGAGCGGTCTACTTATGATTGCATCTCTACAATGCTTGGACTTGCCGCCGATGTCGACGACGATGAGGACGACGACGAGACGGACTGAAATCTGCAAATCTTTATCTGCTGAATTCTGACTCTATGTCGGTGACAACGGTACGACGACGACGCGCTGAAAACGCAGATGCTGAAATCTGCGTTTTCCGGGCTGAAACTGTAAACCTTGCGGAAACTGACCGTGCGGCAAGGAACTGCTGCGGGAAGGTGAGATCTGGGAGGTTCGGGGGTTCTTCTGCGATTGCTAAGGGCTGAAAACTGAAAACGCTGGTGTTTCTTGAGGTTCTGTCGCGGAGAATATGCAAAACGCTGGGGTACGATGCAAATGCAAAAACACTAGGGCTGGAAATCTGCTCTGCTGCAGCCGGTTGTCCTGCAAATACAAAACGCTAGGCTGATCTGATGTTCTGCTGTCGTCGGAATCTGCAAGTGCAAAAACGCTGGCTGATCTGGTCCAAAAACGCGTGGTTGCTATGGAGCAAAAACGCTAGGCCTCTTGGGGGTTCTACTGAGAAGTTGCCTATTGAGCGTGTGCTCTTGCTGCCTCTTCTGCCAATTAGTGCTAGTCTAGGTTTGCTTATATACAAACTTACTCAACTTGCCCTACCTAATTTCCAACAAAAGTCACTTAAAAATAATAAGTGAAAAATGTCAAAAATAGGGAAAATAAGCTAAATGCACTGGAAAATTCCCCTGAAGGATTCTGATGAGAATGCTTATGATCATGCTATGTGCAACCAAAGGATATGCATCTACACTAAGTGTCTGGACATGCACGGTCTGCGAACAGACTCACAAAAGTGCCAAACACTTCTAATCTAGACTGATTGGACTAATTGAACCCTTGTCGTGGTGTAGCTTGTCCACGGACACATAGGGTTCGATGTGTCACGTGACATCCCCTCCTTTTCAAAGTGAGGTACTGGTACCGAACTGTATGGCGTCGAGGGAGATCGCCAATAGCATCCAGAATCCTGGAAGGGACTCTTCGCCGGGCCACTCTGATGTGTGGATCGTGCGGTACTTTGAACTTCATAAAGGTCTGCAACGCTTGCTTCTTTGGGCCGCGCCGAAAGCGACACAGTCTTCTGTGGCTCCTTCAATGCTTCAACTTCGTCGAGAGTCGTGCTTCTTTCTTCTTCAAGAATCTCCATGGCTGAAAATTCCTGAAACCACTTCCAACACAAAAACATGAACATACCCATTCCATGTAAAGTGAGTGGAAAAAATCTTGTCTTCCTCAAAGACTGTGCATGCAATGTAGATGAACAAAGAGACGGAGTGCTAATCCGTTCACCACACACACGCAAACAATGAGATCGAATCTTGTCGTGCTGATCTAAATCAATCAACTGTAGCAATTCACAACGGAGATGCCCATGCTTGGTGCTCATATTTTCATGTGCTCTTTCTACAACTGTGTCGTACCAAGGAAGAGACATTGAATGTGACTTCCGTGAATGCATACTTTTCAGCTTTTCGTGAACAATCCATATACATTCGTGCTCATTCATGAGTGAAACGTGCTCAACGTACAATATGTCATGCCTAGGAAAAGGATCACATAAAGATGCTGACGAAAATACACGAAACGATCACGAATGAAACACTCGTACAATGCGTGTGTATCAATCATGCGAACACATAATACTTCCTGTAAGGGTTCTTTGGACCTAGGCTCGAGAGCCAAGATCGGTTCTTCCTGAATGATAGAATCGTCCTGTGGGGGTTCTTTGGACCTCGACTCGAAAGCCAAGATCGGTTCTTCGTGATTGATCGAATCTACAACGAGGTTAGCTTCGCTAGAAAAAGCATCCAATCACACATCATCCTTGTGAACAATCACATCATCTTTATGCAACTCATCATGCTTGTGAGAAATCACATCTTGATCATGCAAATCATCATGCTTGTGAGAAATCACATCTTGATCATGCAAATCATCAAGCTTGTCATTGTCATCTAAATCATCATGCTTATCATCATGCAAATCATGTGAGTTTAGCTTTGGGGAAGACAAGACTGAGAGTCTCCTTTCCCCAAATCTCTTGCATCTGTGCCTGAACTTGAGAAGAGTCGCCAGAACTCTTTGTTTTGTCGGTCGCTATGTTCTTGTATTGCTTTGGCTTCCTTCCTTGCTGCTTCTCGTTCTGCTTCTCTTTCTGCTCTTCTTTCTACGTGTCTGCGTTCCATTTCTACCATTCTTTCTACATATCTTGCTTTCGCGTTCTAACTTCCTTTCCATAAACATCTGATCAAAAGCCTCCATAGGAGTTAGAGCAATCCTTGATGTAGATGGGAGGGGGAGGGTCGGAAAAACCTCTCGGTGGGGAAAATTCTTCTTCGCCTCTCTCATGCTCAGCACCTCCAAGTGAAGTATCCATTCCGCTTCGAGTGATGACCAGTCTGAAGTCGTGGGTTCTTGTGGGTTCTTAAGTTCACAAGGAACTCTCATGCTCAGTTCCTCCAAGCGAAGTATCCATTCCGCTTCGAGTGATGACCAGTCTGAAGTCGTGGGTTCTTGTGGGTTTTTGGGTTCTTAAGTTCACGAGGAACTTGGATTCTTGGGGTCTTGAGATTCTTGAGGTTCTTGAGGGTCTTGAGGTTCTTGAGCCTTTCTTTCGCTAGCCAACTGCGTTTGAGAAGGATCTTCTCTTCACCCGAGTTCTACTCCTTTCTGCGGGCGCACCCCTTGGCAGCCTTGCGCTCACACCAAGGTTGCTTTTTCCCACCTCACGTCGATTGGCCGGCCGCTAAGTGCACGGTCCGCTCTCAATGGGTGAAAAGAGACACAAGGGGAGGCTGGACAAGCCCTTCTTTCTTGGGGTTCCTGTCACTCTTCAAAAACACGAATAGGAATCGACACGCCCAAGCGAACTTGGGTTCGTGCGACTTCCACAAGCAAAGAAAATTCAGTGATTCTTGTGGTTCTTTCCTTGAGTGATACAAACGTTAGGTGCAACGGAATGAATGTTTGCGCTTTGCTCAAGACGAGTGCTCTAAACTGTGCTCAAGGTTTCCTTTGTTCTTATGGAAGGGAGAGCCTTCCGTTCTTAATGAGAGAGTGCAATGGACACAAACAAAGTGAATGGACACTGTGTGTGAAAGTGTATGAGACTGAGAGATAGAGAAAGAAGAGAAATACGACACCAGAGACGTAAAACCCTCCTCCGAAGGCCCCACTCTCTATGGCGAGAGCGGTCTACTTATGATTGCACAAATCTCTACAATGCTTGGACTTGCCGACGATGAGGACTACGACGAGACGAGCTGAAATCTGGAAACTGTAAGGGCTGAAATCTGCAAATCTTTATCTGCTGAATTCTGACTCTATCTCGGTGACGATGTCGGTACGACGACGACGCGATGAAAACGCAGATGCTGAAATCTGCGTTTTCCGGGCTGAAACTGTAAACCTTGCAGAAACTGACCGTGCGGCGAGAAACTGTTGCAGGAAGGTGAGATCTGTGAAGTTCGGGGGTTCTTCTGCGATTGCTAAGGGCTGAAAACTGAAAACGCTGGTGTTTCTTGAGGTTCCGTCGTGGAGAATATGCAAAACGCTGGGGTATGATGCAGATGCAAAAACGCTAGGGCTGAAAATCTGCTCTGCTCTGCAGCCGGTTGTCCTGCAAATGCAAAACGCTAGGCTGATCTGATGTCTGCTGTCGCCGGAATCTGCAAGTGCAAAAACGCTGGCTGATCTGGTCCAAAAACGCTAGGTGGTGGTTGTGGAGCAAAAACGCTAGGCCTCTTGGGGGTTCTGCTGAGAAGTTGCATGTTGAGCATGTGCTCCTGCTGCGTCTTCTGCCAATTAGTGCTAGTTTAGGTTTGCTTATATACAAACTTACTCAATTTGCCCTATTTACTTTCCAACAAAAGTCGCTTAAAAATAATAAGTCAAAAATGTCAAAAATAGGGAAAATAGGCTAAATGCACTGGAAAATTCCCCTGAAGGATTCTGATGGATTCAAATGGGAATGCTTATGATCATGTTGTGTGCAACCAGAGGATATGAAGTGTCTGGACATGCACGGTCTGCGAACAGACTCACAAAAGTCCCAGAACACTTCTAATCTAGACTGACTGGACTAACCGAACCCTTGTCGTGTTGTAGCTTGTCCACGGACACATAGGGTTGGATGTGTCACGTGACACACGCACAACAGGCAAACTTACACGCACACACACCTCACCCACAAGCAATCATGCAGAACGCACTCATCCCAAGCACATGTAGATCCACAAGCACAAGCATCACACACAAGAGAAACAAGGCGCATACAAGGAAGCAATTTAAACAAACAGAAACCAAGAAAAACAAAACAAAAACTGCGTAAGAACAACAAACAAAATGTAAGGAAAGAAACCGTTGCACGCAGCACAAGGGACAAAAGAGGGGAACACAGAGAGAGAGAGAGAGAGAGAGAGAGAGAGAGTTACGCACAGGTGAGAGTTTGCGGTTGGCTTTCGAGTCGAGGTCCACAACAACCCCCCCCCCCCCCCAGGCAGATTCGATCAAACACTACGAACCGATCTTGGCTCTCGAGCCTAGGTCCAAAGAACCCTTACAGGAAGTACTATGTGTTCGAATGATTCGTCAACACGCATTGTTCAAGTGTTTCATTAGTGATCGTTTCCTGTATTTTAGTTAGCGTCTTATGTGATCCCTTTTCCTAGGCATGACATATTGTACGTTGAGCACGTTTCACTCATGAATGAGCACGGATGTATGCGGATTATTCATGAAAAGCTGAAAAGTATGCATTCAAGGAAGTCACATTCCATGTCTCTTCCTTGGCACGACACAGTTGTAGAAAAAGCACAAGAAAGTATGAGCACCAAGCATGGGCATTTCTGATGTGAATTGCCACAGTTGATTGCTTTAGATCAGAAGAGAAAGATTCGATCTCATTGTTTGCGTGTGTGTGGTGAACGGTTTGGCACTCCGTCTATTTGTTCATCTACATTGCATGCACGGTCTTTTAGGAAGACAAGATTTTCTCCACTCACTTTACATGGAATGGGTATGTTCATGTTTTTGCCTTGGAAGTGGTTTCAAGAATTTTCAGACATGGAAATTCTTGAGGAAGGAAGAAGCATGACTCTAGACGAAGTTGAAGCATTGAAGGAGCCACAAAAGACTCTGTCGCTTTCGGCGCGGCCCAAAGAAGCAAGCGTTGCAGACTTTTATGAAGTTCAAGTATCGCATGACCCACACATCATAGTGGGCCGGCGAAGAGTCCCTTCCAGGATTCCGGATGCTATTGACGATCTCCCTCGACGCCATACAGTTCGGTACCAGTACCTCACTTTGAAAAGGAGGGAATGTCACGACATCCAACCCTATGTGTCCATGGACAAGCTACAGCATGATCAGGGTTCAATTCAGTCTAGTCAGTCTACAATAGGAAGTGATATGGCACTTTTGTGAGTCTATTCGCAGACCGTGCATGTCCATACACTTAAATGCATATCCTCTGGTTGCACACAGCATGACCATCAGATTCAAGTCAGATCCAATCAGTAGCATTTTTATAGTGCATAGACCTATTTTCCCTATTTTTGACATTTTTTACTTATTATTTTAAGTGACTTGTTGGAAAGTAGGTAGGCCAATTTTGCTAAGATAATATATAAGCAAACCAAAGCTAGCACTTCCTAGCAAAAGAGGTAGCAAGAGCACTCGCTCAACAGGCAACTTCTCAGAAGAACCCAAGAGGCCTAGCGTTTTCTGTATCAGCAGGACAACCCTAGCGTTTTTCATCTACAAGACCAGCCTTGGTGATTTGTGCACAGCAGATCAGCCCGGCGTCGACACGACACAGCAGATCAGCCTAGCGTTTTGCATTTGCAGGACATCCGGCGACAGCAGAAGACAATTTCAGCCCTAGCGTTTCTGGTTTGCATCACAACCTCAGCGTTTTTGCAGATCATCGCGACGGAACATCAAGAACCACCAGCGTTTTCAGTTTTCAGCCCTTAGACACCGCAGATCAAGTCTCGAACCTCACAGGTCTCACCTTCCCTAGCAGATCCTCGCCGCACGGTCAGTTCCCACAAGGTTTACAGTTTCAGCCCGGAAAACGCAGATTTCAGCAGCTGTGTTTTCAGCGCGTCGTCGTCGCATCGTCGCCATTTCAGCCTGTCTCGTCGTCGTCCTCATCGTCGTCGACATCGTCGGCAAGTCCAAGCATTGTAGAGATTTGTGCAATCATAAGTAGACAAATCTAGCCATAGAGAGTGGGGCCTTCGGAGGAGGGTTTGACAACATTTTGGTGTCGTATTCTTCTCTCTCTATCTTTCAGTCTCATACACTTTCACGCACAGTGTCCATTCACTTTGTTTGTGTTCATTGCACTCTCTCATTAAGAACGGAAGGCTCTCCCTTCCATAAGGACAAAAGGAACCACAGTTCAAAGCACTCATCTTGAGCAAAGTTCAAACATTCATTCCCCTGCACCTTACATCGTCTCACCTCCTCCTCAAGCTCTCAACATCTCTACTGAGCTACTCTCCTTGCTAAAGCTTTAAGCTTGGACATGGAGCTCTAGCTTCTACCTGTTCTTTTTTGGCGGAAAACGCAACATCCTTAAAGAACAAATGTGGCTTGTACTCTCTTTCTCAAGCTCCATCCCTCCCTCTCGTGTCTCAAGCTCCATTCCTCTCTCTCTCTCTCTCTCTCTCTCTCTCTCTCTCTCTCTCTCAACTCCATCCTTGTCTCAAGCTCCGTAATCGTAAAATGTGTCTAAATATGGCTCTAATTAGGATGGTCGAATTCAAAAGCTTAGCTTATAGTTTTCACTAACATATGAGCCTATAATACATATAATATATATGATTTCTTTGGTCTACCATTCGGGCCCCGTTCTCGTTCCGGCCCCCTCCTCCCTCCCGTTCCCGTCCCGTTCCGCACCCTCCCGTTCCCGTTCCCGTTCCCGTTACGTTCCAGTCCTCGTTCCGAGTAGCTATGGCTTCTGTAGTAAACTCTAGCTTGCCTTACATTAGCTTGTAGCCGACTATGGCATGGTCCATAAGCTCTTGCATTGTGGATACTTGTTTAGACAGACAATACTCCTGTAACAGTGATGGCAGTCCAATTGTGTATCGCTCCACTAACCTCCAAGGGAATCACTTTGAAGAAAGACATCGGAAGGTAGACGTCGAGAAACCTTTGGTTATAGTCTTCCATAGTCTCCGTGGCAAGCATTAACAAGTTGTCCCATTCTGACAAGATCCAGTGTCACGTGCACATCTAACCCTATGTGTATGTGGACAAGCTACTTCATGACATGGGTTCAGTGCAGTTAGATTAGGAAGTGATCTGGCACTTTTGTGAGTCTGCTCGCAGACCATGCATGTCCAGACACTTAGAGTAGATGCATATCCTCTGGTTGCACACAGCATGATCATCAGATTCAGTCAGAACCCATCAGGAGCATTTTTACAGTGCATAGACCTATTTTCCCTATTTTTGACATTTTTCACTTATTATTTTTAAGTGACTTTTGTTGGAAATTGGGTAGGGCAAATTAGCCAAGCATGTATATAAGGAACCTAGCGCTAGCACTTTCTGGCAGAAGAGGCAGTAGGAACCAAGGTTCTACAGGCACCTTCACAGCAAGACTCCCCCCACATCAGCAGATCTAGCGTTTTTGCATCTGAAGGCCTAGCGTTTTCATCCACAGCATCAGCCTAGCGTTTTGCACGGTAGATCAGCCCGACGACAGCAAGACACAGCAGAGTTCCCTAGCATTTTTGCATCTGGACAAATCAGCCCTAGCGTTTTTTATTTGCATATAAGCCTCGGCATTTTGCAAATCTACCGCGACGGAACCTCAAGATAGACCAACGTTTTCAGTTTTCAGCATTTAGACACAGCAGAACAACCCCCAAACCTCGCAAATCTCACCTTCCCGCAGTAGATCCTCGCCACACGGTCAGATCCAACGTAGTTTGCAGATTCAGCCCGGAAAACGCATATTTCAGCTTCTGCGTTTTCAGCGCGTTGTCGTTGCATCGACATCGTCACCGACGTAGAGTCAAAATTCAACAAATAAAAGATTTGCAGATTTCAGCCCTTAGCGTTTTCAGATCTCAGCCCGTCTGGTCGTCGTCCTCATCGTCGTCAACATCGTCGGCAAGTCCAAAGCATTGTAGAGATTTGTGCAATCAATAGTAGACCGCTCTCGCCATAGAGAGAGGGACCTTCGAAGGAGGGTTTGACAACATTCTGGTGTCGTATTCTTCTCTCTCTTATCTCTCAGTCTCAGCACCTTCATTCACAGTGTTCATCACTTTGTTTGTGTCCCCTGCACTCTCTCACTAAAGGAACAGAAGGCTCTCCCTTCCGTAAGTAAAAGGAACCTTGAGCACAGTTCGGAGCACTCATCTTGAGCAAAGTTCAACATTCACTTCCATTGCACCTTACATCGGTATCAGAGCTTTCGCAGTGTTCTATGTCACTCAAGGAAAGAACCACATAATTATTTTTTTTGCTTGTTGCGGTCGCACGTAATCCAAGTCTGCTTGGGCATGTGGAGTCCTGATCGTGTTTTTGAAGAGTGACAGGAATCCCAAGAAAGAAGGGCTTCTCCAGCCTCCCCTTGTGCCTCTTTTCACTCATTGAGAGCGGATCGTGCACTTAGCAGCCGGCCAATCAACGAGGTGGGAAAAAGCAACCTTGGTGTGAGCGCAAGTCTGCCAAGGGGTGCGCCCACGGGAAAGAGGAGCTTGGGTGAAGAGAAGATCCTTCTCTAACACAGATTGCAAGCGAAAGAAGAACGTCAAGACCCTCAAGAACCTCAAAGAACTCAAGACCCTCAAGAACCTCAAGACTCAGAACCACAAGAACCCAAGTTCCTCGTGAACTTAAGAACCCAAGACTTCAGTGTATGGTCATCGCCCGAACAAAAATGGATACTTTGCAAGAAGGTGATGAGCATGAAAGTGGCGACGAAGAATTTTCCCTACCAGGAGGTTTTTCTGACCCTCCCCCTTCCCCTCTACGCCACGGATTGCACCAACTCCTATGGAAGTTTTGGTCAAGTCGATGATGGACATGATGGCACAACAACAAGAAGCGAATCACGTTGCGATGGCACAACTAGAAAGAAAAGCAAAACGACAGGAAGCCGTGGAGCGTGAACGCCAAAACAAACAAAAAACCTTGGATCGTGAAGCGCGCTTGGACTCTAGGCCGAGGAACGAAAAGAAAGAAAAGCAGAAAAAAAAGCAGCTTTGGAGCGTGAGCGCGATCAAGCGCACTTGGCAGCCGAAGCAAGACAGGCAGCTATTGAGCATGAGCGTGAGCAAGCGCGCTTGGCGACCGAAGAAAGACAAGCGGCCTTGGGACCCAGCGTGAGATCTAGAGAGACCTACACATGCAAGAGTTGGTCCGACAGGTTCTCACCTCGAAGTTCGAGCCGGCCAAAGATGTTGGTAGTTCATCAAGTGGCGCAAGCTGAGATTCGGACTCCAACAACCCCATCACAGAGAAGATCCAGTTCAGTAAGTATGATGGTAAGATGGATGCTACGGTTATTCATTCTTGGTTGCATCAATTTAATGCTTATTTTGCGACAACTAAGAATACAGGAAATAGCAAGGTTTTGACGGCAGCTATGTACCTTGCCGTGATGCCATTAATTAGTACCACGCATGGCAAGAGGCACAGTTGACCGTGCACCTAGAGGAAGCCGAGGAAGGCACGCCCCTTTCCTTCAATTGGGCCGACTTCCAAGACAAGCTCGGCGCAGTTTATGCCCCCACAGTACCTAGCACGGTTGAAAGACGATTGGCGCAATCTCAAGCAAAATGGTATGCCAGTTATGTTTTTCTCTAATCGTATTTTGCAGCTCGGCACCCAATTATGCAAATCGGATGATGAGCCCAAGGAGGCTTTCATTTTCGGGTTGGACTACTATATCAGGTTTGATGTCGAAGTCCTCGACCCAATCGATCTCAACAAGGCGGTAGCGATTGCTCTCGCACAGGAGATGAAGCACAAGGGAAAGCCCAAGGAAAACAAGACTTCAACAAGTACCTTTCAGACTTCTCAGAACCCTCAGAACGGTAAGAATGGTAAGAATCGTAAGAACAGTAACTCTTCTGACCAATCTTCCAATAGTCTCTCAGAAAAGAACTCTCCAAATGAACCTAAGGGTAAGGCTAACACAATTGCTAAACCTAAGCTCACTCCACATGAAAAGGTAGAACAAGGAATTTAGGAGGATACATCACATCGGAAAAGCAAAGCACTTATTCTAAGGAAGGTCGTTGTTTTCATTGTCACATCAAGGGTCACATAAAGAGAACATGTCCTAAGCTTGAATCTAATGAATCTAAAGAACCCACAGACCCCACTTCCTCTGTCAATGCAATAAATGAGAACACGAGTGTGACCCAAGTTTCTCATGATCCTCCCATTGATGAGTCTCTCATTAAGTGTTATGGTCATGTAAAGGGTCAGCGTTTTGTCATATTGTTTGACCCAGGCAGTATGCATGATGTGATTAGTGACTCTTGTCGAAAGAGCCCGATTGGAGGTTAGCACGACATCTCCTTTTGAGGTGTTAGGCTTCGCTCTCGGTATGGACTCTCTCATCACAAAAGAGTGCCTTGATGTTTTGTTCACTATTCAACAAGCGTCCTTCCGCAGAAAATTTGTAGTCTCTCCTCTCTCAGGATGTGATATGTTTTTAGGCATTCGATGGTTTCGTGAGCATAACCCTCTCATTGATTGGGCAGCTAATACGTTCACTTTCAATGCTAAAAGTGACTCTCCCATTGTCATTTGTGGGAAGCAAGTTGTTCATTCTTCATCTCTCATTTCTAATGTGCAGGTGAAGATTGACAAGAATCAAGAAAAGGAGACTCTCTCAGGAAAAGGAGACTCTCTCAGTCTCGTCTTCTCCAAAGCAAGACACGCATGATTTGCATGATAATGATAAGCATGATGATTTGCATGATCAAGATGTGATTATCTCACGAGCATGATGATTTGCATGACAAAGATGTGAGGATGATGGTTTAGTTGCTACTTTTTCTAGTGAAGCTAACCTCATTGCAGATTCGATCGATCACGCAAAACCGATCTTGGCTCTCGAGTCGAGATCCAAAGAACCCCCACAGGAAGTATTATGTGTTCGAATGCTGACTCGCATTGTTCGAGTGTTTCATTCGTAATGCTTTCATGTACTTTATTCACCGTCCTTATGTGATTCCTTTTCATGGGCATGACATATTGTACGCTGAACACGATTCACTCATGAATGAGCACGGATGTATGCGGATTACTCGTGAAAAGATGAAATGCTTGCACCCAAGGAATTCACATTCCATGTCTCTTCCTTGACATGACAGTATCCGAAAGAGCACAAGAAGGATTAAGCATCAAGCATCGGCATTTCCATTGTGATTTTGCCACAGTTGATTGATTTAGATCAGAAAGAAAAGTTTTGACCCCATTGTTTGCATGTGTTTGATGAACAGTTTGACACTTCGTCACTTTGTTCATTTGCATTGCATGAACAGTTTTTTTCGAAAGAATAGAATTTTTGAATTTTTCCAGTCACTTTACGTGGAATGAATATCTTCATGTTTTTGTGTTAAAAGTGGTTTCAGGAATTTTCATCCTTGGAGATTCTTGAAGAAGGTAGACGCATGACTATAGACGACATTGAAGCATTGAAGGAGCTACATACGACTTTGTGTCGCTTTCAGCACGGCCAAAAGAAGCAAGCGTTGCAGACCTTTATGAAGTTCAAGTATCGCACGACCCACACATCAGAGTGGGCCGGCGAAGAGACCTTTCCAAGATTCCAGAAGTTGTTGGCGATCTCCCTCGACGCCATACAGTTCGGTACCAGTACCTCCCACTTTGAAAAGGAGGGGATGTCACGTGCACAACTAACCCTTTGTGTACGTGGACAAGCTACTTCATGACATGGGTTCAATTCAGTTAGATTAGGAAGTGATCTGGCACTTTCGTAGTCTGCTCGCAGACCGTGCATGTCCAGACACTTAAGAGTAGATGCATATCCTCTGGTTGCACACAGCATGATCATCAGATTCAGTCAGAACCCATCAGGAGCATTTTTACAGTGCATAGACCTATTTTCCCTATTTTTGACATTTTTCACTTATTATTTTTAAGTGACTTTTGTTGGGAATTGGGTTGGGCAAATTAGCCAAGCATGTATATAAGAAACCTAGCGCTAGCACTTTCTGGCAGAAGAGGCAGCAGGAACCGAGGTTCAACAGACACCTCAGCAAGACTCCCCCACATCAGCAGATCTAGCGTTTTTGCATCTGAAGGCCTAGCGTTTCTTATAAGCTTGCCATGTCCTTGGAGCGATTGAACTCCACCAATGCATAGCATTATCTTTAAGGAAACTCGCTGCTCAAAAAATCATCGATTCCTCCGTATAGTTTCCCAAAGCATAGATGTTATCGAATTGTTGAAGAAACTGAAACCTTTCTTCCGATCTCACACTCCAAAAAAGGAGAAAAATTTTATCATCGTATCGCATCTTTAAAATGCTTTGGCTAATTAGGCGCATACCCTGCATATGGATAATAAGGATATCCATATGGGCTCCAACCATTATACCCTGGTGACACTAGTGGTGGGGGATGTGGTGGTGTCACAAACTGCTGACGTGTCAAGTCAGTGAAGAGCAGAGCCAACCTTCAGATCACGGCCAAGGGGCCTAAACCCTAAGAAGAACAAGCAACAGCAGAAGAAGAAGTCCTACCAACTTATGGGACCCCGTCTGGTGGGGCCCCATAGACATAAAGGAATCAAAATAAAGCAAGACCCACTCACACACACACAAAGGCTTGCACAACAACTGATGTCGTGGCAACCATATGGACACTCCGGAAATTGCGCTAACATGCTGACGTGACAGCCTGTACGGATTTCCGCGATTTGCGTTGCTGACGTGGCAGTTGTACAGATTTTCGTGATTTACACTGGCACTTTTGGGCATTGCTTTTAGATCATATGCTTTTGAGTTTGAAGGCTTTTCATGTAAACTGCTTTTGGGCCTAGGGCCTTTAAATATGAGGCCATGGGCTCATTCTTTGGCATGCTTCCTAGAGAAGGTGTAGAGTCTGGAGTACCGGCTTGTACTGTGTTGATGCAATATAAAGAAATACCAAAAGGGGCGCCAAGGTTTGAAGCCAATACTCTCTGGGGTGGAATTCTGCAACTCCGTGTCGCGTGTAGTCTCTCTCTCTCAATTCGGTTGTTATTGAAGAGCTGAAAGTATATTCAGTCTGTTCTTTTCTATTGGCACGTGGTGCCCGTCCTGTGACAGGTAGCAACGGCGGTGGCAGAGGCGGTTGCACTAGATCAAGATCAGATGGGTGCACCATGTTCCTGAAGACAGACGGTTGAGAGGGTTGCCAGTTAGAGGCTCTTGCTATTTCTAGTGCTGGAGGAAGGGGTAAACCATCTGGTCGCGAAGCTCGTCAAGAAGAAACTGCAGGTACTCTGCCAAATCCATAACACTCTGTTTGTTCCTTGTAGGACCGGTATGCTTTCCAAAAAGCACACGACTGAGGCTCTGATACCATTGTAATGGGAGGGCATCATGTACCAACTAGAAAAGAACAAACGGAACAAACTTTTAAGCACTTCAGTAACAATTGACTGTGTGTGTGTGAGAGAGAGAGAGACCACACGAGACGCGGAGTGGCAGAGTTCCAACACAAAAAATGGCGCCCTTTTTAGTATTTCTTTATATTGCTTCAACTTCGTATAACGTTGTGGCTCTGCTTTGCATCCGCCTGCAGTAGAATGCAAGAGAGAGAGCCCACAAATCAGATAAAAAGGCCCTAGGCCCATCCAAAAGCAATGCATGAAAAGCATCAACTAAAAAGCATTTGGTCTTCAAAAACATCCGGTTCAAACACTGGCAGCGCAAATCTGGAAATTTCGTACAGTGCCATGTCAACAAGCTGTCAATGCGATTTGCGGAAATCTATACAATGCCACGTGGAAGTCAGCGCAAAACGCATGGGATCCATACAGCTAGCACGTCATCAAGATTTACGCAAGTAAATCTTGTGAGAGTGTCTGCTGCTTTATTTTCAAGCTTTAGGAACTTGGCCCCTATCGGACAGGGTCCCATAAACTTCTGTAAAACTGGGCCTCTCGACGAGGAACTGTAAGTAGGTCAAGGCTTCTTCCACTACGGCTTCAAGGGTTTAGACCCCTCGGCCGAGATCAGAACGTTGGCTCGGATCTTCAATGGCTTGACATGTCAGCAGTTTCTGAAAAACAAGATTTGAAAGCATTGATTTTTCAGAAGTCTTGGGTACTAGTTATGAAAGCAAATGGCCCTTGAGTTATTAGTGCTAGTAAAAGCAAGAGGCCAGAAGCCTACAAATATGTAGGGATGGGTGAGCCATTAAACACTCAAAGTTTGCCATGGGGCTCACGCTTCGAGTTGTAAACCAACTATCAAAAATAAAAAGAGTTATCGCAAGGGACGCCTACATTAGGGGGCCAATGGATTTGAGTAGAGAACTCCATCTCATTTGCGTCGAATCTTCATTGTTCGTTTATCTCTCAATTCGAGTATTCTAAAGTGTTCTAGAGCGTCTCTAGTCGTATAAAAGTCTATTCCAGCTGTTACTTCCGCTGGCAAATGCCCTCCAATTTCAAGTGGTGATGAAAACTCTACGCACCAGGCCCAATCTTGCAAAACGTCTCAAAAACAAAAGCTTCAAAGGCTTCAGCACGTTCAAGCTCGCCAAGGTTAGTATGTCAGTAGTAAGGGCGGCTATTGATTTGGTGAACCAAATCCTTTGGCAAGTGCATCCACACTTCAAAAGTATTCATGTCAAACTGAGCGTATCTGACACTAGCATGTGAGGAGTACAGGTTCTACACAGGTCCGCATTCAAAAGTATTCATGTCAAACTGAGCGTATCTGACACTAGCATGTGAGGAGTACAGGTTCTACACAGGTCCACATTTAAAAAAGGTGGTGAATGGTGGGAAACAAATGGTGAAAAAATTACAAACAGCAAACCTTTGGAAGATAACAAAAAAGAAACTGCTTGACATCCTCTATATACCTGTCCAACGAAAAAACGCACTGTAACTTTCCCTGATCGAACTGCTTCATACTGCATCCAGGAACGCCGAACGGCCATACGCCGATCAAAGTTGTTTCCAGTAGAAAATACACCAATGAAAAGCTCATTGCGTTGCTTCCGTACAAGAGGAGGTGCTTTCAAAAACTTTAAATCAACATGTGTTATATCTTCCGATGTTGGTAGGCCAGTTGCTAATATTGAGATAGGTTTGACACTGCCCTTTAATCTGACAGCATTCACCAATGAAGGTTTCAAGTTCTGAAACAAGAACGGAACAATCTGATTTATATAGTATGAAAATCTATTGCAAAGATTCCTTTGAAGCTACAAAGGTGCAACTAACTCATTACCTGCCTGTACTCGAATGAAGAAACGTGTTTTCCATTTATTGTCATATGAAATCCCTCCCATCCAGCCCATAATGTGGCTGCAAATGGTAAGCCATTCATGAACGGAAACCAGGATTTATCATTGCCAACCATTGGCCCCTTCAAACTGGTGCTGTTCTTCCTTATGACAGCTTTCCCAACTTGCTCAGTGCAGGTATCCAACCCATCAACTGCAGCAGAAATCAAAACTCTTTCAGACCACAAACGGAGTCCCAGATTCTGTACTAATGTTTAATTGAATGTAGGAAACGTTGATCGAGCTAATCTAGTGACTAAAGCCATAATAGACCCATGTGCTTTCTAATAATGAATGTATTACCTTTACGGGAGACGGACTCAGAGTTTGGACAACGTTCCTCATCTCCCCAATCATGCTCCTTACTCCATGTATTCTGAACTATGACAGGCTCATCCGTGATCCTGTCACCTTGAAGTCGGGCATTGAAATGTAGGACAACAGAAGGTTCTGGTTCCCCTGGCAACTTAGGCCCCAGAAGCTCAATGGCAAAATTCATCTCTGCACCCCATGGCATGCCAACAATCGTGATGGAAGAATCAACCACTAGCCCACATGGAATTTCCAATTCAGCATCTAGGCCATCAACAAATGTCTGATTGACAGAACTGTGAGAATAAGGGCACTGCTTCTCTGAAGTTCTATTTACAAACCCATGTCCTTTGTGCAGACTTTCTATCACGTGTTCTTCAATCATTTCTCTCCAATTATTCTCAGACTCTTCCATCCCTCGCTTTGCTTCAGGAAAACAGTCGGAGCGAGAGAGCACTGGGCTTAAGTGCTTCCATAAAGACAATACTGAAGCCTCTGCTGAATGCTTAACATGAGAAAGAACCAACCGGATGATCGGTGGGTCCTTGGCAGTCTCTATTTGTTTAGGAGGCTCAATTGTGGTTGAAGATTCTTCAGCATCTAAATGAAGCTTGCCTTGTGCACTATTATTTGAGGAAAAGAACAGAGATGGCTGATTCTCTAGCATGTCCAGGTACGGACGCATTAAGGGTCCCTCCAAAACCCTGAACCTCAACAGAATAACCATGAACACAAATAACAACATAAAACCACCCAGCCATATTTTCATCTCTGACAGGGTGAAACAAGCCAAATGCTTCTGCTGCCATTTGCTGCTGCTTTCCTGGCTCGATCGCCCATTGATATGCATTCTGAAGTCACAGACACTGTCATAAAAGTTGTTCTTTGTAAGAGACGCCAAAGAAGCTGTAACTTGCACAACTTATTCTAACGTAGCGCAACAGAATTGTCCCGAGTTTACATCCTGTGCCTCTTTGGCAAATCGATTCACTGAACAGCAAAATTGCAGGCTTGGTAAAGAGCTACTGTCCTGGTGAACGGTGTGATTGATGGGTCACAAGACAGCCAGAACTCTCTTTCAGAACACCCTCCTTTCACTCGCCCAAGGTTTCAACTCCTACATTCTCTGCAAAGCAAATTATTGAAAACCACAAGCCGCCAAAAAGCGAGATCTTGCACTTTAAACTAGCTATTGAGCAAGCAAGGCTGGCAATGCAGTACCTGTCAGAAAGTGCAGTGAGACGGGGCTGTTGCGAAGGAAACGCAACTGCGTAATTGCTGGGGAACCCGTAAAACCGCAGTTACGGTGATAAATTTGATGAACGTGCGTGGGCGAACGGGGAGACTTAACTTGCTTTGAAGCGTTTGAAAATTGAGTTGCGTTGACGTTTCAGCTGTGGCGATGGTATCGTTGAAAAGAAGGGATGGAAGAACGAGGGTTTAATAGCGGCACGCCTACCGGTAGGAGCCGGTGAGAGTGCTGCCGATGGTGGTGGCGAGGAAGAAAGCAAAGATGGCGATGGCGATGGCGATGGCGAGAGCTGATCAGGAGCGAACAAAGCGCGGCACGCAATGGGAGGTGGGGCATCCAACCTGGTCATATACGCCATTGCCTTCTGTAGTCGGCTTGTACTGAAATATAGTAAAGGGGTGCTAGATTTCGCTGGAACTGAGCGTGCATTCAACATTCTACTAGAAGACCAATATCTAGCACGAAGGTGTTACTCAGCGTGAAGGGGGTGAAGGGATGAATTTCCCGCACGATAATCGAGCCGATCGCAACCATAAGTGCCGTGTCAAAAACTATACCCAGGCATCCTCAGCTATATCTAACACGGGCATGGAAGATGGGATCAAAGGCTCCCATCACTTTTGGGCCCCGACATTAGGCGCATGCCGTAGATCTTGTCGCAAAAGTAAACTCGGGTATTTTTGTAAACTTGGGTACCTGAGTTTACAAAAATACCCGAGTTTACTTTTGCTCGTTCCGATACTTTTGCACGTCAAAACTCCATGAAAACGTGTACATTCCACAGTGATGTGCGCGGGCGTGGTGGATAGGCCACATGGCCCTCAGACCCTAGGTTGTGGGTTCAATCCCGTGGGGTGGGGGGGGGGGGGGGGGGGGGGGGGGGGGCGAAGTAAACTTAGGAACTCGGGTACCCGAGTTTACATTGTACCCAAGTTTACATTTTTCCCGAGTTTACATTGTCCACGGAAGCCCAGCATCTATGGTCCTCAATCATCCCACTGTAGATCCCATCTCCTCCCATGCCCGTGTGAGATATAGGCCAGGCCCAGGCATGCCAAAAACTCGGGTAGTGCATGATAACTCACAATATAACCTCATAAAAACGGTTGAGGGTACACAACGTGTGAGTGGGTGAGGTGGTTAGCTCATACATCACAAAATCGGGGCACGAGGTTGTGGGTTTGAATCTCGAATCGCACAGCCTGCTAGAGTCTTTGTACCGCCTTGAATTTTGCACCATCCAGGTTTCGCATCAAGATCCCACGGCCGTTGATCCCCTCATCGCCACACATTAAATGCTCGATATACTTAGTGTCGAGGCGATGCACCCAACTTGAGAGAGGGCTTGCACACACAATATGCTCTACCAATTTGAGCTTGAAGAGGTACAAAAGAATGTTGTCCGGAGCAAGGACTTGCAGGAGAAATGACAACGTCCGAAGAGGAAGGACGATGCCACATTCAATTTTCTCGTGTAAAAATTTGGATATCTAATGAGGGGTATTTGGAGACCATTCTGTCAGCAAGGCTCAAACTCACGATCCAAAGGTCTAGACTTCAACTCAACAACGCTAACCACTTAAGCTCACAACTAGAGTTGCTTTTAGACTGGAGCAAATGAGTGTCAATTTTTGGGGGTAGATGTGTTAAAGTTAGAGCATCTAAAGTGAGTAGGGGTACCATGTGATTTTTAATGCAAAAAAAGGGCGTCTGGTGAAGATGATCTCTCTCTCTCTCTCTCTCTCTCTCTCTCTCTCTCTCTCTCTCTCTCTCTCTCTCTCTCTCTCTCTCTCTCTATATATATATATATATATATATATATATATATATATAACATCGCCCTGACTCGTGAGGAACGAGGACTCCGTTGAGAAAGAAGAGCCCTGCATCAACCGTCCTAGCCCGCTAAAGGAGCCGACGCAGGCACTCCTCTACTGATTTAAGGAGGCCTTAGCTACGCCTCGAAGGCGGAACGTCTTTGTAGCTTTAGACCCCTAGTTAGGAATAAGGCTAAACTCAAACATCTTTTCGGTTTTATATATATATATATATATATATATATATATATATATATATATATATATATATATATATATATATATATATATATTGACATGGTATCAGAGCACTTGGCTCAATGATTGCAAGGAGGGAGGAGATTGCCACAGAGAAGGGGAATAGAAGAAGAGGATGGGATGTTCTTGGCATCTTTTTTTATGTTCCTAGCGTTTTCTCTTTAGCAAGCACATAGCAGCATTTTGAAACACTCTGTGTTTTTGAGTCTACAAGTTGGTTTTTTTTCGTGTTTTGGGAGGTGTCTGACGGCACTTCTACTTATGTTTTGAAAGGCAGTTGGAATCGATGGCGAGTGCCCTTGTGCCTTTTGCTTCAGTGTTTTGAGATGCTAGCAATATAGCCCTCCATCATGGCAGTTTGTTGGAGTGGGAGATCGTCAGTGGGCTGTAAATGAGCAGCATTTTTAAACGCTTCAAGCGATGTTTTTGATTGCGTTTTGATATGCCAAGGGAAGAATGGATTTGCCGGTTTTTGACTAGAAATGGCATTTTGAAAGGAATGGAAATGAAAGGCCAAAAGAGTAACATTTTTGGTAGTAAAGGCATAAGCAAGGGCTTGTTTCCATGTAACTTCGGCATCAACAACGACCAACACCAACCCAAGGCTATGGATAGGGCATCGGCTAGTTTTCAGTTAGTGGCCTATGCACAAGTGAAGTTCTCAATGAAGCCGTCAATTTGTTTGGCTCGGGAATGTGAAGCCAAAGGCAAATGCATGAGTTCGATAGAGGACGCATGCAAAGGAAAGCTTGATGAGGATGGCAGGACAAGCGCTCAATTAGAATTTAGTTGCCTCAGTACCCACGAGGTCTGAGAGCTGTTGTTATAAATGGGAGAAGACTCTTTGTTTGGCTTGGGAATGCAAAGCCGAAGGCAAAAGCAAGAACTCACAAGAGGACGAAGGCAAAGGCAAGCTGGACAGAGACAATGGTGATAAAGATTTGATAGAGGAGATTAGCATGGCACACGTGGTGGCGGTCAAGGTGGCCATGATGTGAGATTTCTAGTTAGGTGATAGTTGCCACAACTAGCTTTAGTCACAAAAGAGGCTTGTGAGTGGCGGAGAGAGGCAAACGAAGCTGCCTACAAGTGATTGGGACCCATGTGATGGAGTTCAAGTTATGGGTGTTTGAACCCATGGGTTTGAGTTCAAGGCACATGCATCTGGCAAGGAACAAACATGACGTATACAAAACACTATGGATATGTTGCAGACAATCCTTTGTTGTTGGCTGGATTATGGGGTTAAGATGTGTTTCAAAGTTCATTGTTTAGGAATTTTTGGACATGATTCGTTCACAGTTCACAAATGGGGATTCTTGGATGTAATAAGGTCTACAATTCAATTTTCTATGAGGCAAATGCTGCTCAAGATGGCATTCTTCTAAGGTAAAAAAGTTGGAGGATGCATAACCGAGGTATATCTAGTGGAAACGATCCTTTGTTGGGGACTCCATGGTAGCTTCTTCATCAACTTGGTCTTCCTACATATGTCCACTATGAGATGTAGAGAGGTTGTTAAAGTTAGAGCATTTCAAGTGAATAGCCCAATGTGATCCCAATATTTATTTTGGTTTTAAGTATTTATTTTACTTATTTGTCAAAGTCTTGGGCAGGGCAATTTACTAAGGGGATACTTAGAGCCCCCAAGCTAGTATATACGCAACACCTTGCCCCCATTGTATACTCACTAACTCATTGTCAAGTTGGTTGGTTCAACAATCTCTCTCTCTCTCTCTCTCTCTCTCTCTCTCTCTCTCTCTCTCGTATTCTCCCCATTGCTCTACGATTTTGCATCGTCAACTTTGACAAGACATGTCCCTAAATACGAGACCATCTTTTTAATGTCTCCTCTACCCTAATATGTGGCCAATCGATCACCTCTCTCATGGTACCCACACTAACTTAATATGTGGCCTAGCCATCACCTTTATCCTAGTATCTCCTAAGGCTGATGTGTGGCCTATCACATAGCTATGCTAAATACACAATCAACATTAAGTTGCATTTTATGAGTATGCACGCCACCCCTAACTTCCCAAGGTGACCTCACTTTCTCCCCTTGTAAGGCCTAACTTTCGAAGGCGACCACAACCTCAACTTGTTAAGTTCTTTCCTAAGACCTTGTTTTTTAAGTCACTATCTCCCCTCTCACTACCTAACTTCCCCATTTCAAAGGTAGATCTCTCTCTCTCACACACACACACACTCTCTCTCTCTCTCTCTCTCTCTCAAAAGTGGTTGGTTTCTATTACTTGGGAAAAAAACCCCAAACCCAAATGGTGCCAATTCTTAGAGAAAGTACAAGATTAAATACAAAGCATGTTCAAGGGCAAGATAAGAAAAAACCACATATGACTACTGGCAAGGGCAAAATCAAAAGGCTAGTGGAAAATATATTTCCTAAAGAGAACTAGTAGTGCACTCATAAAATGAGAAGAGGTGTGTGTGTGTGTGTGTGTGTGAGAGAGAGAGAGAGAGAGAGAGAGAGAGAGAAAAGTTAAGATCATCTCAAGTATTAGCATAACAAAGACGGAGATATAAGAGGATAGATTTATGTATCCAAGGCTTCTTGTTTTACTTGTCTCCCTTCCCTAGGAGGTCCTCTCCCCCTATGATTGGTTTGCTTGGCAACAACGTCCTGTGGTGGCTGCCAACACGTAATTCTTGATCCTTTCTAATATATTCATTGCGTTTATGGAAAAAAAAAAAAAACAAAGATATAGATGGAAGGAGATTCAAGTGCCTAAAATTTATTTCTTTTTTTTTCTTATAAAGGCCCCTAGTCTACATGTAGAAATAATGCATAGAGGTGTGTGCACGCGTGTGTGTGTGTGTGTGTGTGTGTGAGAGAGAGAGAGAGAGAGAGAGAGAGAGAACAAATAGACTGTTTTTTATTCTAAGACTTTGTGGTGTGTGCAACAATTCTATCTTAGAATTTCTAAGGATCCACGATGTTAACATTTATGTAGGCCGCTTCATTAATGGAAGCTTTTGGAAGATAACTAGAGATGGGACAAGAGGCATCTACAAATAAAACATAGTGTGTGCAAATTACTTTATGCATAATGTTCTCCCTTTTACTAGTCTTTTTTTCCTTGCAAAAACCAAAAAAAGAAATTCACTAGAAATGGCTTTCCACACGTATTGTTCACTAAACACTTTTAGTGGTAGTCACCTTTTTGCACATTCGACATTGTATGTGATCACAAACGATTGTTAAACAAGTCTGCAGGGGAGATGTCAGTATTCTCTCGTACTAGTATGTTAGATTGATCTATTTTACTTTTTGGTCTGCAGAAGACCATAGTGAGGTGGGTGGATTTTGGGTGCAAATTGTGGACCGTGGATGTAAGTCGATCGGATGGAGGACACGTATACAATTGTTTGTTTTTTAATATTTTTTTAGGTTTTTGTCAAAGGTGTTGATATTTGTGTACCTTTTTCTTTAAAGAGGACCATTGAAAATTGAGTCACACAAAGACTTTTTCATCCTCTTTCACTTTTTGGCCTCCGGAAGGCCGTGGGGTTCATTGTGCAAGGTTGTTGCAACATCGAGGCTGTTGGATTCTTTGGTTGGATGAGTGCCACATGGTAAGGGTCTTTGTAAAATAACTTTATTGTCCCTTCAATTGTTTCCTTACACCTTCTTTGAGAGACAAGTGTCCCCAAGGGATTCAAAAGTCTTGTGGATAGAAAGCTAAAACTCTGGAATAGAAAGCTATTCTCCAAAGTAGCATTTACTTTGTCTACATGTTTGAAAACGACTTTAGAGATCAAAACATTAAACAAAATATTCATAGGAGTTTGATCTTTTGATGCAGTCTTCGAGAAAGTCTTTTTGTCTAAGTGGTAAATTTCCTCCTTAGACAAATACAAACTGAAAATACTAGTAGAAATTTTCAAATTTGTAAAATATTCGAACTATTTTCTATTATATTTTATCGGGTTTTGCTCCCTTTACCATCCTTTGCAACCGGCTAATCTCGATTTCAATCGGCTTAAGTCTAAGCTCAGACACACCTTTCTCAAACACTGAGATATTGATAAACAATTCTCTCATTTGAGGATTTCAAAAAAAATCACTTCGCTATATTGTTTAATTATTTTCTATGCTTATTTGAAAGCATTAAAATATTCTTTTGTTTTGATTTTTAATGTGTCTTTGTATTTTACTTCTTTTTTGTTTTATTTTGTTTCAAAATACTGATGTGCAATGTACATCATTTACCTTATTATTGGGGCCCCTCCATAATATATAACCCATTTGTGGGGAGCGAGTATCGATTAGAGAAAAAAAAAGGCATGATTGAGACTTACCTTAAATGTTATTTAAATTTTATAATATTAAATGGATCTTTTTATTTCACCTTTCATTTCGCATCCTCACATGGCTTCACTTCTCTTGCATTCTATTTTTTTAGAATGCTAAAGTGAAGCTTCACCTTACATAATTCTATTAAATTCTATACATACATACATAAATATATATACACACACACATATATCTATATATTATATATTTACGTACTTATGTTTATTAAACCTATCTCTTTTTATGAAGGCATTAAAAAAGAAGTCCTTTTTTTTTTTCAAAACTCACAATTGTGAGTGGATAGTATTAACATCAGAAATATACATCAACCTCAAGCTCAGATCGAGCCTTGAGGGTCAGAGGATTACAAGTTCTCTGCTTGGCAGAGCAACTGCTACTCCTAGGCTTTACTTATTACAAGATGTCATCATGATTTGTATGGTTCTGGACCAGTCCTCTGAGGCTTGTTTTCCTCTGATCATATGGATCGTCACTCTGCTCTCTTGTATGATTTCACAAAAACTTGCCACAGCCAGATCCCCCTCAAACACTCGGCGGTTCCTTGCTTGCCAAATATGGTGAAAGAAGTAGTACCTGATTATTTGAGTGCAAACCATAATAGTGAGACTTCCCATCCCGTTACTACCAAAGATCAGCTCATTCTTGAAGAACTTAATTTGCCAAGTCCTTTGAATCCACTTGCATATTTTTCCAACCAGGCCACTGATAGCTTGGCATCCCATGAACAGGTGGGCTAGGTCTTCACAAGCTATTCTGCACCCCGAGCAACGAGAAGACCCGATTCCTCTTTCTTGTATCTTTACGCCCGTCGGCAAAGCACCCCACATCACTTTCCACAAAAAAACCTTCATATACTGAGGCCACCTTGGCTTCCAGATCTTCTCCATGACTTCCTCCCACCGTTTTTCCGTCCAGTGCCTCTTCCATAACTTGTTGAGGGGGCTACACCAGTTCTCCTCGTGCATTAGTGCATGGTAAATGCCTTTAGAATGAGGTTTCCAGAAGAGGCTAAAAAAGAAGTCCTTAAATAACAAGACATTAGGTAGGGCGTTTATAGCATAATCCATCGTTGAAGACAATGGTGGGGGTCAAATCGACCAGTAAGCCGTTCTGAAACCGCTAGTTTGTAATTGTGTGTGTATATAGATAATGCAATTTTATATTAAAACAATACAACTGCAACACTAATTAAGACCTAGTTTTGGTAAATCTTTCCTCCCCCCTTCCCTTCAACAAGCCATCGTGAGTCCTCACCTTGTTTTTTGTTATTTTAGTTTGTAAAACAAGGTAAAGATTTACGGCGGCCTACAAATGAGAGAGAGAGAGAGAGAGAGAGAGAGAGAGAGAGAGAGAGAGAGAGCGAGCTACCTCGACTCCAACAAAGTGAGAGAGTGGGGGGGCACTCCCATGTGCACACATTAAAATCCAAAAACGTTCAAATGCCACATGGAGAACATCCAACAATTCAATTCAATGGTAAAGGACTTGCACCAAAAATCTTTGTGTTTCCTTATGCCCTTATGTATGAGTGTTATATTAATTGACCTCACGAAAACATAAAGCATATAAAATATTAGTGAGAGTTTAGGGATTGATCTAATTCTTGTATAAATATATCAATAAAAGAAATTACACAATAAAATGATGCATGTTATTAAATGAAATAAATACATAATATTTTTAGAATAGAAATGAATATTGAAAATGTCTAAACTTAATCCTTAATAATAATACATGTACTAAAGTAACAAGGTGACATTTACGTATCAAAACAAAAAGTTGAAAAAAAAAATCTTAGTTGTGAATTTTTTAAAAAGCTAATCCCTACTAATAATACATGCATTAAAGTGATGAGGTGACGTTTGCACATCAAAACCAAAAGTTGAATTTTTTTTTTCTTAGCGGTGAAAAATTCTTTCATGTAAGGAAAATTTACAATTTTTAGCTAGAAATTGTCTATGAATGAAAAGGAAATTTACAAGGAAAAAAGTACGTTTTAAATCAAAAAGCTACAAGAAAGTAATTAGATCCTTAATTGAAAAGACCACTTATAAACTAAACAAAGATTTAAAAAAAAATCAAGTGAGCATTAAATAAAGGGACCAAATTACAATGATGAAAAGAGACACTTACATTATAAAAGGAAAATATAACCTTTATAAAACTTTAAACAAAAAAAATAATTTAAGAACAAACAAGGTGAGGACTCACGATGGCCTGCATGCTTTCACAACCTCGTGGAGAGCCCCTTGCACTGCCTCTGGGTTCCCCATACAATATTGGCTTCATTGGGTTCTTTCAGCAATTTTTGACCATAAAATTGGAGTAATAAGCAATACAATTCAAAGCTCGATCAGAATGAGTGCCATAACCATTAATTGCTAATCATCAATGGCTTCAACAATGATACTAGTCTCCATGCTCTCCAAGTGCTATAAACGCCTAGTGAGCCTGGGATGTTAGGAGAATGTGAAAGTGTAGCTCACTTGCCAATCCACACTAGAGAGCCCTAGATCGGGAAATCAGTGGGACTCAGCCAAGTCTCTCATGAGGAGAGCGCCTTGAAGATGCGATTCAAAGAGTTTGATATCAGAAGCAGAGAGAGGGTGCACTCGTTGTGAGCGTTGTCTGAGTGCGAGCGACATGCTATCCATGCCATTAAGTAGATGACTGGATTTTGATGGCATTGAAAAAGAGAAACCAATGTAGGGTTGGCCGAGGCTCTGTTAGCACAAGGAGTTAGGGGAGGGGTCTCATAGTGTTTTGCATTTGAGGATGGCGACTTAAAGGGCGAGAAGCAAGAGAGGGGAGTGGCCGTGCCAGCAGAGAAAAAGAGGCTCAAAAACACCATGAGCTCGCAGGCAGCCCGTGTATGTCGAGCAAGGAGCCAGACTCCACAAATGTGAAGGACATCTCAAGCTAGTCAAAGAGCTGGCCCGGAAGCTCCTCTAGATTTGTTCCAAAAAATAATGAGAGGATGTCAAGCTTGTGGCGGATTCAAAAGCAGAATTGGGGCGCTTTTTTTAAGAGCAGCTGGAGGAGTAGCTGGAAGGAAGGCATGGAGAAAATATGGGGCACGAAAGAGGGCAGGTAATCACATTGAGGAGGCTCAGAACCAACCAGCTTGTTTGCACAAACTCTCATCGCACTTGACGTGCAACACACGGCTCTTAGCAGCCACCACCAGCCTACCCCTGGCGCAGTTGTAGAGAGGACCACACCACCTAGCCAATAGCATCTCACTTCCCTACAGCAGAATGCACTACTCGCTCTCTTGCCATCATGCTGCAATATTGGACAATATTGGACGCATCCTCTATCCCTACCCGATCACGCCATTCTAATAGCAGGCCCACCCCCATCACCTGATCCGGTGGGTAGCTCCTGAGCTAGATTGCAGAAAATGCGAGGGCAGCGTCAGCAAAAACGTGGACGCGCAGAGTCACACACGTCTCTAAGGCTGTAAGCACAATTTCTCACGCAGCTCTAAGCAGAATTTTTCACGTGCACGCCTTCACATCGTCCTATAGCCCCTGCTGTGCAAAAGTGTTGGCCGTCCACGTGGATGCCATCCATCAAAGGATGCCTAAGCAAGCCCAACACTAAGGCCTTTCCTTAGCAGGCCAAAAAAGTCAAGTGAACATTAAATAAAGGGACCAAATTACAATGATGGAAAGACCCATTTACATTATGAAAAGAAAATATAACCTTTATTAAACAAGGAAGTCAATTGAGCATTAATAGAAGGGACCAAGTTAAAATGATGAAAAGACCCATATACATTTCAAAACAAGCTCACCTGACATGTGTCACCAATCCATGATTCTTAATCAACTGTCCAAAAATTACACCAATTATCCACCCACTCTCCTATGGCCTTCTGAAGGCCAAAAATCATTTCATTTAAGAGCATGGGCTCCATTTCATAAAAAAATTTATTTTATCTTTGTTTATTTGAACTGCTTTAGAAAACCTTAAAGAACAAAGCTTTAGTAGTACATTCATAGAATTTTGATCCTATGATGTGAAATAATGTAATATTTTGATTCGTAAAAAAATCTTTTCATTTAAGACCCCCTAAAAGCACATGATGTGAAATAATGTAATATTTTGATTTGTAAAAGAATCTTTTCATTTAAGACCTCCTCAAAGGACATTCCATGAAAATATTTTTTTATTTTTTATTCTTATTGAACCTACTTTTTCTTAAGAATTTGTTTAATTATTATCTATGCTTATAGATCTACTTTTTAGTTTGTAATCGGGTCTCTTTATTTTGTTGTTTATTTATTTATTTTACTTTTTTACTTTATTTTATCTTAAAATGTCACTTTTCACCTTGCTTAAGTAGATCCATTATCTTTTTTTAAAAAAACAAAACAAAACTCACAATTGTGAGTGAATTATATTAAACAACCCAAATAATTACAAGGTCTTGTCATGCTCGTGCTGAACCATGACATCATCCAGGGACCAAAATTACACCAGCTATCAGGGCAGCCATCCCAACCAACTCGCCCCCTTATCCTTGATACATAAGGTCCATTATCATGTTCTTCTAAGATTTTTTAATTATCGAAAGCCAAGATTTCCCCTCCTGCTGACCACAAGGCACAAGTAGTCCTAGACCAGTCCTCCGAGTGTTGCTTGCGTTCAAGTGTCCATATTAGCACTTTGCTTTCTTGTATAATTTATGTGAAGCTTGCCACCTCAAGACCTCCTTCAAATACACGACGGTTCCTTGTCTGCCATACATTATGTAAGAAGAAGTACCCGACGATTTGTGTGCTGGTGAGAATGGCAGGACCACCTGAATTCTTCCCTCCAAGGAATAGATCAGTCTTGTAAAAACCAATTTTCCATGTTGTTTGGACCCACTTGCATATTTTCCCTGCGAGGCCTTTGATACTTGGGCAATCCATGAAGAGGTGGCCAGATCTTCACTAGCCAACCTACACCCCAAGCATCGATCTGACCCAATCCCTCTTTCCTGAATCTTCACCCCCGTCGGTAGAGCACCCCAAATTACCTTCCATAAAAATACCTTCATGTGTTGTGGCACCTTTGGCTTCCAGATGTTCTCCATTACTTGCTCCCACCTTTCCTCCGGCCATTGTTTTTTCCATATCTTGTTAAGGGGGCTAGACCAATTCTTCTTATGCATCATTGTATGGTAAATGTCTTTAGGATGGGGTTTCCATAAGAGACTGCTTTCGGGCCATTTCTAGGCGTTCCAGTCAAATTCCGAATCACAAATAGGCATCACTATGTTGTCAAGCTCTTTCCTCACTTTGTGGACCAGCAAGACCTCCAAGCTATTCAACCGGTATTGGGTAACCAGAAGGTCGATGGTTTTTCAACTCTTGTTGTCATTGTCCCAGAAGTGCCCTAGTCGATTCAAACCCTTATTATTCAGCTTCTTGGCTGTCTCTATCAAATAGGGAATTTGTGGCAGATCTACAACTTCTCTATTGCATTTTCTCACCAATTCTCTTGAACTGCCCCCCAATTTTAGGATAGTCCACGTCAGGGCTAACAACTTGTCATGAACCTCCACCCCTCTCCACTTTCCACCTTTCGAGCCAGGTTTAGCAAGTAGATACATCATCTTAACAAACAAGGCATCTCTACTACTTCTTTATAGAGTTTGGAAAAAATAAGTGTCATCTTAAGGATGATTCATTTTTTTTCATTTTGAAGGCCATAAAAAAACTCCCCTTTTCTTTCAACATTTACAGAAACCTTAACCTCTATGTAGATGTGTGTGCATTTGTGTGGGGATGGAGACAAAGGGAAAGTGCATTTCCCATATCCATAATCCGTTGTCGAAGGCAGTGGTGGGGACCATACCGATCAATAGGCCAGTGTGGAACCGCTAGTTTCAAACGCCCGTGTCACATTGGGACATGCAGACAACGTTTATTCTCTTCCCAACCAATCAACGGATGTGCTGACGGAGTCACCTGTCACACTGGAATGCTGTCCATGTTTCCACAACTTAGTTGGCCGTATACCTTAGAGACACACTTTTTCCAAAACTGTATCGGCCTCCCATGCCCGCACAACTTCAACCCCAACACTAATCCTGCCGTTTGATTGGACGCGTAGTAAATTTTCTAATTTCTCGCACGCGCTCAGTGTGACAGCATTTGTGCTAGCTATTGTAATCCGAACTCTTCTCATGCAAGGGCATGCTGATCATGGTCATCCAACTCATGATGGACACACGGCCTAGTGTGATAGGGGCCTAATCATGTGTGTATATAGACAATACAATTCTATATCAAAACAATACACCCCCTCCCCCTTACCTTCACCAGGCCATCGTGACTCCTCACCTTGTTTTTGTGAAATTGACCATACAAGGATCAATATGTCACATCAGGTGGTTGACAAATAAGAAGGTTTGGTTTGGATACACTGGTGCAATTTGTGTGCACAAGTTGTGATATTGTTTTATAGAGCAATATACACATACACACACAAATTTGTCAACAATTGACATACATAATATCATAAAATTCAAAGTCTTTAAAGAGAAATATCCATTATACAATTGGGTTTAAAAATCCTCGTTGATCACATGACCATTCAACGTATACTCGGGTTGCTGAATCACATAACAAGGATCCACAAAACCTCTAGCCAT
Source organism: Adiantum capillus-veneris (assembly GCF_014529385.1). NCBI lineage: Eukaryota > Viridiplantae > Streptophyta > Polypodiopsida > Polypodiales > Pteridaceae > Adiantum > Adiantum capillus-veneris. The sequence goes on from NC_140955.1 coordinate 116,279,355, forward strand.
GTGCCAATTTGACCTACCCAAATAGCAATGTACATTGCTATAGTGATGATGAGAGTATCGCCACTAAAAGTCCATCCACATGCGATGATCTATTGGCATAGTTCTACCAATGTGTTGGAGAAATGAAAGTAGTGTTACTTCATGTGTGTTCCACCCACATGGTCCTCAGACACACACATACTCATACTTGATAACCGTTCATTGTTTAATATTTGAAAAATTATCATTCCTTATTTAATTGGTGTAAAGAGAATTTGGTCATTGTACCTCTCTCTCTCTCTCTCTCTCTCTCACACACACACACACACACACACACATGTTTGCATGCTTTTCCATGTTAACACTTGTACTTTAGTTTCTTATCCATATCCACCTAAAACAAAAAGGCCATCTATATCTATATCGGTATCTTTTATTAAAAAGCCAAGATTGATGCCACATGGCTGCAAATGCAACCATAGGCATTTGCTTCTCCTTGTCTCCCCTCGAACAATAGCTCTCTCTCTCTCTCTCTCCTCCCCTTCCTTTGAGTTGTGGGCAGCTGCATGGCAATCTCTCTCTCTCTCTTGAAATATCTCCCCTTCAAGCTTCGAGTTGTGGGATGACTGCCCAAATTCTCTCTTTCTCCCCCCTCGATCTACGAGAAGTAGCTCTCTCTCTCTCTCTCTCTCTCTCTCTCTCTCTCTCTCTCTCTCTCTCTCTCTCCCCCCCCCATATAAACCTGCAGAGGTTCGAGCGCTCCCTTCGTTTCCAAAGCGCTCTTCATTTGGTAAGCATAATAGCATTTTTAGGTTTTTTAACAACTCTGCAAATGATTAAGGTTTTTGGTTTGTTTTAACAACACTACCTTATTTTCTTTTGAGGATTTTTGTTACCATATACATGTGGTAGTGATGTGTGTGAACACACTAGGACCGCCGGGCATTTTTTCCCTCTCTAGGAGGTTATTTCCCCCGAGCATTGTATATACGCCCATCACTCTAGGGCTATCTATCTTTCCATTGCACACTAAGTAACACACTCTCTATTGTGTGCCTTGAGCTTCCTTCGCCTTCTCCAAGCTGTGTGCGTTTCTCTGCAACCCTAATTCCAACAATTGGTATCAGAGCAGGTTGCGTCCTCTCGGGCTTAGTCGTCAGCACATGCCTTCTCACTTTCTCCGATTTCAATGAGGTTTGGCAAGCATTCGTCACAGGTTGACAAAAATTTTGGGTGAGCTTGTAGAGCTCAGTCTGCTCAGTCGGCTCATTTCGGCTCCGTTTCCACTACAGGCAGTTTTGCACATGCAATTTCGTCATTTTGTGCAAAAAATTCTGTCAGTGCCGTTCTTTGCATAACAGGTGCCTTATAGTCTTCGACGGTTTGTGCTATATAGCAAGTGTTGTTCCCGTTCCGTTTCTCCTATTTTCGGGCAATTTTCACATCAGGTCAGCATTTACCATGACTGACAACAACAACACATATGTGTTCAAGATGTTTGCTACTGAGGACAGGTTGGATGGGGATAATTACCCTATGTGGGCTTATATGATGCAACATGTTCTTGTGTCAAAGGGCATCTCGAATATTGTGCAGGGCATTGATGTACATCCTGGTTCTGAGGATGTAGGCAATGTTGAGGATGTTGCAGGTATTGCTGCAAGGATTGCTGCTATCAGAGTTGTTTTGCCTATGACAGAACAAGCTCGTTGGGATGTAAAGGATGCGCAGGCTCATGCATTGATTGCATTGTCTGTGAAGCGCACTATTGTTCCTCACATCCGTTCAACAAAATCTGCAAAACAGGCTTGGGATATTCTAGCAGATCTTTATGCAAGCCACAATGAGGCTAAAATTGCTTTGCTACGTAAAGAGCTGGAGTTGAAGATTATGCATGAGGAAGATGATATGGACACTTTCCTTGCTAGTGTCAAGGATATCAATGAGCAGCTTATTTTTGCAGGTGAAGTCATTTCAGACAGTTCCCTTGTGCAGACTGTTCTTGATGCCTTACCAGATTCTTACCAGACTTTTGCTAGTACTTGGAGACTTATGACCCAAGGAAATCCAGAAGTTGTCAAGTTTGATGCATTATGCACATTGTTGTTGCAAGAGTCACTTTCCAGAAAAAACAGGACTAGACAGCGTGCAGTTGAACAAGCTTTTATTGCTTCTCAAAGAAAGGGTGGTAACAGCAATGCAACCACTTCTTATGGTTCTGCTGCGAGTGGCAAAAATTATGTTCCTAATGCTTTTGCTGGCAGCAATTCGTCTGGAAATTCTGGTGATAAGGGCAAAAAGAAGATGTGTTGCCATTATTGTAAAGCTAATGATCACTTGATCAAGTCGTGTCGTAAGCTGAAGGCCAAAGAGGCTAAGAAGAAAGAGGGTGGTTCCACTGCAAATGCTGGTTCCACTACAAATGCAGCCATTGTAGAGTCTTCTATAAAAGGAGACTGTAATGCTGATGTTGATGCAGAATGGGCTTTTAGCGTAGAGTGCACTTACAATCCTGTTGTCCATGATGCATGCTTGTCAGTTGTTGCTGCAGACTCACATGTGTGGTATTTCGATAGTGGTGCTACAAAGCACATTACCTCACATCGTGAATTGTTTACCTCTATCGAGTGTGTCCCTCATGGGAATTCAGTCACTTGTGCCAACAATGCCTCTTATCCGGTTCAGGGAGTTGGAAATATTGTGGTTACTGCTGCAAATGGCAGTTCCTTCACACTTGTTGATGCACTTTATGTACCTGGGATCAAGAAGATTCTCTTGTCTGTATCCGCACTTGCTAGACTTGGACTTGTAGTCAAATTTGTGGATGATAGATGTACAGTTCATGATCTCAGTTTTGGTGATGAAATTGTTGCATCTGGCCTCTTGTGTCGTGGGCTGTATAAGCTCACTTTGTATGACAAGTGTGGACAAAATTTTGCAAATGCTATTGCAAATTCAAGGGCTATTTCACATGCAAAACTTTGGCATGCACGTTTTGGTCCTTTGAATTTTGCCAGTTTGCTGCGTTTGCGGAAATCTGATATGGTTGCTTCTTTGCCACCTCTTGTAGCACCTGTTAAACATGTTTGTGAAGGCTGTATTTTGGGTAAGATGCATCGTTCTAAGTTTCCAAAGGATGGTTCAGTTCGGGCCACATGCAGGTTGCAGCTTGTGCATAGTGATGTTTGTGGGCCCATGCAAACTCCGTCCTTGGGCAATTACCTTTACTTCGTGACTTTCATTGATGATTACTCCAGGCATGCATGGGTATTTTCGCTTAAAGCGAAGTCCGAAGTTTTTATTTCTGGCTATTGGCTGAAAATGTCTCGAAATGTACTATGGGCACCCTCCGTTCCGATCGAGGGGGGGAGTATATGTCTCATGAATTTAATGCATTTCTGGCTAGTCGTGGGATAAAACACCAATGTACAGTGCCTTATACACCTCAGCAAAATGGTGTTGCTGAGAGGAAAAACAGGTCACTGATGGAAATGGCACGATGTATGGTCAAAAGTCAAGCTTTGCCGCATTGTTTATGGCTTGAGGCCATCATGTGTGCCACTTATGTACTTGACAGGTGTCCTATGAAAGCTTTGCAGTCTATTACTCCATATGAAGCATGGCATGATAGAAAGCCTTCTATTGAGCACATGCGTGTTTTTGGCTGTTTGGCATATGCTTTAGTGCCACAAACACAACGCACAAAATTGGATGATAAGGCTGTCAATTGTATTTTTGTTGGTTATAGTGCTGAAAGAAAAGGTTACAGGTTATATCATCCACAAACAAAGCGTATTCTGGTTTCACGGGATGTAGTGTTTGTGGAAGATTCTATTGCTGTCATGTACTAGAAGTAGTAATGTAAGCTTACAGGACATTTATGACACTTTGTTGCCTCTTTTCAGTGGTGGAAATATGAATGTAAGTTCCAATGAGGCAAATGTACAACCTATAGGGGTTTCTAAAAATGTTACAGATCAGCCTATTATTAATGCAGATGTACATGATGTACTTGATGAGGAAAGGTCTGAAAATGAGCAAGCTAGAGGTATGCCAAAATGGCTGGTGCACACTTTGCGTGACAGTAAATTGGATGCACCTTTGTCTAGTCCTACTCGTTCAGGATCTCGCCATGCATCTTATGCATCAGATTGTTATGCTTTGGCTGTGTCTAGCTTACATGATGTTGAGGAGCCTCTGTCTTTTGATCAAGCACAAAATTTAGAAAATTGGATGGCTACCATGCAATCAGAATATGATGCACTTATAGAAAATGACACACGGACTTTATGTGATTTGCCTCCTGGCAAAAAGGCCATTGGTACGAAGTGGGTTTACAAGATGAAACGCAAGCCAAATGGTGAGATCGATCGCCATAAGGCTCGACTTGTTGCAAAGGGTTATGCACAGCAAAAAGGCATAGATTATGAAGAGACTTTTGCTCCCACTTGTCGTATGACTACTGTGCATTTTCTATGTGCATTAGCAGCTCATTTTGGTTGGGATGTACATCAATCAGACATTGTTACTGCTTTCTTGAATGGTGACATATTTGAGGAAGCTTATGTAACGCAACCTCGCGGTTTTTTCATAAAAGGACAAGAGGACAAAGTGTGCAGATGTAAGAAGGCTTTGTATGGGTTGAAGCAATCTCCTCGTGGTTGGTATGAGAAAACTGACACTCATTTGGTTAAACGAGGCTTTTGTAATATTCCAACAAAAAGAACATTGTATGTGAAGCGTGAGGGTGATGTACTCCTCATTGTGGTTCTTTATGTCAGTGATTTGCTGATCACTGGACCAAAGGAGACACATATTGCTGAAATTAAGGCCGATTTGAATGCTACTTTCAAGATGAAAGATTTGGGACTGTTGCGTCATTACTTGGGTATACAGTTTAAGTAGTGTGATGGTGGTATTGCCTTGTGTTAGAAAAGTTACATAGAGACATTGCTATGTAAGTTTGGACTTGAGGATTGCAAACCTATTGCCACTCCCTTGGAATCAGGTTTGAAGTTGAGTCTACATGATGCTGGCAATCCTGCTGATGTCACTCTTTACCAAATTGCTGTTGGCTGCATCATTTATGTATGCAACACGAGGCCAGATATTTAGTCTGGAGTCTCATAGGTCAGCATATTTATGCATAGCCCAGGGTCTAAGCATTGGCAGGCTGTCAAGAGGATTTTCCGCTACCTTAGTGGCACTTTACATCTTGGCTTGTTTTATCCCAAGGGGGGATCATTGCCGCCAGACTTACATGTGTTTTCGGACTCAGATTGGGCTGGTTGTTTTGACACGCGAGTGTCCACAAGTGGTTTTTGTTTCATGCTTGGCAGTTCATGTATATCATGGTTGAGCAAGAAGCAACCTACTGTGGCTACTTCGAGTTGTGAGGCTGAGTACAGGGCAATCTTCACAGCTACAATTGAGTGTGTATGGCTTAGACGCCTTATGGCTGATTTGGGTGTGGACAGGACACTGCCAACACTATCTACAGTGACAGTCAGAGCGCATTGGCAGTTGCAAGGAACCCAATTTTTCATGCTCGCACAAAGCACATTGAGGTGCATTACCACTATGTCAGGGAGAGGCTTTTAGCAGGAGAGATCAACTTGGCTTATGTGCCAACACAGGACAACCTTGCAGATCTTTTCACAAAGGCATTGTCTCGTGAGAAGCTTGAAGATTTCCTCAAAGCTTTGGGCTTACTCCCGTTTGTGGACTGATCATGTCCTCAGGGCATGGCACTTCCCTTTACACATGTGCCAGCTCTCGTTCACCGCATCACTCCAGGGGGGATTTGTTACCATATACATGTGGTAGTGATGTGTGTGAACACACTAGGACCGCCGGGGCATTTTTTCCCTCTTTAGGAGGTTTTTTCCCCCGAGCATTGTATATATGCCCATCACTCTAGGGCTATCTATCTTTCCATTGCATGTCTTCTCCAAGCTGTGTGCGTTTCTCTGCAACCCTAATTCCAACAATTTTAGGGTCTCCAAGCACGATCCCTAAAGCTTCTTTATGTTGTCAAACGCAAAAGAAATTTCTTTCACACATCTCTCTCTCTCTCTCTCTCTCTCTCTCTCTCTCTCTCTCTCTCTCTCTCTCTCTCTCTCATTCTCTCATCAATCTATCTCGAGAATCTTTAAATACACATATCACTTTCCAGAGAGCACACTAAAATGCCTTCCCAATGAACTCCACACCAAACAGCACCACAGAATTGGGAGCGACTTAGAGATGAGAAAGAATTAAGTACCCTAACTATGGTGGAATTTAGAGCCTATGTATTCCACATGCATGGGCGGGACTCCCTCACCACCCAAGATGCCCTCTTCCCATCCTTTGATAACTTGGCCAACTATGTTGCCTTCTGTTGTAACTGTTGTTGAATACCTTCCCATTTTCTAGCTTTCAAGGGTAGATGGTGCAACAATGAAGTCGCAAGAGGGTGGCAATGCAAATACCACGTTCTCATTAGCTCTGATGCTAGTAGTGAATGAGAGAACCCGATTAGAGATTGAGGAGGCCACCACATGATGCAATAGCATAAGCCTCATCGCAAATGGTAGCTACCTTACACACATTGTGGATCGAGCTGGTGGAGCCTGTGAAGAAGGGGAAGAGGAAGTGGACACTCTCCGTAATCAGTGGTGCTCCTACTTCTTGAGTCGGGATCTCTTCTAATTGAGGTTATGGGTAGGGAAAGGGTTGTGGAGTATGTAACATTTAATGGCCTAGTAACTTGTGTGTAGCGGAAAATAGCATAAACATAGTGAGTGTCTCATTAAAATAGATTCCTAATGAGCATAGCAAGAGTGCTTGGATGGAGAGATAAAAAGCATAACACTTAGTTAGATAGACATGAACAATACGTCAAAAGAGAGAGAAATTAAGCTATTGACAACAATTGAGGACCAGATTTATATGGAGCCGGTCCCCCCTCCAAAAGGATTTGTATTATAGGTTTCCCCCAACAAGGCAGACATTTTACAATACAATCCTTGGTGTTCCTTCAATAACTAGCTAGTGCAATGAAGATGGAAGCTTCAAGCACTAAGCAAACACTTTAAAAATAAACATCAATTCCCTCACGGTCTCAGATCCAAGACCTCACACACCTTCAAAGATGGTGAGAGCTAGCGGGGTATGAGAGTAGATTGAGAGGAAGAAGGAGTAGTCTTATGAGAAAGAAGTATATCTCCTCTCATAATCACTCATAATAGCTTAGCATAGCTTAGTAATTAGCATGGTAGAGGAAATGAGCATGCATTGAAGCTTGGCTCTTGGTTGGATTTGCATCACAAAGCCAAGAGTTGTTGGTGTAGGCCTCCCTTCTCCAAGCTTGGAGTAGATGATGAGCTTTCCATTAAAGCTTGAGAAGGAGAGAGAGAGTCTTCTTGCTTCACACATGATATTGTGTGAGTGTGTGTGTGATAATGCCTTATCAAATTCAGCCCCCTCTCTCTCTTGGTCGACCCCTCTTGGAATTTACTCATGCTGGCACCTCATTGGACCCTGCAAAGCTTATCCAATGACAATTGAGAAGCATAAGTGATAGCCTTGTGACAAGTGTCCCCCTTTCCCCTTTTATGAGAGCTTTAGGTAATTAATTAATACAATTAATCTCTCATTGGACCCCTTAGTCTTTTGGCCAATAGGAATCAGGCAAGCCATTGGGCTGTTGAATGCTCATTTGACCCCTTGGGAGACTGGCCAATAGTCTTCTAGAGAGCTTAATTCTTATTGGTTCTTTTATTGATTGTTTTTAAATGAATTAAACTAAAAGTACTCTAGCCTAATTCTCATTGTTCCACCTCTATGGCCATCCAATAGGATTTGAATGCATCTTGGGGGCAACTGGGCTAAGGAGCTGACATGTGTCCACTATGCCCTTTGTGTAAAGGGGCTTGCATGTGTGTGTGTGTGTGTGTGTGTGTGTGTGTGTGTGTGTTTCTCTCTCATCCCCTACTAAAAGGGCTCGCACCCTCCCTCAGCACTAAAGGGCACGGGAGATTTATTGAAGCTCAAGCGGTGGGATCCATGGCAGCGAAGTTCGGACACGAAGTTCAAGACGCGCGCAGCCGTAGGATGCTGGGGTAAACTAGGACACCAAAAGGTAAACTTGGACAAGCAAGGGGACCTGTCCACGTTTATTTATCATTTGCCGGTTTGCCCACATGTTAACTTCCCCGTCGCGGGCGTAGCGGTTAGCGCATTGGGCTCTCACGGTGGTGGCGAGGGTTCGAGTCTCCATGCCCACCATGGGCGCCCAATTTTTTCCACCCTCAATCCCCCTCGAGATTCCCCCTTTCGACCTGCGCTGCCGATCCCATCTCTTTCTACCTGTGCCCTTTAGTGCCGTGGCGCACCCTCCTCTTTAGGAGCTTGCAAAGACTTTTTGTACACTATCGAGCATCCAATTTTCCTAAACATTGACCATTGGACTTAACCTTTGAATTTTGGAACCTTAGCATTTTGGAAGTCTTAATGGGCTGAACCTTAGGTCTTTGAAGCCCATTTCTTGCACATTGCTCTTCTGTAGATGGTCCCCCTTTGGATCCCTATTTTCCCTCCTTTGGATCCCCACTGTGACCAGTTTGCTAGCCTTGCCAATAATTTAGCTTTTTCTCCCTTGGTACTTCCCCATATTAAATGATCAGTTTAACATGAGAAAATCATTTAGGAGAATTAGATATTAGTTATTATGACAGAGTACATAATAAAGATGCGTCAAAACCCCTCCCGTTGACTTCCTACAATTGCATGGGAAGCAATCAAAAAAGTTCAAAAGACGCATAAAAGCAAGATCTTGAGCACATAATGGATGCAAGATATTAAGAAGTGGTTTGGAAGATGGGATGCATTACACTTGCTACATGATGCCTCAATAGACTCCCAAGTGAATGAAAATTTTCTACAACGCCGGTGTATTATGGCTTGGGAGAAATTTGGGGGGTCCCGCTTCATATACTACACCACCCATATTGCCCCCAACTACAAAACCATGTTCTTTGTTGAAAGAGGAAACCGTACTCAACCTTACATGCTTGAGCCTATCCCCTTGTCAGCGATACGCACTATCGCAGCCATTCGGCTTAGGTCTCACTCCCTTTGATGCGAGATAGGGCATTGGGGAAATGGAGAAGAGTCAAATCGAGTGTGCACATTATGCTTATTGCAAGTTCGAGAGTCTAAGTACCACACTACTAGAGTGTTTCAGCTTTTGGTGACATCCGAACTTGCTTCCCTCACATTTTTAGCCATGACTTAGTGTGGGCTCTCCATTGCGACTCTCATCACCACAATTTTGGAGCATCGAGAGTCACTCATCAATCACACACATACTAAATCACATGTAACTTTGGTCCCATAGGTCATATTTGACCTTCGAGGACGATATGAGAGAGAGAGAGAGAGAGAGAGAGAGAGAGAGAGAGAGAGAGAGAGAGAGAGAGAGAGAGAGAGAGAGAGAGAAGAGAATAGCATGGCGCAAGAGTACCTCTCTCTCAGTGGCACATGGAGTCCCTGTCTCTCATTCTCTCTCATGCTCCAAAAGAACATCGGCCAAGGACTACCTCTCTTGTCCTCTCTCAGAGCATGGCGCACGGAGTAGAGAGAGAAAGAGAAGAATTCTACAATATTTGCAGGAACCAAGAGAGAGCCAGACACAAAATAGAGAGACATATTTGTTCTTGAAGCAACGATGGTGGGAGGGGGAGTGGGGGTGCACAAGAACAAGTACATCAAACAATGGACTACCTATCAAGACAATCTACATGTATAACTATGGCTTCTTGTCACTCACCTTTTTGTAGAGTTCATGATTCAAAAATTGATAGGCCCTAGATATTTCAAAGGGATAAGTTCAGCAGTTCCCCTGAGTTTTGTGACCGCCATTTTGAGTGAAGGTGCCTACTATTTTTACAGTCTCCACCATTCTCAACCATCTCTCTCTCTCTCTCTCTCTCTCTCTCTCTCTCTAGCTCTCTTTGTTTGATCTCTATAGCATGCGACATCTCTTCCAACAACAAATAGGCACCCTACGAAGAGTGCAAAACAAATGTATCTACAACTTGCAAAGAGTATCATCCTATTTCCCTATTACCTATTCATTAGGGCTACATGTGAAATTCTATATGTCAGTAGTCCTCATGGCGTGGCATGTAGGAGGCTACGACATAGTCTACACATCACTTTGAATATAAAACTTGGTATGCTTTCATCTAAATTTTTTTTCCAGTCATGAGAGTCATCATCATAGGCATTACATGAGGGCTGTCATCATGTGCTACCATGGGAAAAGGGAGGTAGGATGAAACAAATAGAGAAATCTAGCTATATGTCAAATGTATTTAATCCCAACTTTTTAAGTTTTGGCAAAGTTGCACTAACATTGTTACTCTCTCTCATCCATTTTTTCTCTCTCTCACTTGGCTTCACAGTTTCACAACAATCATGAATTGTAGTAGCCAAACTAGCTTTCCTCACTCAAAATATATCTCCAAAAGGTGGGAAGAGAGGTTGGACGATGTTACAAAGGCAAAAATAAAATGCACTAAAAAACAAGAGAGAATTGCTAGGGTAGAGGAGCCAGTTTAGAGGCACTTCAAAGAAAATTATTAATTTTGGGAGGATTATGCAAATCCAAACAATTTTTAAATGTGAACTTGCACCAAATTCGTGGTGACAAGAGTACTAGAGAATACCAAGTTTGATATTGTTTGGATTTTATTTTCATGCTCTATGTTGAAAAATTCATTTTTGAAACCTCATGATGCATTGGAGACAAACAATACCTAATGATGGTACACTTTTTAGCAAATCACAAAGTGACACCTAAGCAAATTGCGGTGCACATGTGCCAGTCTCTAAGCTGGGGATGCTTTGGATGTGTGTGCACTTCTTTCCTACTCAGATTGGGCTTTGATTGCTCCATAAGCATCTAAACAGTATTGTGTGTTAAGTTCTTTTTGTTTTTAACTCGTCCAGATGCCAATTAACACGGTCGAAAAAAAGTTTGTGATTGTTTGTAAGTTTTTAATGTTTTGATTGGTCAGATTGCCAATTGAATTGGTAGAAAACTAGGCTATGAAAAAGTAGTCAATGAGCTAGGTGGTAAATCAACCTATGTGGGGAAAATCTGTATAGCACCACCAGCGGCGGTGCCATGTACCAAAATGACCACAAATAATTGTGGCAAACATATCCACTTGATTCAAACCAAATGATGTATGCCATGAGAAGCGATATGTTTACTTTTGATGGTTTCTTTCATTTTGTATAAATCTATGTGTATTGTGAGGTATGGCCTATCTTTGATTTCTTTCTGTCGTTGGAGGCGACCACTTCACCGAAGACGGAGGGAGTCTCGCTCGTTGCACATTATTTAGATCGAAACATTCGCATATAAACACTTTTGTCTACCTACCATTGAACACTACATGCTAAACAAAACATTTAAAGTGCTCTCTCTCTCTCTCTCTCTCTCTCTCTCACACACACACACACACACACACACACACCCTCCTTGCATAGCATGATCATTAATTTAAAAACCACATTTAAAATGGAGAGAACCATTGGAACCTTGAGAAGGAGAGATACATTATCATTATATCATATAGCAAACCTACTATCCGAAAGTTAGAAGATTGAAGAACATGAACGAAGTTATTTACATAATAAATGTGTATTGGGTACTAAAATTGAATAAATTAGGTATCAAGCAAACAAAAGACCTGCAAGATTCATAAGTGTGCATTGTTTAATACGATAAAGGGAACTTTATGGTGACTCATTCACATGATTGGTTGCTAAACAAAGATTTTTCTTAGCATGATAAATCCATTACCTCTCTCTCTTCCCTTGTGGTGAAAACACATACACACATGCTTTTTCAAAACAGCCCATACACTCTTCTTTCACTCTCTCTCTCTCTCTCTCTCTCTACCCCCTACCCTCTTGTTGTGAAAACACACACACACACACACACTCACTCACTCACTCTCTCTCTCTCTCTCTCCCACCCCCCCTTTTCCCTTGCTGTGAAAACACACACACACACACACACACACACACACACACACTCTTTCAAAAATAGCCCACTTTTTTTTTGGGGAAATGTCTTCTTCACATGCTCTTTCAAAATAGCCCCCTCTCTCTCTCTCTCTCTCTCTCTCTCTCTCTCTCTCTCTCTGTGGAGTTTCAAAGTCCCAAATAGGCCTCCTCCATTTCCTCACCCGATCCCTTAGGTTCTTTTGTTTTCTTTTATCCTCCTAATGGACCCTCAATCCATAACTGATGTGTACCCGACGCCTTCACTCAAAAACCATTGTAATGCTCTATTTTTGGTCCCATAGGTCATGGCTAACCTCCGTGTACGATAAATGAATCTATCTAGCTATCCCAAATCAGCCCATTACCTCTCTCTCTCTTCTCTTCCTCCTTATTGTGAAAACACACATACACATATACTCTTCCAAATAGCCCACACACTCTCTTTTCTCTCTCAATCCCCCCCCCCCCCCCCTCCACCACTCTCTATCTCTCTCTCTCTCTCTCTCTCTCACACACACACACACACACACACACACACACACACACCCATCCTTCTACCTTTTTGTTTTCCTTCCTGAGTCATCCCACACACTCTCCCTCTCATTTCCTCTCTCTTTCTCAATCACACCCACTTGTACATTTAGATATTGTCATGAAAATTAATTTATAACCTTCCAAAAGCATTTGCCATCTTAAATTGACCATTTAAGTTCCGGGGAAATAAAAGAGAACAAGTGAACTTGATTTATGTGCTGGTGGTTGTTGTGGTAGCGGTTGTATCGATATGTCCACACCACTAAGAGAGCGTCCATCACTCTCTTTAGTAGATAGTTCACTGATTGACACACCACATACACCTTGGGGATCACATGAGCATGATCCTAACAAGGTGTACAAGACCAAGGATGGAGTTTTTGTGGCGGATAGGGTCAAAAAGGCCATGTGATAGAGGATTCAACAGCTCTGTACAATTCAGTTTGGCCACTCTATGATGGAGATTTGGGATGATCAGGATGATGGAAGAAAGAATTACATCGTTGGGGCCATTCACAAAGAGTACAGACCGATAGAGGGGTATGATCTAGTCTCGAATGACTGGATCTTGAGCGTGGAGATTGCCCAGAGGCGAGAGACAGGTACAAGGCCGACAGTCCAAAGTTGGCATGGTTGGATGTAGAGGGGTGGGCGAGGATTGCATGAGAGACACAAGACAACCTCAGAGATTTCAATAGCAGAGAGATGCAGCTAGAGAACATTTGGAGTCTGATGGAGTGTCACATCTTAGGAGTGGGGCTACGACACTATTCGGTATGAGTTTGTAAGTATTATACGCACACTTTAAATTGCCGAAAGAAGTATGGGTACAAGCATGGACTTGTGGCCCTTTTGACCCAGTGTAGGAGGACGGAGAGGCCATCGACTGGGAGGCATTACCACGAGCGTGACATCCTCCATATATATATATATATATATATTTTTGGTAGTTGTGGTCATCTTGATGACCATATTCATTGTATACATGTATAGCTTGACGTTTATGTTTATGGTTTTGTATTTCGTTCACGTTTATGATTATGGTATGGCAATCACGTTATGGTTATGGTTTTGCAATATGGTATAGCAATCAGGTTATGGTTGTGGTTTTGCAATTATGGTATGGCAATCATGTTATGGTTATGGTATGGCAAGCAGATTATGGTTTGGTTTGGCAATCAGGTTATGATTATGGTTTTGCAATTATGGTATGGCAATCATGTTATGGTTATGGTATGGCAAGCAGGTTATGGTTATGGTTTTGGAAATATGGTTTGGCAATCAGGTTATGGTTATCGTTTTGCAATTATGGCAATCATGTTATGGTTATTGTATGTCAAGCAGGTTATGGTTATGGTTTTGCAAATATGGTTTGTCAATCATGTTATGGTTATGGTTTTGCAATTATGGTATCGCAATCATGTTATGCTTATGGTTTTGCAAATATGGTTTGGCACTTATGTTATGGTTATAGTATGGCAATCAAGTTATAGTTACGCTTTTGTAATTATGTTGTGAATATGGTAACAGTTTTTGAATCATGTTATATTTATGGTTTAAGAATTTTCTTGTCGTTATGGTTACGGGTTTCAAATCATGGTACAATTCTTGTTTGAAAGTGTTTTTAATGTTATACTTAGTTATGTTAGAAAATCTTCATGTTGTTGTGCCTATGGTTTAGGAGTCAACATTATGGTTATGCTTTTGGAAACTTATCATGTTTAAGCTTTTGCTTTTGTGGTTTTGTTATGCTTATAATTTTGCTCATTTGTACTGAATGTACCTCTCGCTCTTCAATGTCACAATGTAGGTGGAGTGCGGTTGCTTTTGCACTCTTCCTTTGGGTAGAGAGGGTTGGTTCCTGGTGCTACAATACATGCAACATTAGTTCCCAGCCCTCTTTGCCCATTAGGCGTTGGAATAGGCATCGAAATGCCCTCGAAATAGGCATTGGAAATGGCCATCGAAATACGTGTCGATATGCACACCAGAATCAACACTGAAATTTTTTATTTATTTTTGACGCTTATTTAAACAGGTATACCGACACTCATATCACCGTATATTCCGTTCAGTAATATACCGACGTTTATACTGACAATACAATACCGATGTTGATACCGACACTCATGCCACGGCTTTTTATTTTTAAAACATACTTATTATCATCGGTACACGCGTCGATATTCGTGCAACCTATTGTAGTGCAGGGTGCAGGAACAACAACAAGGGCAAGCTGTGTGTTCTCTCCATGGGCTCACCCAAACCGCCGATGGCAAAGCAGGATAGAAAATTTGTGTAGTGCCTAGGGCGTATGTGCAAGCGGGAACCAAGACCAAGGCCGAGCATTTAGATTGAGAAAACTGGGAGAAGGAATCTTCGCATCTAATTAATTAATGAGTTGCTGAATAGACCAAATAGTTCGTGCCAATTTTGTACGTAAAATGCAACTGACACTTGTTTCTTGCTAATCTTGAGCCAACTCATCCCCTCGTCCTTGTGACTTGTCTTTGGCAAGAATACATTCACACACACTAACACACACATAGAGCAAGTGCAAGCTACTTGGGGACATGTGGTCTAGCCAAACTTAGAAGAGAAGGAGTAGGATCGTCTTTATATGACATGGGCATGGGGGAGAGGATCTACGTTGGGGGTCACTTTCGGCGAGCAGGTGGATCGTGGATTGTTAATTTGGCGGCCCAAATTTACAAAAACTAAACTCAAATTTACAAAAAGTGCCATATACATAAAAAAGACACATGAGTGAAGTGGTTAGGACACATGGGTCCACAAGCGGAAGTCGTGGATTCAAGTTCGGTGGCGCGGCCCAAATTTATGTGCTTCCTCGAATTCACGTGATTCCTTGAATTACTTTTCGTCCTAAATTTACAAAATCCCCCAAAATTACAAAATCGTATCCAACTGTGATCGCTCTTCCAACCATTGATCCCCTCCTGATTGCTCTTCCAATTGTTGATCCCCTCCCGATTTTCTCGTGTAAGATAGTGTTAGCTTTCAAGCCCATTGAGCTTTGGGGATATATTTTGAGGCATGCAGAGGAAAGATCAGGTATTAATAGAGTTTTGCACGATAAAGTTTAATTCTATATATATTGTAAAGGCTTCCAAAACATATCAATAGCGTGCTCCTTTTATTGTGTCAAGCTGCTCTCTCTCTCTCTCTCTCTCTCTCTCTCTCTCTCTCTCTCTCTCTCTCTCTCCCCTCCTGTACATGCCCTCACTTGCCATGGCTCCTTCTCGGTGGTATCCTCCATAGCCATCTCCTTTCACGTGGCTATCAGAGAAGGTCTACAACGCTAGGAGTAGCATGCGGTATGGTTTTTTGAAAGGCCGTCACGTTGATAGATTGAAGTTTCAAGAAACATGGTCAAGCAAGGAATCAGCAGACGGACAAAGCTTCAAGGCACAGACAGGGAAATTCTAAAATGCCATCATTATCTCCTGCAATTTTGGGTGCAAGGCATCCTCTTCCTAGCAGTGCCTCTGTAGATCGCTTCTCAAAATGCACTAGGCGGGTGAATCCAAAAGCCTATCAACGACTAGCATATCAAAGTGCAGGTGGTTGGCAAAGCTAGGCAAGGAGTCCTCTCTACAGAGCGTTCCAAAATCCTGCTGATTGTTGGCAATTTTTGCTACCTTCTCAGAGTGTTCCAAAACGTCATCTTGCAAAAGACATCTCAAAAAGCAACCTCTTAAAATGCTATCTGTAGCACCTTATTGGAGAGGGCAAGTCAATAGAGCTTGGGAATTCCACAGCATATCAAAACATTGATTGGTGCAGATTAAGCAAGCCAAGGCTTGATGACAGCAAGGCAAGTAGTGACCTTTGCAATTTTGCAGGCACTTATTTAGAGTTTTTTCAAAGACACCATGTGTGAAGGGTGATGCCTTTGGCAAGCCTTGCTCTTGTCAACAACAAGGTAATAGGCAAAGATATTCAAGGTTATGGAATGCGATTGCAGTAGAGGCAATGCACAAACATGTTCAAAATGCCAAGGAAGATTTGCAACATGCTCCAACACATCCACAATCATAAGTATAGAGAATATTTGTTTCAAGAACCTTACCCAAATTGAAAGTTTGCAACAACAACCTGGTCCATCAACATATGAAAAGTCCTGAATTTTTTTCCTTGTTCAGGGTCATAGTTTTCTTCAAGTTTTGTCTCTTGTCAATATTTTTTGTGAAAAGCCTTTCAAGGGATGTTAAAAGCGTTGTTTTAGCCTATAAATTGTCAATAATAGCCATGTCAAAAAAAAAAGTAATGGTAATAGACACTGGCACACATAAGTGGTAAGACCTCCCAAAAACATTTGGTCTCAGCCTGTTGTCCTACTTCTCACAAGGTTATTGGGTACACCTTGAACCCAATGTTTGAAAGTAAACCAAATCCTCCATTCGTTGGCAGCTTAACAGTAGCACCAGGTTATGGCTTTGAGAGAACCTCAAGCTCATGCGATTGACGAGTATACCAAAAACTCAAGATATCATGAGAGTGGTAGATCTAGTTCAGGCTTGAGGGGAGGATTTTTAGGTTTCAAGCCCATTGACCTATGGGAACATATCCTAAGGCATGCGGAGGAAAGATTAGTTATCGATAGAGTTTTTCATGGAAAATTGTATATATATTATAAAGGCTTTCAAAACATATCAATAGTTTGTTACTTTTATTGTGTCGATTTGATCTCTCTCTCTCTCTCTCTCTCTCTCTCTCATTCCTCCTTTGCATGACCTCAACTGCCATGGCTCGTCCTTGGTGGCATCCTCCATAACCATCTCCTTTCAGGTGGTTTCAGAGTAGGTCTACAACACTGGAGTAGCATGCTGTATAGTGTTTTGAAACACCATCACGTGGATAGATGAAAGTTGGTGGAAATGTGGTCAAGCAAGGCATCAGTAGGCAGGCAAAGCTTTGAGGCACAGGTAGGGATGTTCTAAAACACCATCATTATCTCCTGCAATTTTGGGCTCAAGGCGTCCTCTTCCTCAGTAGTGCCTCTGCAGATTTCTTCTCAAAACGCGCCAGGCGGGTGAAGCCAAAAGCTTATCAACGACTAGCATATCAAAATGTAGGTGGTTGGCAAAGCTAGGCGAGGAGTCCGTTGTGATAGAACCTCAAACTCACGGTTGATGAGCACACCAAAAACTAAAGATATCATGAGAGTGGTAAATTTAGTTTGGGCTTGAGGGGGGGATTGTTAGGTTTGAAGCCCATTCATCTATGGGAATATATCCTAAGGCATGCAAAGGAGAGATAGGTTATCATTAGAGTTTTGCATGGCGAAGTTTAACTCTATTTATATTGTAAAGGCTTTCAAAACATATCAATAGTGTGTTCCTTTTATTGTGTTGATTTGATCTCTCTCTCCCCCTCCCTCTCTCTCTCTCTCTCTCTCTCTCTCATTCCTCCTTTGCATGCCCTCACCTGCCATGGCTCCTCCTCAGTGGCATCCTCCATAGAAATCTCCTTTTAGATAGTGCCGTGGAAGGAGTAGGGTGAACTTATCAAATATTGTGGGTATGATCAAACCTTAGGCCTTTATTTCCTTTATCATTAATTCAAAACCATAGGCATAATTACCATGGCTCGGGTGCAAGACCTTTACACAATCCTTCAGAGGCTTTATGAAGCTGATGCAAGCTAGATCCTACCTGCTAATTTAGAACAACTAAATTAGGAAGGACTCTAGTAGAGACTAAACTCACCCTTGGGCTTTTAGACTACAAAGTTGGTCCCAAAACCTACTAAATTTTAGGCTAGCTCTTGTGAATTTTTACTTTATCCTAAGGTTTCATAGACATGAATAATGTTGATTACGTAAATTTTATGCAAATTTTTTATTTTAAATTTAGACTCCTATAATCACTCTAGGTAATCTCCTTTGTCCCATACCTTTGATCAAGCCTACTCATGATAGATTCATACTTCCTTGACCTGTATCTTTGATCTAGATAACTAAACTTCAATTATCCTTGCTCTTTTTTAGATTTCTCTCCTTTTGTCCCAAGACTCATTAGAAGATTTCGAAGATCATTTGGAGGGCCTTCTAAGAAATTATGTCTCCTCTCTACAAAACTTTCTTAAAATGTACTTGCACTTATTGAGTACGTCCAAAAGGTCAACTAGACACTCTAAAAAAGTGAATCTAACTTTTCAACGATCTTTGAAAATGGTCACCTTTTCATTCAATGCAAGTGTCTTTTTCATGATGCAGGCCTTGTTCATTCAATATGGCTAGTGATAGAATTTGAAGATTTTGACACCACCAATGCATTCATAATGTCCAAAGTCTAATAACCAAATGCCTACTTGTCTCATTCTGACATATGAAGAGTGAGAATACACCAAAAAACCCCTAAAAGAGGCTTTTGTCAAATGGTACAGGGGACATTTTGATTTTTTCCAAAATTTTCCCCATGTGCTGTTCAACAAAAGCTCCTTTATAGGGTTTTTTTGGCATTTCTCCCTTGCTGGGTGTTAGAATGAGGCAAATAGACATTTGTTTTTCATTTGGGCTGCATTGGTGATATCAAAATCTTCAAATTCTACCAATAGTTGATGATTTTGTGATTTTGTTTTTCATTTCAATGATGGACAAAAGCCATATTGAATGAGCGACACCTATCTCATGAAAAAGACACCTTCGTTGAATGAAAAGGTGACCGTTTTCAAGGATTGCTGACATATTTTTCATATTTTTGTTAATAACAACCTACTTTTCTACGTAATATTCGAAGCAAAATCAAGTGAATAGTAGAGCCTTTGAAGCTAAATACACACTCAAAAAAACCAAAACTCCAAACATGAAATCATCAATCTAGGAAGCAGCAAGTATCAACTCAAAACTTTTGTGCCCTGATTAAACCCTAAATTTACGTTTCAATTCTTTGTCATGAACATTTTATGGAAGCTAAAAAACTTCATGAGAGAAGACCAAGTGATTTTTTGAAGAGGAAAAACCCTAATTGGTGGCCTCACAGCCTCGAACATGTAGTGGAAACAACTCGGAACTACACTAGTAACCTAGCTTGGATTTGCAGTATCTCCTTTGTTAGATGTCCAAAAGAGCTCATTCTTGGCTCTATAAACTCATTCTCAGTTTGAGAAAGAATAGGAACATCATTGATTTGTAATTTTGAGCTACTTTATGTTAATTTTGGGCTATTTTTGACCATTCTATGGATATTTTTATCCCAAAAATACCCTTTTTTGTCCATAAATTGTCCAAACGAGCTTGAGAAATTCCCTAAATGTCTGGAGAAATCCCATTGATCTCAAATTTGATGTTGAACCTCATTTTTAAACTTGGCAAGCACTTTGGACACATATTTTACGACCATGCATAAAACTTGCTATTTTTGGTCGAGATAGCTCGCATTAAACTTTCTAGGCAAAACGAGCATGCCACTTTGAAACACTTGACATTTGTACATTTTCAAAGCAAATCAAACATATTTTATTCAGAGAAAACATGCCATAGTGCCATGCCCAAGAACCTTGCCTCCTCGATAAAGTATGTGCATAATTACTATTGTGGCGTCTACTTTCGCGCACACTGTGCACATTGTAGCATTTGGTCCCATATATCAAAAGATTTAATAGTGAGGTAGATATTTTAATTTCACATTATTCATGTTTTGAGAACTGCGTAGTGCATCTAGGAAAGCATCCTGCCTCTAACTATGAGAATTCGTAGCAAAATCATGCGAATCCTAGAAGATTTGAAGCGCAAGAAACACCAAAAATGACAAAACTCCATCCATGAAAGCTTTACTCTAAAAGAAAACCAAGATCAACTCAAAACTCTTGGTGTGAGATGATTTGGTGTAACCTTGCTCGTAATTGCACAGGTATAGTGCCTATTTGCACTTTCAAAAACGCTTTCTTTCCCCTTTAATTCGAGGCCATTCCATGGAAGCTTTACGACTTCCATAGACAAGTTTACGCACCTTTTTGAGGAGAAGAAACCCTAATTAGAACCCCCACATGCTCAAACACGGGGTTGGAACAGTGCATGACTACACTAGCAAACCATGGAAGGAAGAAGTATGTGTATGACTACACTAGCAAACCGTGGAAGGAAGAAGTATGTGTATGACTACACTAGCAAACCATGGAAGGAAGAAGTATGTGTAGCCCTTCAAAGAGAGGTTAAATGAGCTGATATCACTTTTACAATGTTCCTTCAACTCTCATAGTAATTGTTACCACATACATGTGGTAGTGATGTGTGTGAACACACTAGGACCGCCGGCGCATTTTTTCCCTCTTTAGGAGGTTTTTCCCCCCGTGCATTGTATATACGCCCATCACTCTAGGGCTATCTATCTTTCTATTGCACACTAAGTAACACACTCTCCATTATGTGCCTTGAGCTTCCTTCGGCTTGGGATATATTGGCTGGTCTTTATGCAAGTCGCAATGAGGCTAAAATTGCTTTGCTGTGTGAAGAGCTGGAGTTGAAGATTATGCATGAGGAAGATGATATGGACACTTTCCTTGCTAGTGTCAAGGATATCAATGAGCAACTTATTTTTGCAGGTGAAGTCATTTCAGACAGTTCCCTTGTGCAGACTGTTCTTGATGCCTTACCAGATTCTTACCAGACTTTTGCTAGTACTTGGAGACTTATGACCCAAGGAAATCCAGAAGTTGTCAAGTTTGATGCATTATGCACATTGTTGTTGCAAGAGTCACTTTCCAGAAAAAACAGGACTAGACAGCGTGCAGTTGAACAAGCTTTTATTGCTTCTCAAAGAAAGGGTGGTAACAGCAATGCAACCACTTCTTATGGTTCTGCTGCGAGTGGCAAAAATTATGTTCCTAATGCTTTTGCTGGCAGCAATTCGTCTGGAAATTCTGGTGATAAGGGCAAAAAGAAGATGTGTTGCCATTATTGTAAAGCTAATGATCACTTGATCAAGTCGTGTCGTAAGCTGAAGGCCAAAGAGGCTAAGAAGAAAGAGGGTGGTTCCACTGCAAATGCTGGTTCCACTACAAATGCAGCCATTGTTGAGTCTTCTATAAAAGGAGACTGTAATACTGATGTTGATGCAGAATGGGCTTTTAGCGTAGAGTGCACTTACAATCCTGTTGTCCATGATGCATGCTTGTCAGTTGTTGCTGCAGACTCACATGTGTGGCATTTCGATAGTGGTGCTACAAAGCACATTACCTCACATCGTGAATTGTTTACCTCTATCGAGTGTGTCCCTCATG
Organism: Adiantum capillus-veneris; assembly: GCF_014529385.1. Classification (NCBI taxonomy): domain Eukaryota; kingdom Viridiplantae; phylum Streptophyta; class Polypodiopsida; order Polypodiales; family Pteridaceae; genus Adiantum; species Adiantum capillus-veneris. Next base: position 116,301,177 of record NC_140955.1, read on the forward strand.
GGAATTCAGTCACTTGTGCCAACAATGCCTCTTATCCGGTTCAGGGAGTTAGAAAGATTGTGGTTACTGCTGCAAATGGCAGTTCCTTCACACTTGTTGATGCACTTTATGTACCTGGGATCAAGAAGATTCTCTTGTCTGTATCCGCACTTGCTAGACTTGGACTTGTAGTCAAATTTGTGGATGATAGATGTACAGTTCATGATCTCAGTTTTGGTGATGAAATTGTTGCATCTGGCCTCTTGTGCCGTGGGCTGTATAAGCTCACTTTGTATGACAAGTGTGGACAAAATTTTGCAAATGCTATTGCAAATTCAAGGGCTATTTCAGATGCAAAACTTTGGCATGCACGTTTTGGTCCTTTGAATTTTGCCAGTTTGCTGCGTTTGCAGAAATCTGATATGGTTGCTTCTTTGCCGCCTCTTGTAGCACCTGTTAAACATGTTTGTGAAGGCTGTATTTTGGGTAAGATGCATCGTTCTAAGTTTCCAAAGGATGGTTCAGTTCGGGCCACATGCAGGTTGCAGCTTGTGCATAGTGATGTTTGTGGGCCCATGCAAACTCCGTCCTTGGGCAATTACCTTTACTTCGTGACTTTCATTGATGATTACTCCAGGCATGCATGGGTATTTTCGCTTAAAGCGAAGTCCGAAGTTTTTATTTCTGGCTATTGGTTGAAAATGTCTCGAAATGTACTATGGGCACCCTCCGTTCCGATCGAGGGGGGGAGTATATGTCTCATGAATTTAATGCATTTCTGGCTAGTCGTGGGATAAAACACCAATGTACAGTGCCTTATACACCTCAGCAAAATGGTGTTGCTGAGAGGAAAAACAGGTCACTGATGGAAATGGCACGATGTATGGTCAAAAGTCAAGCTTTGCCGCATTGTTTATGGCTTGAGGCCATCATGTGTGCCACTTATGTACATGACAGGTGTCCTATGAAAGCTTTGCAGTCTATTACTCCATATGAAGCATGGCATGATAGAAAGCCTTCTATTGAGCACATGCGTGTTTTTGGCTGTTTGGCATATGCTTTAGTGCCACAAACACAATGCACAAAATTGGATGATAAGGCTGTCAATTGTATTTTTGTTGGTTATAGTGCTGAAAGCAAAGGTTACAGGTTATATCATCCACAAACAAAGCGTATTCTGGTTTCACGGGATGTAGTGTTTGTGGAAGATTCTATTGCTGTCATGTACTAGAAGTAGTAATGTAAGGTCACAGGACATTTATGACACTTTGTTGCCTCTTTTCAGTGGTGGAAATATGAATGTAAGTTCCAATGAGGCAAATGTACAACCTATAGGGGTTTCTGAAAATGTTACAGATCAGCCTATTATTAATGCAGATGTACATGATGTACTTGATGAGGAAAGGGCTGAAAATGAGCAGGCTAGAGGTATGCCAAAATGGTTGGTGCACACTTTGCGTGACAGTAAATTGGATGCACCTTTGTCTAGTCGTACTCGTTCAGGCTCTCGCCATGCATCTTATGCATGAGATTGTTATGCTTTGGCCGTGTCTAGATTACATGATGTTGAGGAGCCTCTGTCTTTTGATGAAGCACAAAATTCAGAAAATTGGATGGCTGCCATGCAATCAGAATATGATGCACTTATAGAAAATGACACACAGACTTTATGTGATTTGCCTCCTGGCAAAAAGGCCATTGGTACAAAGTGGGTTTACAAGATAAAATGCAAGCCAGATGGTGAGATCGATCGCCATAAGGCTTGACTTGTTGCAAAGGGTTATGCACAACAAAAAGGCATAGATTATGAAGAGACTTTTGCTCCCACTTGTCATATGACTACTGTGCATTTTCTATGTGTATTAGCAGCTCATTTTGGTTGGGATGTACATCAATCAAACATTGTTATTGCTTTCTTGAATGGTGACATATTTGAGGAACCTTATGTAACGCAGCCTCGTGGTTTTGTCATAAATGGATAAGAGGACAAAGTGTGCAGATGTAAGAAGGCTTGTATGGGTTGAAGCAATCTCCTCGTGCTTGGTATGAGAAAACTGACACTCATTTGGTTAAACGAGGCTTTTGTAATAGTCCAACAAAAAGCACATTGTATGTAAAGCGTGAGGGTGATGTACTTCTCATTGTGGTTCTTTATGTCGGTGATTTGCTGATCACTGGACCAAATGAGACACATATTGCTGAAATTAAGGCTGATTTGAATGCTACTTTCAAGAATAAAGATTTGGGACTGTTGCGTCATTACTTGGGTATACAGTTTAAGCAGTGTGATGGTGGTATTGCCTTGTGCTAGAAAAGTTACATAGAGACATTGCTATGTAAGTTTGGACTTGAGGATTGCAAACCTATTGCCACTCCCATGGAATCAGGTTTGAAGTTGAGTCTACATGATGCTGGTGATCTTGCTGATGTTACTCTTGATCAAACTGCTGTTGGCTGCCTCATCTATGTATGGAACAGGAGGCCGGATATTCAGTTTGCAGTCTCACATAGGTCAGCAGATTTATGCATAGCCCAGGGTCTAAGCATTGGCAGGCTGTCAAGAGGATTTTCCGCTACCTTAGTTGCACTTTACATCTTGGCTTGTTTTATCCCAAGGGGGGATCATTGCCGCCAGACTTACATGTGTTTTCGGACTCAGATTGGGCTGGTTGTTTTGACACGCAAGTGTCCACAAGTGGTTTTTGTTTCATGCTTGGCAGTTCATGTATATCATGGTTGAGCAAGAAGCAACCTATTGTGGCCACTTTGAGTTGTGAGGCTAAGTACAGGGCAGTCTTCACAGCTACGGTTGAGTGTGTATGGCTCAGACGCCTTATGGCTAATTTGGGTGTTGGACACGACACTGCCTACACTATCTACACTGACAATCAGAGCACATTGGCAGTTGCGAGGAACCCAGTTTTTCATGCTCGCACAAAGCACATTGAGGTGCATTACCACTATGTCAGGGAGAGGCTCTCAGCAGGAGAGATCAACTTGGCTTATGTGCCAACACAGGACAACCTTGCAGATCTTTTCACAAAGGCATTGTCTCGTGAGAAGCTTGAAGCTTTCTGCAAAGCTTTGGGCTTACTCCCCTTTGTGGACTGATCATGTCCTTAGGGCATGGCACTTCCCTTTACTCATGTGTCAGCTCTCGTTCTCCACATCACTCCAGGGGGGATTTGTTACCTTATACATGTGGTAGTGATGTGTGGGACACTAGAACCGCCGGGGCATTTTTCCCCTCTTTAGGAGGTTTCTCCCCCCCGTGCATTGTATATACGCCCATCACTCTAGGGCTATCTATCTTTCCATTGCACACTAAGTAACACACACTCTATTGTGTGCCTTGAGCTTCCTTCGTCTTCTTTAAGCTGTGTGTGTTTCTCTGCAACCCTAATTCCAACAGTAATGGCATTGTGAGTGATGTGGCATTTTAAGCCACGTTCGGGTCATTATTTACCATTTTTTTGCCATCTTCATCCCAAGAATATTATTCTCTATGAGTTAAAAGCCCAAACAAATAGGGAAACTTTCCTAAAATTGTGAAATAATCCTCTTGGGCACCATTTACATGCTCAAGTGCATTTTCCCACTTGGAAAGCATTTTAGATTCATCGTTTATGATTGTGCATAAAACTTGCTATTTTTGGTTGAGATCGTCTGCATTGAACTTTCTCGAAACGAGCATGCCATGTTCATGCACTTGAAATACATATATTTCTAAACCAAGTTGGGCATGTTTTTATGAGATAAAACACTCCATAGTGCCACATTCAGGACCTCGTTGCCCCGATAGGATATGTACATGACTACAGCCATGGCAACCACTCTCGCACATTTGATATTATATGCATTGTCACATTTGGTCGCTCATATCAAAAAGCATAAAGAGAGAGGTGAAAATTTAAATTCACATTGTAAATGAAGCACAACACGACATCCACCCCCTCTAAACCTGTGCATCCTTTGGCATGTGTCACACATATCTCTTTGCAGGTCTAGTCTTCATTTAAGTCAACATACATATCAATTTCATCATCCCTTTCTAACACATCATCCTCTCTTTCTTCATTTTCATCCATAACATGTTCATCAAAGCCTTAATTTTGTCTTTCTTGTGAAATAAAGGGATCTATATCTCCTCTTCCTTTGAACAATTTGATTCTTTCTTATTGTTGAATTTTGATTGTCAAGATTATTGTCATACACCAACACCCAATCACCTTCCTCAATAGCTTCAGGTCTAATCATGTTCCTTTTATCAAATCTATTCTTATTCTTTAACCTTCCACCTTTTAATCGTGCTAATGCAATCTCAATATCTTGAGGCCTTCTTTCTAGTTGTTGTATACACAAAGCAAGAATGTCCTCCTTTTCCCTTCCATCTTCCCAAATTAAGACATTCCATGTGGGAATTACATCCTTAATTGGCATTATAGGTTCTAACATACATCAACTCAAAAGGCATAAAACCGGTAATTAGCTATTAGTTGTGAAATTAATCCATAAAGCATAAGATAATACCAAGACCACTCTCCCAATTCTCCTTTTCAAGCCTTAGTCAAAGATTTAATGATAGGAGGATGCCCATGTTCTAATTCACCATTCCCTTCAGGAATCCCTTCAGGATTGTATGCAGTGGTGCGAGCAAGTTTAATACTAGAGAAAATTTCCCTCGCTTTGTCAGCATCCAACTCACCCTTGTCTTCTTTTATTTTCCCAACGTAGCCATAAGAGCTAATCACATAATCTAAGAGGAACTTACATATCCCTTTTGTGTCTTTTGTTTTTAGAGCACAACACTTAACCTAGTCAATCAAGTCTTTCCATGTAAGAATTACAATGCCCAATCGCATTGTAACCATATCTACTACCTATTTATAATGCATCACATATATTCCACAAAGCGAGATGTCATGCCAAGGGTAGGACTATAGGAGGGCACGGCCCTGGCCAAGGGCCGATAGATACACATGCGGTATAGGGGCTATATATAGGAGGGCCAAGGGCCTATGTATAGGTATGGTTGGGTGGTTATTGGCATGTCTATCTCCCCATGCTCTTACATTGGTATCAGAGCTCAGGTGGAGAAGGAGGCATGGAGGAGGGGAAGAAGCATGGTCTTCTCTTTCTCTCTCGTGCTCACTCTCTCTCTTTATCTCTTTTGCAAGGCATCCCTCTCAATCTCTCTTGCAGCCATGGAAAAATTTGTGCATGGAATTGCATGCGATTGCATGGCTCTTCTCCGATGAGGCAGGCATGGAAGCCGAAGAAGCAAGCACCGTGTGCTGCTGTCCCAAGTCAGGGAGGTACAATCAAATCCCGCAGGACCATGGGCAACAACCCTAAACAGGGAAGAAGGCATGTTTTTGGCCGGCACTAAACACGGCACTGCGGAGCTTAGTAGGATCGCACGAGCAAGGGGATGCAACATCTCTTCTTCTTGCAGGGTCAACAAGGGCCTTAGCGACTGGTTCGAGTGGATTATCCACTGCGCTACCTACGAGCTGCTGCCACCATAGTTTTTGGGTAAGTTTTCACATACTGGGTGTCCAATTGCAAGGGTTTGGGCCACACACCCCTTGCGGGGGAGCTTTCTCGCACACAGGCAAACCGTGGCCGGTTGTGATGGCATGCATAAACATGCAAGGGCCTCTGCAAAGGGACCATAATTGTAATGTACCCAACATTTATCCATATAAGTCATTTCATTTATTTGCAAAGTAATTGAGATTCTCAATTTTGTGAGTCATCATGAGTTTATCAGAGCAATTGGATTGAAATCGGGTTCAGAATCTATTTATTTATGATCTTTCTTTATGTGGAACAATAGATTTATGTGGAAACCTGTGAAGAAAAAGCTTAGAGATACTATTATTAGGAAAGAAGAGAGGTGAACCAAAATTAGGACACTTTTTTCTTTTTCTCTCTCAAGATAGAATGGGGACTTGTAAGTATAGAGCTTTTAAAAACTCGCGCATAAGATTCGCGACGTCATTTTTTTTTAAATAAATTTTTTTAGAGCTGCAACGACGTGCGAGCTTTTCCTTCTCCTATTCTTGAAACCTTCCTAGTATTCTTACCACCCCCCTAGGGCCTATACAAAGGACCCTTCTCCTCTCAGTTTGAACATACACATATCTACAAAAGTGGAAGCTCTCTTGCAACGATGCTCTCACCTTCAATCCATCTCCATCTCAAAATCGTTGACGTGCCATCTCTCGGTTTGTGAACACTCTCTCTCTCTCTCTCTCTCTCTCTCTCTCTCTCTCTCTCTCTCTCTCCCCCCAACAACACGCTTTTCTTTTCTCTATTCCGAAGCTATGGCTCCGAAGCGTGTAACGCAAAGTTCTAAGGACGCCCATGCCGTTGCACCACCAAGGAAAGTGGGAAGAAAGGTGTCTACTCCGAACGTATCTCATGCGGAAGCATCAACCGAAGAAGAAGGGGAAGCCATCCAACCTCCAACACAGGAGTTAATCGCACGCGCTCCAAATCGGGTAAGACAAATTTATAATTTTGCATTGCTATTCATGTTTGACTTGGGAAGGTAAGCATAAGGAACCCCTTAAACTGTCCAAGAAACGTGATTTTATCACAAGAAACAAGTATATGTTTTCATAGATTAGTGAAAGAACTGTTTGATAAATTGTCACTGTTCGTTGAATTGTTATTGCTTAATAAATTGATATTGTTTGATAAGTGGATTCTGATTCATATGAAGAATTGGGTGATCATGTTTGAAGAATCATTTAAAGAGAAGAATTGTTGAAAGAATATCTTTTGTTTCTCGCGGGTAGCAAGATGATTCCGCGGTTAGCGGAGATTAAGCTAAGATATCGGCTCTCTTTTGTTCCTCCGATTAGCGGGATGCCTCGTGGGTAGCGGGATGCCTGGCGGTTAGCAAGATGTCTCGCGGGTAGCGGGATGCCTCACGGTTAGCGAGATGGGAAGGTTGCGTAACTCGCGGTTAGCGAATAAATCCTTTGCAAAGGCTCTTTTGGTTAGATAGAGGAAGTCCACGGGTAGCGGCAAATTCATGAGCAATTGGAAAAGTTGTTTTTGTTGAAATATAGGGCTGTCTTCATTAGGCCTTGTTTGAATTGTTTTGGTATTGTTTGAAGGGCTGTATAAAAGAACATGTGTTTGAAATTAATTAAGGAACATTGTTTGTATATGTAAAACAATGTGGTAAAAAGTGTGCGTGTGGGGTGGAAAGTGGGGGCTGGCTCAGGTTGCCAGTCAAGGATGGGTGGTCTTGATTAGTCGAGAAACTCTCCACTCCCTCTTATTAAGAGAAGTGAAATTAGAAACTCATTGTGCCATGAGACGAGATGACCCAAATCTATGTGACACAAGATTACTATTTAGTTTAGACTAAGTCTCATATCATATTTATGGTTTATGGATGGCGGTCGTGCCTCTTAAACGTGGGGAAAAAGGTGTCATTTATGGATTCTAAATATGTCAATGGGATCTCATCTTTATGTTAGGAAAAAGCTTCATTAGAATCCTAGATTTATCGACCTGGCTTGTGGCCTTGGTCTCGGCTTTATTTGCGGTGAGAACAACTTGTAGTCGGGTCCAGAAAGTGACACTATACATGTTTGAGCTCTCATGGAGGGCGCACCTTGAAGCAAACTGAGCGATTTGCAAAGACAAAGCATGCATGTTATTGACACTAAGAAGATTACCTGAGGAGATTGCTTTTAGAGTCCCAAAGAGGGCTAAAACATTGATAATACGGCTTCATCTGCACAAGGGACGTTTCAATCACCGCTTCAAAGCAGTCTTGATGAGGTCATGGTCCTTTGCAGGAGAATCTTTTAAGGCTTCAATTGCTATTCACAGAAGATCGACAGTATCATCATATTGGTGTTCGGTATGAAGGTATTGGCAAGGCAATGATATGATCTTAAGTATTCGAGTAAGGATTTGACTCAAGATTGGACATGGTTCGAGGTTCAAGAATGCTCGAAAACGCAGGCACTGTGGCCGATACGATAAATTATCAAAGGCATTTAGCAGGTGAACGATAGGAGGTAAATAAAAGCTTTCAATACCGCTTTGTTTTCCTCAAGAACATGTTGCATCAAGACATGAGAAAGACTTGTGCAAACCGTGTTGTTATCAAATTTTCTTGCACGCATGGCTTATCGAAGGCATAAAAACACCACACGGTTGGATCATGTCGAGGGTTGTGTTTAGCAAACTTTGGTGTCTGAAGACCAATGACTGGTTTGATAACCAATATCAAGCAAGGCTTGAGTAAGAAATGCTCTCGTTTCACAACAAGGCTTCTGTCCATGCCTGCCAAAGGTTAGGGCATGGTGGTGCTGGAGAATCTCATGGAGATCGGCACGGTCTGTTGTTAATCTTGATGAAGGTGGCAACACGTGCTCGACAGGACCAACCATTAACAACCATTTCAAGAAGTTGTCAAGCAAATTGTTAGGGCTTGTTTTCTAGACATCACTGGAGCACGGATTCGTCTCCGTAATCAAGCCAAGCCGGTACGAGGTACATACTTTGCAAGGAATTTTTATTTTTATGTTTTGTTTTTCAGTACATTGTACAATTCAACAAGGTCGATTATTTGTGACTGCTCGACAAGGTCAACTTTCTTTTACTAGGACATTTGTCTATGAGCAAGAGTATCTATAGATTTGAGGCATGGTAGCATCCAAAGTGGGTCTACTGAAAAGTATCAAGCAAAGACAAGACTTCCATGTTCGGCCTATGCTATGAGCATACAAACTTGGGACGGACTTGACAATATGCTAGCAGGTTATTTCATGAGAAACAGATGGGCATATATGATACAAGGGACGTATTTGTACATATGACAGACCCCACTCGTGCAGCAGATATGGCTATGCGCCATTTTTAAGTGAGTTTTCTTCCATAGAATATCGGGCCAACTGGTTATAGCAACGACCAGGTTAGCCAAGTTTAAGTTTTTCTTGTTTTTCCCTGTTTACACTTTACTTGGCAATGTCATTGTGCAAAGCAAAGTGCTTTGGCAATCTTATAGGAAGCAAGGCTTTGGGGAACTGGCAAAATAGGGAATATCAGCTCACAGAATCCATACGAGTCTAAACTATGCAAGGCACTTATGGTTTTGGTTCTCACGGTTGAGGCCATCACTCTTCGCAAGGGCTTACAATTCTGCATAGAAGGCATGCTAGTGAGGTGGATTCAATTCTACCGCTCCATGAATTACGCTTCCTCTATCACACTCGCAACTCTGTCAAGGACATACTAAGGATGGATTGTTTAATATGATTGTTGGTTGCTATCAACACACAACAACACTAAAAGGAACCTAAATCTAGGACTTATTTTACGGTCAAAGTGCCAATGCTAAGTCGTCCTCATACAATCAGGACCCCTGCATGGTAGGTGGGTCGCATTGAGTTTTCTGTTATTCGGTTACCTCTCTTGATGAGAGAGTCATACCAGAAAACTGTGGAATGCTTATACGATAAGCTGCAATTTAGGCATAAGATGCGTAAGAGCACACAACTTGGGTACAGACTCTAAAAACTTAAGGAAAGTTCCTCAGCCCAGCATGCTTTTGTTCTCTTTCTCTCTCTCTTTAAGGGAATAATGAAAATCTTCTAAGAAGCTTTTGATACATGTTTTGCTCATGAGTCAGCCTGAGCCAAGGTGCTCTACCTCTCAGCTAACACGTGACTAGGATGCTACTCAAATTAGTCTTCATTGGTTCGTCCATTGAACACTAATTTGCATAATGGATATGAGCCACATTACCTAAGAGCCATTGTCAGGCCAAGGGTAAGACCTAACTATTGGCATTCTTTGGGTGATTGTTTTCAAGATCGAACAGCTCTACTTAGGGAAGTACACATCTATGTTACTGGACAAGCAAGAGTCTTGTCAGTACGGATGTCTAGGGTGTCATTTTTGCACTACATGTTTTCAATGCGACACTCAAGTTGAGTTTTTGATAATCTTCCACTCACACCAGCAGCTGATCTCTACAAGGAAGTATCGATGCATCAATCAGTTGAGACAGCATGGATGTCCATAAGAGCTATGCATTTCACTTTTGTTGTTTTCCTGCTCCTTCTATAAGACTACGGAGTGTCTATGGACACAGTGTTTTGGGATACGACCCCGCGGATGCTTACTAAGTCACCCCATAGGCATTGAGGATCACAATTTGATCTATTCCCGTTGTACTTTCAAGGAAAGAAGTCCGCAATCTACCAGGGGATGCTGGACAACTTCAACTTGAAAAGTTGATTCTCATCATTCTGTACACGGTTAACTATGTTGGTTACCGTTACCTGCTAGTTGAGCAGATTCTACAAAGGGTCTTACCAAGTGGTTTGACTACGTAGATTCTACCCAACGGGTTTGGATTAGAAGGCAACACCCAGGGTTTCCAGTACAATGTTGCTTGGTTTTTTCACACGTGGGAGATATACTCCTATGCATTTGAGTACGGGTAACTGAACTTTCGATTCAATCCCCAGGGCCATGCCAAGGGCATGTCGAAACAAGTATTTTGGGCCGTAGTGTCCAATGTACATTATGCTGTTATGAATTCACTTGTAGGATTTGCTTTGGCACATGTTGTCACACGGGATACAACATGGTTTAGGGACTTAAGGAGTTTGGTTTAGCCAGTGTGGAGCAAGGCTAATGAGGGTCCCTCTCACTCCCATCCTCGCAAAGTGTTTGCAGTTACCTCCACACACAAGTACATCTTGTACTTGAAGGATGTTCCTTTTTTAAAACATCTTACATAGGACATATTCCACATGTGGAGAATATGAGTCTCTGGACTGACACTGGTGCCATTATTTCAATTATGTGTCATGACAAAGTCCCTAGGTGCAAATCTATTTTCTAGACTAGGTGGCCAAAAATTGTAGGATAATTAGAATGACTTGTTCAGGTACAAGTACTGCTAAACAACATTACAGATGGTTGTTTATACATATAGCAAGGCTCTAAGTTTTTAATGAAAAAGTTTCATTGTTTGTACCTAGAAGTGATCACTGTTTCACCTTCTATTATGGTTCAGACGTTTCAGCAAGGCTTGCAAAAGATTGCAACTGAAAGTATTTAGTTTCTTTTTAGAACTATTTACATTTCTTTTTAATGTGTGCTAGGCGCATCACATTTGCCATAAGTATAGGCAAGGATCACCATGGATATACAGGTTCGAATCTATTTTTTGCTAAATGCATGCACACTAGGTGTTATGGGCCCTACTGTTTAGCAAAGGTTGATTTGGAACGACATGCGTTGTCGAGAAATTTGCGGTCTTGCCAGGAAAGCACCGGGCTTATGGCTGTGAGAGTTTGTGAGAGAACTCAACAAAAACTATATGAAGGAGTTAAACCATAGATGCCATGAAGACTAGGGTTTGGAAAGAAGTGCAATCAAAGAAGACTCACTCTTTCTCTCTTGCATTCACACACACAAAGAAAGAACGCAAAAGAGAATGTCAAAACAATACGAAGATGAAAACATCAAGGCTATGGTCATATCGTATCATGGGTAATATGAAAGGGTTAATGGATGAGTTAATGGCATTCAATCTTGGCTGACCAAATAGGCTACGAATTGTTCTTTGGAATTGTAGTTTTGTGCTTACCATAATATATATATTTTGTCTAGTGATTGGGATTAATTGTGTGTACAAATCCTCTTGGTTCATAGCAAGATAACTACGCTTACATCAAAAGAAAAATTATAGTCTATGAGAGGTAGTATGATGGGATCCGGTGATAGAAGTATTTCATTGAGCCTTTCAGGGCCGAAGAGAAACACTATACGTTGTTGAAAGTGTATTTTACGGCTAATCCATACGTTAATTCTAATAGATCGTACAGAGTGAAAGCGATAGAAATGATCATCATGTGGGTTATTCATCTAGGATAGTATGTGAGAAATGTAGATATGAGAGAAGTGAAGAGATGAGAAGTTTCCCTCCCAAGCCCTATTCTTGCCCGTAGGCAATAAGGATACTGCGGGGAGAGATGTACCTGTAGCAAAGAGAACCTAGAGAGGATGAATTACTAAGAATGAGAGAGATAGGTTTGGTTAAGGAGATGAAATTAGATACATATATATATGTATATGTTGGATTAGAGATGAAAATGAAAACAACAAGAAATCAAGAAAACATCAATGTAGAACACATCTTACTTGAAACCCTTCGGCACCATTATTGATGGGAGAGAGAAGAAGAGTGGATAATTCCACTTTGATTGATACACCAAGTGCAAGACCTTCTTTGATTAGAGTTGATCTTCCAAGGTTAGCTTGTTGCAAGAATGACTAGTCTCCCTCTAGGAGAAAGTGTAGGCTTGGGCTTATGTTAATGCCTAAGTACAATTAGGCATTACTACTCACTCCCTCAAGAATTCCTCTCCTCAATGGCTTGAATGCTTGAGTTCTTTCCAAGGAAGAAGAGGTCCCCTTTTATAGGTGAAGGGAACCCCCAAGGGTTTACACAAGAAGAGAGGAGCCAGTGTGAACATGAATTGGAAAAGTTGGAAATGAGCTGTCCTTGCATGATGTGGGCAGACTGGGGTCCAGTATTTTGATCATATCTCCTCAACCGTGGCTCCAAATAAAAAAGTAAAAATATGGGCAAAAACTTCAGCTCATTAGCTACGATTTTCATTTTAAAATCGTTTTCCTATTCGAATTGGAACCTTGTGTAAAAAATTCATCAAAATAGGGTCCATTTATGGCAGCAAAAGTCTTCATGTGGTCTCCTTAGCCTAGACTTTCATTTAATTCACAAGGACACATGCCATATGAAAGCATGACATTGCTCCTTGACAAAGTTTTATAATCATTCTTGCAATAATGCATTAAAATAAGTGTATCTTTGAAATCATGCCACCTAGTGTCCCACTAGGAGTTGATTCTCTCCTAGTAGCTATTTAAAAAGAAATATAAGAAAAGTATAAAAAATACGTAGAATATATATATATTGGAGTTTACCCTAGATATAGGATCTAGCTAGGGTGTGAGATGATAATGAAATAGTAGAAATAAAGAATCAATGCTTTTTGCCCCAAGTTAAAGAGGCGGAGCTATTGATGCTTTTCCCATAGTATTTTCTAATGGTAAAGTAAGGATAGGTTACCCTTGAGAAAAATAATAGGATGAGATAGAAGGCTTATTATTATACTTAAATATGCATATGTACACTATAGGAAATATAATTATGTATCTAAAAAAATACAAGATAGATCTTGTAGCATGCGTTCCCACTATGTACGTGTCACAGCACGACACCGGTCTGCTAGCTTAGTCAATATTCTAGCTTTTTCTCCCCTGGCACTTCCCCACATTAAATGATCAGTTTAATATGAGAAAATCATTTAGGAGAATTAGATATTGATTATTATGACAAGTATATTATTCAGTTTTGAAATAAACTTTTCTTTGGCATTTTTGCCAATCTGATAAAGGAAATTGAACACCCATAAAGCAGCTATGTATCTGTTTATTCCTCAATTTAATATATATATATATATATCTCTTTTTTTGAAACATCCTTTTGCTACACTAAAGTTTTTTGGAGAAACGAAAAACTTCTTTTTTGATCTGATAGGAGAGAATGTCACTCATTGTCGGTAGGTAAAGTTAATCTCAAGCCAAAACCCAGCTCAATTAAGGACAACCTCATCCTTGTGGTTTGAAAACATTTAGAACAGATCCTACTTTAAGAACCGATTTTAAAATCACCCTGAGATATCTTCAAAAAGGATCATTTAAGATTTTTACAAATTTATAAATATAAGTACACTCCCCCTGTTAAGATTTATCTATTTTTTTAATATATAAAAAGACTATATTTCTCAAGAAATATCAATGCTTATCATGTCATGTCTGCTATACTGTATCCCTAGCCAGAAATAAACTGTTGTTTTTATTAAAAAACATAAAGCCCTAGGTGAGTCAGTCCTTCGATCAAACTCAGACCTGGTCCAAGACAGATACGACATAAGAAAAACCAGAAAAGATCAGTATAAAGGGAGTTTATATGAATTTTCTTATAATACCGATGCCTTTATAACCAACTTCTAGAAGCACTATTGTATATACTGCAAGATGCTAGGTTAGAGTCAGCTCCTATATACTTTGAGTGTTTTTAGGAAGCCAACAAATGAAGACAACCAAATTTTATAGAATAGCCGAGGTTCAAACCCAGCAAAGCCCTATAGAACTCAATCTCCCTGTTGAAGTAATGGTAAGTCACCGAACATTATCAAAAAACATCATCGTATGTGAAAAAAAACAAGTATCTTGGAACCAGCTTAATCAATCCGGTATGTGCTGCCATACTTTAACTCCATATACAATCCGAGTATGTATTGCCACTCATATTCAATACCGGATGTGTAGAAACTCTTAGCATTATCATGAATAAGAAAAAGAGCAACATAACAGAAGCTAGTACGAAGTAAATATAAAATAGCTTTTTAGCCGATTCAGTGAGATAAGTATCAGCTCAAAAAACAAGTTCTATCTTACAAGTAGGAGATGTAGTATGGTAAAAAATGGTTAAGTCAATTTCCAAAACCAAACCTTTACTCCTTCACATGGTTATGAGATACTACATACTACCAACTCAATAACAGAAGTCAGGACACCTTTTCCGACACCTGTATTAAGTGCCCTCAAACAAGTGTACCGCTGATCTAATGGAATAGGAACCCAAACTAGAGAGTAATTATTCAAGTGACTGTCATTTTACCCAATGGACATCAGTAAATTAGTGAAGCCATAAACCAAAATATCTAATCAACATTATATGATCATTACAGCTCATTTTTTTGGTGAATTTTTGGTTTTTTTTAATTTACAAGAGTTCATTTCATCTATTGAGCAGTTTTTTAACCGAATCATAACATCATCACCCCAATATACAATTTTTTTCTAATAAGTACCATACAGTACTCTTTCCTCAGTAGCAAAACAGCCTCTTACATGGCAGTCTCCCCCTTTTCTTTTTAAAACAGATTTTTTATCAGAGAACCAGTTTTACAGCACTGTATACGGCAACCAGGCATACTACTACCATCATTCATAAGAATCCAGGCAGTACTTAGTTTAACTGAGCCATTCACTCAGTTTCCAGAACCAGGTTACAACTCAATTTTTTGTTTATTTTACGATAACGACCATCATTAGTCACAGAAGTATATAAATTCCAAACTGTCACAGAGCAGAAATGTACTCGCACTTACAATAACTCCCAAAGACCTGTAAGTAAAGTATCCGGAACAAATTTCCATTTTTCCTAAATCTATATTACTGGTTTTTTTTTTAAAAACCCATTCAAATCTTTTTATCAGCAAAGCTTCAGAATAATACATGACATAATAGCTTTAGGTTTAATATCCGGAAACAAAATACCTAGTTTTTTTTAAATTTCCAAAAACCGGTCACAGCGAAGCTACACAGAGATTCCCAAATGCAAGACAAAGAATTTTTTATATAACCTGTAGATTGGGAGACGACGAGGCGTCCACAGTCTCCTTCCCGTTCTTTTTCGGCATGATTGAGCACATAGTAAAAAATATCTACTAACCCACACAGTATAGAATGCACACAAGTGAATACAGCACAATGCCAAGTGAGTAAGAGTACTCACAATTTTAGGGGGCATTTATACTTTGCTGAAGCAAATCGGGAGCAAATCCGCCACTGACACAGACCAGCTACAGAATTAGACGACAACCATACGGGCCAGATACTCAGGGATAATTCCAGCTGAAGATCCGGTCTGACCTTGATTAACTCACCTCAGTATTTGCAACTACACTCACCTGCCACCTCAACCCTAGCGTAGGCAAAAGCGTGTTGCAGGCAGCCCGACACAACAGAGAGGCAGTAAAAAATACGCTACAGAGTGTATATAGAGAGAGAGATGCTATTTACCTTAAAGCAAGGTCAAGTCATAAAATATCTAGTCTCATAATGTATACCAACTAGACACACCAATGCCGTCGATACCCGGTTCGAACGACTATCGAGCTTTTTGAACCTGGCTCAGGTTTAACCACACATCCCAATACAAAATCCACAAACCCTAATACTCAGCATATGTCATGCACCGAACAACTGGGGTACAGTATATAGAGATGTTTATTCACCTTAAAGCAAGGTCAAGTCAAATATATATCTAGTCACATAATGTATACCAACTAGAAACACCAATGCAGTCGATACCTGGTTCGAATCAACTATCGAGCTTTTTGAACCTGCCTCAGGTTTATCCCACACATCCCAATACAAAATCCACAAACCCTTATACTCGGCTTAAGTCATGCATCCAACAATTGGGGTACAGTATACCGGCAAGGAACTCAACATTGTACGATATACTTGATATTAACAAAACTTTTTTGTGGTTAATTCATACTTCCAATTCCGATTCAAAGTCAAAAAGTGAGTCTATAAAAGCCAGAAGACACTAATATATAAACCAATCCAAGGTAACAGTAAGGAGTAACTATACAAAAGTAATATACATATCCGCATGTTTGCATATCATGATTGTTAAAAAATGGCCTACAATCGAGAACTGGTTTTTTCCATAGCAAAAGCACACCTTTATCAATCAGGTGACTCTACACGGAGAGCAACTTTACTCCATTATGAATTATATCTATTCCCACAATTAGGAACCTCTGTTTCCCAGACTAAATGGTGGTCATACAAAAATCGAGTGACTCGTGTAACCCTTTGGGTTCGCGAGCATTTTAGGAACAATATCAGATTGGCGATGGTTACAGAGGCTCTGGGCCTAGGGCCACAGTATTATTACATAAAACATTCAATGAAGCCAGGTTTTTCAGAGCGGTTATACCTGCTAGCCCAATTCCTTCCATCTCAAAAGATCTTTTTGTATCGAAGTTATGGTCATTAGTTAAGAGGTTATTTTAACTGTACTCCACGCACACGGGAGTATCGGTTAGTCTTGGCGACTCGTATCTTGCCTTTAACAGAGCGCCCAAACACCTGCTATTACTGCGATAGCTGTTTGTGTGATCACGTAATGGGCAGTTTAATAGAGATGTAGATGAGGTGCTCCAAAAATACTTATCAGCCCTGCTTCTTTTTGTCCCTTGTGATAGAAGAGTCAGAAGAAAGAACTCAAGCTATTTTTTGTGTGTGTGTGTGTGTGTGTGTGCCCACCCATTCCCAGGCACCAAATGCTATGAGGTAGTAGACCCCATAGAATAGGGGCCTACAACCTCGAGAAGTATTTATCAGGCGCAGGTTATGCTGAGGTTTAGAATCAGTCTGATTTAAGTAGACTAATCAGATTTTGTAAATCAAATTTAAGGTAGGTCCAGTTGTGTCTTTCTAAGGAGTTGCAGATGCATGCAACCAGGTCTTTTTTTGTAAACCCGTTCTTGATGAACTTGGTAATCAAAGTATCTATCTCTTCATATGCTCTAAAACAGTCGGAAGAGGCATACATTATAAGAAAAAGCATTCCTAGACAAGTGTGTAGAGAATTTTTGTACGGTCTATTGCTTTGTTTCTTCGTAAATTCAGAAGACATAAGCATAAGTTTGTCTCTTTTCCAAAAAAAAAAGAGTATAAAAGTTTCCCACAAAAGGGGAAATTAATGTAAACTCAATATTCAGAAAGTGTGTTCTAGAAACGATCCATTTATCCTGCCGTAGTACTTTCTCAGAGAATGTAGGTTCGATACATATGCAAGGTGGATAAATCTCTTTACGTGTAGGTTCAAATATGGGGTTGTTGATGCTACAAAGGTCATCCATAAATCTGAAAGAATTTGCAAAGTGTGAGAGTAATGAATTACTTGTTGGTATAGTTAATATTTTAAGGAGCCAATGATATTCGAAGTAACAACGATAAAGATTACACATAATCGGAGAGCATGCAAACCCCATTGGTATCCCTAGAATTTGTTTGTAGCAGGTATTACCTAATTGGATACAGCTGTTATTCAGTAGCCAAAGGATATACTTATATAGATCTTCCTCTTTAAAGATGAAAGGTGCAGATTTATTCAATTTTTTTACCCATCCTTTATTCAATTTTTTTACCCATCCTTTATTCCCTTTTTGTGAGATGCACGTATACCCAAGTTCCTTTCTGTGGGCAAAGGCAATCTTTATAAGAAATGGTAAGGTATAAAAAAGCCCAAATGGCCCATCTAAAGGGATATTTTCATAGCATTGAGTTATGTCAGCAGTGAAGATAGAGTAAATGCTATCTGGGAGGTTGATAAATAACTCAACTGCGTTTTTTATGACCCAAAAAGGGCAATAGTCTACATTTCTGAATCTCTTTATATCTCTGTGTTTGATGGCACAGGTATTTTCGATTTCTAGTAGGACAAAGTTTAAGCAGTGGGTGATATCTTTCGTAACACAGGAGAACAAGCTATTTGAAGCGTCAGAAATCCATCTGAATTTATGTTTATGCATCTTGTACGTTGGGAAGAGTACAGGAATTTTTTGAGATGCAGGATAAAAACCGAGTCGTGATAATTCATTGTTTAAAGTTGTAGCTACGCAAAGAGGAGAGTAATCAAGTTTAAGAAAGTCATTACTATTAAGTCTAGAACTGGCAGCCTCAAATGCCAATTTTTTACATATAAAGGAAGCAGTGTTAGATGCTTTATCTAGGCCAATAATGAGCCATTTCTTTTTAATCTCATAGATAGAGGTCTTCATTTTATGCGTAAGCCAAGTAGTATCAGTGCTAAGCCACGTATGTGGTAAAAGACTAATCTTTTTCCAAAAGATACTTTTGAGAGTTGATGTAAGATGGAAGTGAACTTCTGCCTCCAATTGGAGTTTTAAGGCCAAGTCGGCCAGGCATTCAAGTAATGCTGATAAGGCACATTGAGGATTTATTGGAAAAGGGGGAATATGATTCAAGTCGTTACTCAAGAGACTCCTTACATGAGGATCCGAGATGATTTCTAGGTTAGATGTACAAACGTGTAAACCAAAATCAGTGAAGTGTTTACAGAATTTTTGAAATAGATGACAAGAGCAAATAGGTACCTCATTATTATGGAGAAACTCATTGGAATAAAATAGATTCTTAATGGGTGGCGAGTATTTCCAACCAAACATCACATCCTTTAGTAATAAATTCGACCCAAAAATATGTCCAAAACATTCTGAAAAGACAGCTTGGGGAGTAAAGAAATCCAAAATTTTGCTTGTAAACAAGCAATGTGAGAAAATCCTATTACACACTTCATCATTTGGAGGTAGGTAGCGTCTTCCGCAAGCCATCCTTCGATCCTGCAATTTACATGTCCAAAAGGTTTCTGACTGGTAGGTTTGTTCCCCTACCTCTCACATAACTTCTACCTCTCCCTCTCCCAAACACTGAATCACTCGAGGAGGGAGTTAAGAAAGACGTGTAAGATGCTGCCGGAGAGACAAGAGTATTAGGACGTTTGGAAACTTGAGATTCATCCTCTTCAATATTTGGTTTGATTTGGCCAACTATACTTTTGATACCTTTAAAGCCACCGTACGTGGTAAGTAGAGTCCCACATCCATCAGATCCAAGCTCTTCAAGAGTGTCACGCATAATTGATTTATATTGAATAAAGGCAATTTGGGCTAAGACCAGATCCTTCGCTTGTCCACCGAGCCACAAGCAAAAGAGGGAAAGGTGAAATTCTTCTGCTTTATCAGGAAAGATACTAGGAAGATTGTTGAGGGCATACCAAATAGCATGGTCAAACCAAATTATGCTTGACTCGCAGGAAGCTTTTGGGTCCAAGAATCTGCAAGCACACTTAAGGTACGGCCTGAACACATTCCATACTATTTCGGTGTAGTAATCTGCATTGCTTTTACTAAAGGTCATAACTCCTTTAGTTCTTGCATACAACCCAGTATTCGAACTACATTTTTTATCATCAAGGAAACACATATTGAAAGGGGCTTTAATAAGATCCCCTTTGTCCAAGAGCTGGATTCCTTTCAATACTTTAAGTTTGCATTCCTCAATAGTAGCGGGGGACAAGTTGGCAAGGAAGACCCAGGTTTCCATGGAAATGGGTGCAAGAAATCCTTTATTTGGAAACATCCACAGCTTGTGCTCAACTCCCAAGGATTCTACCTCAACTTGCCGTGACGGTAAAAAAGGAAAGGCCCTAGAAACTTTTGGTACCATGTCCAAAAGCGAAGCTTCATTGAGTGAACAAAGGTCTTTCTGAAATTCCTTAACAGCTTCTAGGGCGGCTGCATCTCTACAAAAGAGGCTATTCGGAGGAGGGACAATAGGAGTAGAGGGAGCTGTCACAAAGATCGGACTAAGGCCACAAAACTTTCTAAGAAGATTAGACAGTTCAGAGCCTTTGGAAGAAAAAGATGCTAAGTCTTGAATATGTGCTTTGGAAAGTTCGACTAGATTCGAAGAAAATTCAATCAAAAGGTTGATACCATCATATTTGTTTTTTACAAGGAGAGCTAGAACTTTAACCCATAGGTCAAATGAAATCAACTGGACAAGAGAAAGACTAGACTCCTTCGAGGCATCATAAATTAGGGCAGAAGCTTCTCTATCTTGTATACATTTTAGCACAAGAAGAGAGGCAAGGGGGAGAGGTTCCACAGGAAGAGCAAGTCCTTGTGAAAGGGGAACAATCTGCAAAAATATCATAAGTTAGAATTCCAACTTCTAGGACGAGGAGTCTAGACCGGAAAAAGCAACCAGTTACACCTTTTTGAATTTTACAGCCCTATGTAGATAGGGTCGAGCCCTATAAGAGACACAAGGGAAGGTTTTTTCTATATCTTTAGCTAGACGAAGTTTTTCTGAAATCATAGCTCTTTTTTCAGGGTCAGAGCAGACTTTCATTCTTGCAATGAGCTTTCCCATGACCAAGTAAACAGAAGTAATAAATAAAGTAAATGATAATATCTAACAAGAGTGAAAAATAAACAAACAAAAAGTGGTATGGTAGTGCTAGCAACCTTATCACCAGTTAGGTTTAAAAAAACACAGAGACAGTGTGATAGCACCCCAGCCTATAAGAGTATAATCATTATACTATCATAGGCGAAAGATTCTAGAATCATAGTCTGAGAGAGACCAACAGACAAGTCAATCTCCCTTTTGCGTTTATTGTGTGTGTAGCAGTTTTAAATCTATATAAATATACGTAAACGAACACTAGCTGTTCACAGACCAAAAATTCTAGAAAAGTATAGTGGCATTGCACAATAATTTATTTGCAGTTGAAAATAGATTTTGTACAAGGTAATGAAGATAACAAGATATAGTTCAAGAATCCATAAACCCAAAGTCTGGGATAATTTGCGTCACACTAAGATATCCTCCATTTGTTAAGAACTGGACAATTTAATCAAGGAAGGTAGCCCTCACCTGCACCCATAGCCACAAGAAAACAATTCGTTAGCACGTGACTGTACGCAGGTGATGCAAGGCATCCCAATTGTTATCCATGTCACCTTAAAAAAACATATAGTTCTTAACAAGTATATTGTTTAGTTTTGAAATAAACCTTTCTTTGGCATTTTTGCCAATCTGATAAAGAAAATTGAACACCCATAAAGCAGCTATGTATCTGTTTATTCCTCAATTTAATATATATATATCTCTCTTTTTTTGAAACATACTTTTGCTACACTAAAGTTTTTTGGAGAAACGAAAAACTTCTTTTTTGATCTGATAGGAGAGAATTTCACTCATTGTCGGTGGGTAAAGTTAATCTCAAGCCAAAACCCAGCTCAATTAAGGACAACCTCATCCTTGTGGTTTGAAAACAATTAGAACAGATCCTACTTTAAGAACCGATTTTAAAATCACCATGAGATATCTTCAAAAAGGATCATTTAAGATTTTTACAAATTTATAAATCTAAGTACACTCCCCCTGTCAAGCTTTATCTATTTTTTTAATATATAAAAAGACTATATTTCTCAAGAAATATCAATGCTTATCATGTCATGTCTGTTATACTGTATCCCTAGCCAGAAATAAACTGTTGTTTTTATTAAAAAACATAAAGCCCTAGGTGAGTCAGTCCTTCGATCAGACTCAGACCTGGTCCGAGACAGATACGACATAAGAAAAACCAGAAAAGATCAATATAAAGGGAGTTTATATGACTTTCCTTATAATACCGAGGCCTTTATAACCAACTTCTAGAAGCACTATTGTATATACTGCAAGATGCTAGGTTAGAGTCAGCTCCTATATACTTTGAGTGTTTTTAGGAAGCCAACAAATGAAGACAACCAAATTTTATAGAATAGCCGAGGTTCAAACCCAGCAAAGCCCTATAGAACTCAATCTCCTTGTTGAAGTAATGGTAAGTCACCGAACATTATCAAAAAACATCATCGTATGTGAAAAAAAACAAGTATCTTGGAACCAGCTTAATCAATCCGGTATGTGCTGCCATACTTTAACTCCATATACAATCCGAGTATGTATTGCCACTCATATTCAATACCGGATGTGTAGCAACTCTTAGCATTATCATGAATAAGAAAAAGAGCAACATAACAGAAGCTAGTACGAAGTAAATATAAAATAGCTTTTTAGCTGATTCAGTGAGATAAGTATCAGCTCAGAAAACAAGTTCTATCTTACAAGTAGGAGATGTAGTATGGTAAAAAATGGTTAAGTCAATTTCCAAAACCAAACCTTTACTCCTTCACATGGTTATGAGATACTACATACTACCAACTCAATAACAGAAGTCAGGACACCTTTTCCGACACCTGTATTAAGTGCCCTCAAACAAGTGTACCGCTGATCTAATGGAATAGGAACCCAAACTAGAGAGTAAATTATTCAAGTGACTGTCATTTTACCCAATGGACAACAGTAAATTAGTGAAGCCATAAACCAAAATATCTAATCACAATTATATGATCATTACAGCTCATTTTTTTGTAAATTTCTGGTTTTTTTAAATTTACAAGAGTTCATTTCAGCTATTGAGCAGTTTTTAAACCGAATCATAACATCATCACCCCAATATACAATTCTCTTCTAATAAGTACCATACAGTACTCTTTCCCCATTAGCAAAACAGCCTCTTACATGGCAGTCTCCCCCCCCCTTTTTTTTTACAGGTTTTTCATCAGAGAACCAGTTTTATAGCACTATATACGGCAACCAGGCATACTACTACCATCATTCATAAGAATCCAGGCAGTACTTAGTTTAACTGAGCCATTCACTCAGTTTCCAGAACCAGGTTACAACTCAATTTTTTGTTTATTTTACGACAACGACCATCATTAGTCACAGAACTATATAAATTCAACACTGTCACAGAGCAAAAATGTACTCGCACTTACAATAACTCCCAAAGACCTGTAAGTAAAGTATCCGGAACAAATTTTCATTTTTCCTAACTCTATATTACTTGTTTTTTTTTTAAAAAACCCATTCAAATCTTTTTATCAGCAAAGCTTCATAATAATACATGACATAATAGCTTTAGGTTTAATATTCGGAAACAAAATACCTGGTTTTTTTTTTAAATTTCCAAAAACCGGTCACAACGAAGCTACACAGAGATTCCCAAATGCAAGACAAAGAATTTTTTTATATAACCTGTAGATTGGGAGACGACGAGGCATCCACAGTCTCCTTCCCGTTCTTTTTCGGCATGATTGAGCACACAGTAAAAAATATCTACTAACCCACACAGTATAGAATGCACACAAGTGAATATAGCATGATGCCAAGTGAGTAAGGGTACTCACAATTTTAGGGGGCATTTATACTTTGCTGAAGCAAATCGGGAGCAGATCCACCACTGACACGGACCAGCTACAGAATTAGACGACACCCATACGGGCCAGATACTCAGGGATAATCCCAGCTGAAGATCCGGTCTGACCTTGATTAACTCACCTCAGTATTTGCAACTACACTCACCTGCCACCTCAACCCTAGCGCAGGCAAAAGCGTGTTGCAGGCAGCCCGACACAACAGAGAGGCAGTAAAAAATACGCTACAGAGTGTATATATAGAGAGAGATGCTATTTACCTTAAAGCAAGGTCAAGTCATAAAATATCTAGTCTCATAATGTATACCAACTAGACACACCAATGCCGTCGATACCCGGTTCGAATCGACTATCGAGCTTTTTGAACCTGGCTCAGGTTTAACCACACATCCCAATACAAAATCCACAAACCCTAATACTCGGCATATGTCATGCACCCAACAACTGGGGTACAGTATATAGAGATGTTTATTACCTTAAAGCAAGGTCAAGTCAAATATATATCTAGTCACATAATGTATACCAACTAGAAACACCAATGCAGTCGATACCTGGTTCGAATCAACTATCGAGCTTTTTGAACCTGCCTCAAGTTTATCCCACACATCCCAATATAAAATCCA
Organism: Adiantum capillus-veneris; assembly: GCF_014529385.1. Taxonomy (NCBI): domain Eukaryota; kingdom Viridiplantae; phylum Streptophyta; class Polypodiopsida; order Polypodiales; family Pteridaceae; genus Adiantum; species Adiantum capillus-veneris. The sequence continues at coordinate 116,325,577 of NC_140955.1, forward strand.
CAAACCCTTATACTCGGCTTAAGTCATGCATCCAACAACTGGGGTACAGTATACCAGCAAGGAACTCAACAGTGTACGATATACTGCATATTAACAAAACTTTTTTGTGATTAATTCATACTTCCAATTCCGATTCAAAGTCAAAAAGTGAGTCTATAAAAGCCAGAAGACACTAATATATAAACCAATCCAAGGTAACAGTAAGGAGTAACTATACAAAAGTAATATACATATCCGCATGTTTGCATATCAGGAGTGTTAAAAAATGGCCTACAATCGAGAACTTGTTTTTTCCATAGCAAAAGCACACCTTTATCAATTAGGTGACTCTACATGGAGAGCAACTTTACTCCGTTATGAACTATATCTATTCCCACAATTAGGAACCTCTGTTTCCCAGACTAAATGGTGGTCATACAAAAATCGAGTGACTCGTGTAACCCTTTGGGGTCGCGAGCATTTTAGGAACAATATCAGATTGGCGATGGTTACAGAGGCTCTGGGCCTAGGGCCACAGTATTATTACATAGAACATTCAATGAAGCCAGGTTTTTCAGAGCGGTTATACCTGCTAGCCCAATTCCTTCCATCTCAAAAGATCTTTTTGTATCGAAGTTATGGTCATCAGTTAAGAGGTTATTTTAACTGTACTCCACGCACATGGGAGTATGGGTTAGTCTTGGCGACTCGTATCTTGCCTTTAACAGAGCGCCCAAACACCTGCTATTACTGCGATAGCTGTTTGTGTGATCACGTAATGGACGGTTTAATAGAGATGTAGATGAGGTGCTCCAAAAATACTTATCAGCCCTGCTTCTTTTTGTCCCTTGTGATAGAAGAGTCAGAAGAAAGAACTCAAGCTATTTGTGTGTGTGTGTGTGTGTGTGTGTGTGTGTGTGTGTGTGTGTGTGTGTGTGTGTGAGAGAGAGAGAGAGAGAGAGAGAGAGAGAGAGAGAGAGAGAGAGAGAGAGAGAGAGAGAGAGAGAGAGAGAGAGAGAAGCTACATTGTCAACATTAATTGATATATATTATTTTTGGTAGTCCTCTCACGAGGTAGTAATTTGGTTTAGTGGCTAGAACGCCCAATTTAAAGTGTTGGCTCACAGGCTACAAATTATAATCTAGCTCCCGAGATTGTCGGATCTCCCTTGGATTTTTTTTTGTTAGATAAAAATGTGTACGTCATGGATGCCCTACTCAGTTAAATGATTGAACCCACTACTGCATGCTTGCAAGGCACATGTGCTATCTCTTGTTTATCTCCGATCTGCAACAACCAAATATAATATAAGTCTCATATGACTACTATTATTATCTAATGGAAATCTGTTCCTGCTCCTTTCTTGCTACCGGTCTCACTTACCCTAATCTACAACATTCTGCCTGCGACCGCACTAAACCTTCACCCTTATAATCAAACATTGTTTTCTCCTGGCTATCACCTGGGACCTGCGCAAACACGTTACAAGATAGCACTACAAGGTTGTGCAAGCCCACCATTGCTACCTGCCATTTGCTTGCCCACACACATAGCACATATTCAACAACCACTAGTGTTGACACCTTCTCACCCTCGGTTGTAGAACCCAGTGCCCAACTTCCACGTCGCCCCATCTGCATGATACTCGCATGCCCTGGATACATTGTTGGGCAAAAGAAAAGGTGGGACACCTCTATAGCATTATAGCCCAAGAGCGTTTAAACCTCAAACTCAACACCAAAAAGTATACCAAAACCACTCTTAGTAAACCCCAACCAAAAGGCCTATAATCCCTTCGAATTTACAAGGATATGCCCACCCAAAGGACCATAGCACATATGAGCAAAACCCTGTCAAAGCACGGATTTATAGCACACACAGACCAATGCATGTGAAGACAAGGGCCTCCACTTTCACAATTGAACATCACAAATCCACAACTTCAACATCAATTCCACAATTCATAGATACATGCCCTCCTAATCTGTCTTCACACAATTTGCCACTAGGCTACTATAGCCATAACCCTATAGAGAACTAGTTGTAATTTGAAGAGCACTACTCTAATTGGGGCACTTTAAACCTAGAATAAAGCTTGAAAATGAATGGAGAGAAAGCTGAAGGTTACCAAAATTGAGTCTACATGCCACTACATGCAAAATTGACGTGAACAGAGAGCTGTCCTGATATGATTACACGTAGAGAAGGCAAGGTGAGGCCAAGAACTGTATCAAAAGCCATCAAGGAGTCACAACGAGCTAGAACCTACAAATTTTTAGACTTTGGCTGAAATTGTTTAAGTTTTTACATGAGTTTTTGTTATATACAAGTCTCACTTCAATGAACTGACTTACATGCCCTTACAGTAACCCGACAGCTGGCGCTATGGTAGTGACTTCCCTGCATGTACATGCGCTTGCTAAATCAAGCTAAAAAAATCCACAAAAAGAAAGCCACACACCCTTTTGACATCAGGAGTCATGTCCATATGTACAAATTTACAAAAGAAAATGGGGTGTCGAAAATGCGCCTAACATAGTTTGCCACACCCCAACCTGCTAGATCATTCATGATCAGTAGCAAAAAAGAGATCATGTAAACTAGATGAGGGATTCTTCATTTCATCTTTATCATTAGCCACATGATCAAAAAATTCCTCAAAAGAAGGCTCATCCTCAATTATAGTCATCAACCTTGCAATATACTTCTTCAACCTATAGCCATTCACATGTGCTTTATGTGGGGTACCATCCAAGTCAACAAGCTGATATGTGCCATTTGGAAACCTGTTTAAGACCAAGAAAGGACCTTGCCACTTGATTTGAAACTTCTTTTGAAAAGTGTTATCAAGATTATTGTTATAACGAAGCACCATGTCACCCTTCTTGATGTCTTTGTCCTTCACCTTCTCATTTGCCTTTGTTTAAGTGTTCTTCAAGACCTGCTCATAATGCTCAAAGGCCAACAACCTATCCAATTGTACACATAGCAAATAAAAGCCTCTCCTTGAGCACATCATTGACTCTTCTTCAGGCTTTAGCATTAGTTTTAAAGGTGGTATCTCCACCTCAATAGGAAGTAAAGCCTCTTTGCCAAAAACTAGATGAAAGGAAGAGAAACCAGTACCTGATTTGATAGTCTAAGACGTCTTGTAAGCCCATAGAGCACAAGGTATCTCTATATCCCAAGTCTTCAGATTATTTCTTGTCTTCTTTGTAAGCATCCTTATGAGTTATCCGTTAAACTTTTCATTCATTCCATTGAATTGGGGATAATATGGATTAGTAAACATGTGATGCACATGAAGCTTCTCACATAGATAATTCACCAGCTCTCCCCTGAAACCTGGACACTTGTCAGAAAGGAACTCCAATGGCATGTCAAATTTGCAACAAGTATCTTCATATATATATTAGGAAACATCTTTGCTTGTGATTTCCTTAACAGCTTTGGCTTCGGCCCACCTGGATAGATAATCAACAGCAACAAGTATGTAACATTTGCCTCTAGTTGTCATAACGAGAGGACCTATTGCATCAATATTCCACTTCACAAAAACATCATAAGCTAGAATGGTGCCTCTAGTTTATTATTTTAGAACCCTATTTTTCATGCTTTGGCACTCCTTACAAGACTTGCACCAATGATGAACATCATGTTGCATGCTTGGCTACACATACCCTTCCTACAAGACTTTATGCAAAGTGATCTTTGAAGAAAATTGACCACCACAAGAACCACTACAAGAGGTTCTTCATATTAGTGACTCTAGCAGTGCGATGTTCAAATGTGTAAATCCACAGCGTCGCTATGGTCGTCGCTATGAGGGTCGCTATAATATTTGTTAAATAGCGATGGTCATAGCCACGACCATAGCCACACCGATAGGGGTAAAAAAAAAACCGAGAGCGCCAAAAATTCAGATCTCATATCTGAGCTTTGGCACTCTAGCGAAACAGGGATAGGCCCGCCTCTCTCTCTCTCTCTCTCTCTCTCTCTCTCTCTCTCTCTCCCTTTCCCTCCCCCCCAACACACACACACACACACACACACACACACACACACACACACACACACACACACACACACACACACACACACACACACACACACACGAGGAGAGGAAGGAGAGCCAGGTATGCTTCTTCCCTCTCCTCCCTCTCATGTTCCCTTCCCCTCTTTCTCTCTTTCCCTCTCTCTCTCTCTCTCACACACACACACACACACACACACACACACACACATTGTGTCTTTGACAGAGAGAGAGAGAGAGAGAGAGAGAGAGAGAGAGAGAGAGAGAGAGAGAGAGAGAGAGAGAGAGAGAGAGAGAGAGAATGTACACACATGCACATTGAGAGAGGAAAGAAGAGAGAGAGAGAGAGAGAGAGAGAGAGAGAGAGAGAGAGAGAGAGAGAGAGAGAGAGAGAAAACAAAGAAAGAGAATGGTAGAGAGAGATATAAAGCGCACACACACACACACATAGAGGAGAAAAAAAAAGAAATAGAGAGAGAGAGAGAGAGAGAGAGAGAGAGAGAGAGAGAGAGAGAGAGAGAGAGATAAATAAAAGAAGTAGAGAAAATTTGAAATGAAATGTTGTATTAAGATTTAGGGTTACGTTAGATTTAAGTTAGATTTAAGATTAGATTAGATTACATTTAGGTTCATGTTAGATTTAAGATTAGGCTAGACTTAAGATTATGTTAGATTTAAGATTAGATTAGATTTAGATTTATGTTAGATTTAAGATTAGGTTAATATTTAAGTTAGATTACATTTAGGTTTAGGTTAGATTTAAGATTAGATTAGATTTAGGTTTTTGTTATATTTAAGATTATGGTAAGATTTAAGATTAGATTAAATTTAGGATTATATTAGATTTAGCTTTAGGTTAGATTCAAGATTAGATCTACGTTAAATTTCAAATTAGGCTAGATCTAAGTTAGATTTAAGGTTAGATCTAGTTTACCTTCAGGATTACGGTTTAAATTTAAAGTTAGGCCAATGGTGATCTCTCTCTTCCTCTCCACGGATGTGGCCAGTTGGTGTAATCATATACGTGCTACCTGTACTTATCTATTAGATATTTTAGGGCATGTCCGTCGAACAAGTATAAAGGAGTTGTTGTGAAGAGATGTTAAGCTGCTGTGACCAAGGATAAGGCGGCAAAGGTAACTTTGCAATGTACGACTTGGGTCTTCTAGATATTTGGACAGCCACTCATAATCTTTGTTGATTGTAATATAAGTCATACACGGCAGCATGGTGTAAAGGTCGACATTTTAAGGTGGAACGGATCGACAAAAAGCGCTTTACACAAGATTGTGGAATCATGGCAAAATTTGAACAGTCTAGTCGACGACGGTCCTCTAACGCAGATCCTATGTTGGCGGAACTCACTTAATTCGGCATGCTACAAGAGATTCTAAGGATCGATTATAGAGGATTTTTTGTGGATTTGTTCGATGTGCAATGGTTTAAGATAAACATGGAGGGTCGCAATGCTATAGTGCGCAGAGGAGAGTCAGGTTTCCTTGAGGTAGAGTCAACTAAAAAATGGACTGACCTAAGAGACACTTTCGTACTACCCGAGCATTGTAAACAAGTAAACCAGTGAACATCCAATTTTACAGGACTGATGGTCTGGAAGCACTCATGTAAGTTATGTGGCTCTTGTAGGTGGTATTTCATCCTACAAAGTCTACATCAAACTGGTGGTATGTCATAGAGGTAGCCCCTCGTAGTGCACGGACGTATGAGGGCTACCATGTGCCAATCACAGTGGCATTAGTGGAGGAGAACAAAGAGGATATTGCTAAGTCAAAAGCCGCTGAGGTGGTACAAGACGAGTCTGGTACTATGGGCACCCTCCGTTTCGCTCAAGGGAGGGAGTATATGTCTCATGAATTTAATGCATTTCTAGCTAGTCATGGGATAAAATACCAATGTACAGTGCCTTATACGCCTCAACAAATTGGTATTGCTGAGAGGAAAAACAAGTCACTTATAAAAATGGCACGATGTATGGTCAAAAGTCAAGCTTTGCCGCATTCTTTTTGTCTTGAGGCCATCATGTGTGCCACTTATGTACTAAACATGTGTCCTATGAAAGCTTTGCAATCTATTACTCCAAATGAAGCATGGCATGATAGAAAGCCCTCTATTGAGCACATGCGTGTTTTTGGCTGTTTGGCATATGCTTTGGTGCCACAAACACAACGCAAAAAATTGGATGATAAGGCTGTCAAATGTATTTCTATTGGTTATAGTGCTGAAAGCAAAGGTTACAGGTTGTATCATCTGCAAACAAAGCATATTTTGGTTTCATGGGATGTAGTGTTTGTGGAAGATTCTGTTCAACCCTTCTTGTCATGTACTAGAGACAGTAATGTAAGGTCACAGGACATTTATAACAATTTGTTGCCTCTTTTCAGTGGTGGAAATACGAATGTAAATTCCAATGAGGCAAATGTAAAGCCTATGGGGGTTTCAAGAAATATTATAGATCAACCTATTACTGATGCAGATGTACATGATGTACTTAATGAGGAAAGGGCTGAAAATGAGCAGGCTAGAGGTATGCCAAAATGGCTGGTGCATACATTGCGTGACAGTAAATTGGATGCACCTTTGTCTAGTCGTACTCGATCAGGCTCTTGCCATGAATCTTATGCATCAGATTGTTATGCTTTGGCTGTGTCTAGCTTACATGATGTTAAGGAACCTCTATCTTTTGATGAAGCACAAAATTCAAAAAATTAGATGGCTACCATGCAATCAAAATATGATGCACTTATAGAAAATGACACATGGACTTTATGTGATTTGCCTCTTGGCAAAAAGGCCATTGGTACAAAGTGGGTTTACAAGTTGAAATGCAAGCCGGATGGTGAGATCAATCGCCATAAGGCTCGAGTTGTTGCAAAGGTTTATGCACAAAAAAAGGCATAGATTATGAAGAGACTTTTGCTCCCACTTGTCGTATGACTACTGTGCATTTTCTATGTGCTTTGGTAGCTCATTTTGGTTGGGGTTTTGTCATAAAAGGACAAGAGGACAAAGTGTGCAGATGTAAGAAGGCTTTGTATGGGTTGAAGCAATCTTCTTGTGCTTGGTATGAGAAAGTTGACACTCATTTGGTCAAACAAGGCTTTTGTAACAGTCCAACAGAAAGCACATTGTATGTACAGCGTCAGGATGATGTACTTCTCATTGTGGTTCTTTGTGTAGATGATTTGATGATCATTGGACCAAATGAGAGATATATTGCTGAATTCAAGGCTGATTTGAATGCTACTTTCAAGATGAAAGATTTGGGATTGTTGCATCATTACTTGGGTATACAGTTTAAGCAGTGTGATGGTGGTATTGCCTTGTGTCAGAAAAGTTACATAGAGACATTGCTATGTAAGTTTGGACTTGAGGATTGCAAACCTATTGCCACTCCTATGGAAACAGGTTTGAAGTTGAGTCTACATGATGTTGGTGATCCTACTGATGTCACTCTTTACCAAACTGCTGTTGGATGCCTCATTTATGTATGCAACACGATGCCGGATATCCAGTTTGCAGTCTCACATGTCAGCAAATTTATGCATAGCCCAGGGTCTAAGGATTAGCAGGCTGTCAATAGGATTTTGTGCTACCATTGGCACATCACATCTTGGCTTGTTTTATCCCAAGGGGGCAGTTGGCAGTTGGCAGTTGCGAGGAACCCAGTTTTTCATGCTCGCACAAAGCACATTGAGGTGCATTACCACTATGTCAGGGAGTGGCCCTCAGCATGAGAGATCAGCTTGGCTTAGGTGCCAACATAGGACAACCTTGCAGATTTCTTCACAAAGGCATTGTCTTGTGAGAAGCTCGAAGCCTTCCGCAAACCTTTGGGCCTACTCCCCAGTGTGGATTAATCATGTCCTCAAGGCATGGCACTTCCCTTTACTCATGTGCCAGCTCTCATTCACCGCATCACTCCAGGGGGGATTTGTTACCATGTGCATGTGGTAGTGATGTGTGTGAACACACTAGGACCACCGAGGCATTTTTCCCCTCTTTAGGAGGTTTTTTCCCTCGTGCATTGTATATATGCCCATCACTCTGGGTCTATCTATCTTTCCATTGCACACTAAGTAATACACTCTCAGTTGTGTGCCTTGAGCTTCCTTTGTCTTCTCCAAGCTGTGTGTGTTTCTCTGCAACCTTAATTCCAACAAATACGCCATGACTGGTGGTATTTCATTTGGTTTTGTCATGTCAAGCTGAGGAGCTTCTGTTTTTGTGTTGGTGAAGTTGACGGCATTTTCTTTTAGAACAATGAGCATCAAGCTGTAGATTGCTCCATCTAGACCTTTGTACCGTCTTTGGCTTGGTTCCCCAATTAGAGTGGCTTCTATTGGCTGATCTGTTGGATCTTCCAATTTTGGCTCTTGGCTATAGATCTGAACACTGTAATCCATGTACAATGACCCTGATTGCATTTGCACTAAATGGATGCTTTGTGGGCTTGTGTAGATTTCAAGATAAACACTTGGGTTGAATTTTTGAACTTCTATCTGCACTTCATCATTGAGTTTGCAATACCTGGCTCCACTGAAGTCTGTGAACATGTGGGAGTTCTCTAAATCTGGCTTTACTCGGATCAATAGGATTGTGGCTCCTATGTTGCTTTTGCTGCTCATTAAGTATCTATGGCCTTCTGAATCTACATATAAGACTTTATCTCCATTGTGGCCATATAGCTGTAAAATTTTCTTTGTACATTTGTGCTTGTGTTGCCACTGCCATTGGCTTGCTCTGTTGTACTTGAATACACAACTCGATTTGACTCCATGTCGACTAGTTCTGTAAAACCTGTCTCCTAACAGATTTTGGTATCGATTAGCAGAATTTCTCCCACTCATACTAGCTTAATCTGCATTCACATGTGAGTTGTGTCTCTGTTCTTCCAACTGGAAGCTAATTTTCAATGCAATTGCTTGCACTAGCCAAATTATAGCATGTACGTTCACTTCTAGCTTCTTGACTGAATTGTGGCTGCACTTTCCAAAACTGAGCACAAAATTTTTTTCTACTGTTCACAGCTTTGAGTTGATCTTTTTGCTCACTTTTTTCGGTTGATCTGGTTCGCTTTGCGCACTATAATTTTTCAGCTTTGCTTTTTTCAAGTTGTTCGCTTTTACACGGTCTACTCGATTTGCTGCTCTTCTGGCTTTTTTCGCGGTTTGTTCGGTATGCGACTCTTGACGGTATGTTTTTTACTTTTCTAGGTCTTTCTGGTTTTTTTTTTCTCTGGCTCTTTCTAGCTTTTTTGACTTTTTCTGGCTCTTTCAGGCACTCCCGATAACTTCCTTTTTACTTTTCTTAAATTTTTAATAAAATTTCTAATTTTTTTGGTATATTTGTGATTTTTTATGAGTTTTTTGAGAGAGTTTTGATTTTCTAATAATTTATTTGTGAGTTTTCTTTTTTCGTGAATTTTAGAATTTTTATGAAATTTTTGAAGATTTCATAAAATTTTTATTTATTTCGTTTTTTATTATCAATTTTTTTATTTTTTTATAGATTCTTATAATTTTTTGATATTTTTTTGTGAATTTTTGGATTTTTTGTGAGTTTTTTGAGTTTTCTACTATTTTTGCTTTCTCAGTGAATTTTTTTTGATATTTTTTATGAATTTTCTAAGAAGTTTTTTTTAATGAATTTTTTATGAGGTTTTTCTTTTTTTGTAAATTTTAATCCCTTTTTTGTTTTTTTATGAGATTTTTCTTTTTCATAAATTTTTTTGTGATTTTCTAATTCTTTGTTTAAAATTTTTATTGGATTTTTTATTTTTTAATTGTTTTTATGTTTTTAAAGAGATTTTTTTTGAATTTGTGTTATTTTTCTAATTTTTTGAATTTGTTTGATTTTTCTAATTTTTTAATATATTTTTTATGGATTTTTTAAAATGTTGTTTTTAATTATTTTGTAAGTAAAAATAAATAATAATAATGCAAAATAAATAGTAATAATAATATTTATTTAAAAAAAAAGAAAACTCACATGCTTACCTGGCACACTGGCAGCTTAGGAGTCACGTGGGGCGGATTGACCAGCGTCCAACGGGCCTGCAGCGTTGACTTGGTGGGCCCCGGCTTGGCGTGCAGCAAGTTGGCGGCTACTTGGCACAGAGGGAAGAGAGAGGGAATGAGGCCCATGTCACACTGGGACATCCAAAACACGACCCAGCTGAAATGACGAGCGCTCATTGGCTGCGCAAAAAGGCAAAGATGGCCTGCAGAGCTTGTCAGAGGGACGGCCTCCCCAGCCCGGCCAACTTTCGCTTTGCCTAGCCATGCTCAAAAGTAGATGCGTGAAAGCTCTTGACAGGCGTTGAGCTCTGGCACTCAGTGTCAACTGCGCGGAGTCAACCACCTAGCTTATCGCCATTTGTTGCAAGAGCAGGCCGAATTTTTTTCCTAAGTCTAATGTGACACTGTGAGGCTACCCACATCTGAAAAAGAAAAGGGACGGGTGTCCCAATGTGAGCGGGGGCTGAGAGCACGTTGTCGTCCAAGGCTCAAGCCACGAGGCAAAGAGAGAAGCGAGAGAAGGTTTGTACAACGCTGGTCCGTTGGAGAGAGAGAGAGAGAGAGAGAGAGAGAGAGAGAGAGTAGGAGAGAGTGTTTGACATCCTATCATGCTACACACTAATCGCAAGCACACACACATAGATCTATCGAGCACCACACTCTAATCAAACCTACATGCACACACAAGCAAAAGAGGATAATCACATAAGATTAGAGAGGGATTAACCACTAATTAATTACGATCTAGTTAATCTAAGCATCATAGGCAATCATAAGAAGCATGAGAGAGGCATAGTGAAAGAGAATTAAGCATTGATTAGTGTTAATCAAGTCACATGAGCAAGGAGAAGCTCAATAGCCACACACCTCAAGAGCTCTCACCAAAGAGTGCTCTCAACAGATGAGCTTGAGAACCCTAATTTCTTTTACACACTGCCTTATATACCTAGGGTCAAAATATGCAATGGCCGGGTGTCCAAGGCCTTTAGGGCTCCATCACTTACTGAATCTGCTACCTAGGCACACTAATTGACTTGTTCTTTACAACTTGGAACTCCCATTGAGCCTGTAACACATTAGAAATGATACAATGGCCTAAAATAAATCAGGAATTTATAATACATAACCATTTTGGGAAAATGTGGAAAATGTATAACTCCAATCTTTACTGCTTCTTCTTGTTAATCTTCGATGTGCATCCATACATCTTCGGTTTTTAGCAGCTTCTGTTAATTGACGTTGACTCAGTTAACATGGACAACCTAACAATAATATGCAGGGACTAAAACTAGTTGTAACATGTTGTGCATCATGAGAAAAAACTCCAATCTAGAAAAATAATTGTTCGAGTTGTGTTGCTTCTTGCTAACGTATGCTCTTAGCATATCCTTTAGTGCTTCTTGTTAACGTATGCTCTTAGCATATCCTTTAGTGATTGTTGCTAATGCATGCTCTTAGCATATCATTTAGTGCTTCTTGCTAATTTATGCTCTTAACATATCCTTTAGCACTAAATTAATACTTACCTACCCATCCGTCTCTAGATGAGTGGTAACATGTATTGTATCTCCCAATAGTTTACACCATTAGGAAATATATGAACTTTGCATGGGCCTTGTAAGGATTCCTATTTTCAAGGATTAAAGCTAATTTTGTGTAGACTTTGGGGGACAAGTGTATTCAATAGGCTATTTTTTAGTAGGATTCTCTAGCCTTTTTTTAGGGCCATCTAATATGTGGTCCTCCTAGAGGTCCCTTTCTCTCTCTAGCTCTTGAAAAATGAATGGAAAACATCATCAAAAACGTGCATAATGCTAAGCTAAAAATGACCTTTTTCCAAAAAATTCCATTTTCACCCATTTTTCCCTCAAAAGTTCATCTCAACCTATTTACATATCAAAAAAAGCTTTTTTGACCTTTTTTTGGACTAACACTCATTAGAAGACCAATTTTTGAACTTTTCTTTTCCCTCCAAAAAAATAACTCTCTCCCTCTCCTCTCCCCTACATCTCCCTCTCCCTCTCCCATGCATCTCTCCTACCTCTCCCTCTTCCTCTCATCTCCTACCTCTCCCTCTCCCTCTCCCTCTCCTCTCCTCTCCTCTCCCTCCCTCTCCCCTACCTCTGTCTTCTCCCTTCCATTTCCTTCCTCCTTTGCATCCTTAGGTATATTATAAACCATGCATCTCACACACCATAAGTGTGTATATTTGCTTGCCCACAGAGTTTTCATCAAAAGTCACACACGTGGGTGACCAAAGATCATCACAACAATGTTGTGCAACAGGTTGACACCAACGTTAATTGTCGGGTGGATGTAAGTGATAATCTATACACTGTACTTCATTTTATATTGTCTTTGTTTCTCTTAACATATTCAATTTAAATTTTGAGCCATTTTTTATCAAAATCTTTTATGTGTATGTATGTGTATACCGAACATGCACACATGCACTCACTCATCTCCTTCTCTTTCATTGTAGATCTTGTATAACCTTCTAGTCTTTGACATAATAGATCTTAAACGCCACTTTTCCTCTAAAACAATCTTATTTGTTACATCTTGCAGGTAAGTGCTTCAAATCGATGCTAATTAGAGGTGGGTAAACTCATCATAATGTATATTTTACGATTTTTTATTTCCAAATGGATGAAAATACTTGAAAATTTGTACAAAAATATACTTAACAAGTTTTTTTATCATATATCTTGCAAATGTTAAATTCATGTTTTTGTTTGAAGAATAGGTCTCTAACGCGTCATGATACAAAAGGACCTCTTACTATGCTAGTTGAGTGGTGGTGTTAGCAACAATGGCTCAAGGAACTAGCATAACATGAATCTTTTATGGTGGCACAAAGCTCTCCTCAAGCAATGTGGCTCCCACTGCACCAAGAACCATAACGCTAACATGGAGATATCCCTAGTAGGACAATACAAGAACTTTCCGTCAGCAACACGCCCTTTCCTAACATGAGGGCACCCCCACCAAAGACATTTTTATGTGATGGGTCACTCCATGAGCATACCATGCCATGGAATGGATACAAGAACTATGACCACACTACCCCTTGTAAGTTGTTCATGAATGTATGTTCATCAAAGTCAATGAGAAGAAATTTGGACTTTTTTGTTTGTTGATGTGTAAGAGCACTCTAATTCTACCATATAAAATAAGATTTGTAGTCGTTTAAAAGTGTAAATTTGTCTTTTTGGTAATATTATACATGAAAAGATATGATAAAGTAAAAGAGATCTTTAAGGAATAAACCTTGGTAAGATTCCTATCATGCACTTGTGATATCTGATCTCTCCGTGGACCCTTTGATTTCTATCGTTGTGGCAGGTTGGCAAGGGCCTATTTGCAAAATTTAACAATAACTTTTGTTCGAAGGAAATTTTGGTTGTTTTAAAATGTGTACACAGTCTAATAGTTCATTCTGATTGTTTTTCTTCAGTTCTAGATTTTGACCCAGGGCACTCTTTCAAAGCCACTTTTGAAGGTGTTAAGGTGAGATTTTGGGAAAGTTATATATGTAGAAAATACAACCCTTAATACAAGGAAAAACATTGTTTCTTTGATTATTTTGCAGATTCCATGGTTTTGATGCTCGTTGAAGCCTGTAGATTAAGGGAAAAGTAAGAAATGTCTGTTTTACATCATTTTTTTAAGAAACTGCCAACTTGCAGGTTGATTTTTGGAGAATTTGAGCAAGATATGATTTTTTTCCATCACACAATGATCAAAGGGACACACAAACTCATGTGAGATAAGCCTGGATAGTTTCGGAGCCGATTGAGAGCTACAAGCCATTGAAAATAGCCTAAAGCTCAAACACTTTTATTTAAAAAAATAAAATAAAACTTGTATCATGGCCAAACACCAAAATTTTGTATCCACTTGCCATTTTAATGCCCGAGGGTCCCTCAACAAGAGGGGCCACAAGGTCCTATTTGGCCATTCTGCATGCTCTTGTGGCCCCTCTTGTTGAGGGGCCTTGGGGCATTAAAATGGCAAATAGGCCCCTTTTTTTCGTGGATGGCCATAAGATAGAGATGTAGTGTTTAATGTACTAAGAGCAAGAACCCCTCCCCCCATTTTGCTATGTGTTCAAAGGCCTCACAAATCCTATCCACTAAACCCTCAACACTAAAAATTGGAGAAACAAGGAGTCAACTTTTACTTCCTCGTGTCCACGCCCTGTTCTTGGAAATGTTTTGGTAAAGCCATTTCTTTGGTATTTGAAACCATATGTGATCCCTATTGTTATAGATACAACTAAAGGTTTCTTGATTAGAAGTTTACATAGGCTTGAGTTTTAGATATCTTCTATGTTAACAATACATGCATCTATAATCCAAAAGAGTTACATAGTAGAAGTCAAATCCACAATTTAACAGTTAAGTTCACAAGGGTGATATCTATTGGTATCATCTTTAGCAACAAACAAGTCAATGAATAGGGACATTTAAGAAGATTTGATACCAAAAACTTGTCAACACTACTCAAAAAGGTGGAAACTCAAAGGCTTTACAACATATGTATGTTGAAACATGAATCAATAATAACTTAATTGTTCACCTATCAATCACTGCTATAAATCGACAGCTCCATCTCAAGTTATCATTCCTCTAAGTCAAGCTTGGCATATACATACTAGTATGGAAACAATAACATGTTGGAAAGCAAGAATTTAGATTTCTCAGCTTGTGAAACATTGCTAATGAAGCAGGATATATTCAACATCCCCAAATGATGACATCTTGACAAAGGTTATGATCCACTTAAATAAGAATAACCATTAATAATTAAGCTGCAATCAAAATATTGTTTGAATTTCTACATGGTGGAATGATTAAGACTTGAGACTTGAAAGGTCTTAGAGGTAAATCAAAATATCCATAAAGGTCAATAATGTTTCTCAAATCTGTATGGAACTCTAGCAATCTAAATTAAATACTCTCACTCAATACGACACCATTTATAAAAAAACATATTTATAATACACCAAAATGAGTTTAAATACAAAATCATTTATAGAGGAATCCAACCTCATGAAAAAATTACAAAGGGAGATAATGTTGTTGTTGTCAAGCTTCTCTTGCAAGTATTTGTCTTCCTCATCTAGAGATTCATATACACTTGAGTATTTATGTGTCTATGACTGTTGGACGGATACGCCGCGACGGATGTCAGCACAACGAGAACTCACCTAACAAGATTAGTCAGCTCAGGACGAAGCTCGAGCGACTCGCAGGTGCGTGGAAGCAAGCATAGGGTGTCAATCTATACTCGACCCAACTCCTAACTAATTCCTACAGAGGTCTCTACCCAATGTCTAAGCTACAGCCTTCAGGAGTGCATAAGAGGAGATTTCCTACAACGCTTTCTAGAGCCGAATACCCATCAAACGATCTCGAAATGCCACAAAACTTGAAGGAGACCCTACTAACACCAATAGGTCGCTCTTCCTAAGGTCTATGAACCAAAATCCCAACCCAAAACACCTGGTACAAAATCACATAGCATGTTTAGCCGAAATTTGCAGGTCGTCGTTTTCAAAATCTAAAGTACCTAATGTGTAGATCTACTCAATGCGAACGCATGGATATGTTGAAATGCGAAAATGATAAACGTATGCTCACCGAATCACCAGATGAAGCTCGTAGATGGAACTCGCAAAACCGGACCGTACGTGCACAATGTAGGTATTGGCGCGTAGCTCTCGTCGGGGCCAACACACGGCACTTCTCCGCACTCGATTCCAACCCACCAATGCGCACGTAGCGTCAAGATGAAGCTCTCACTCTCTCTCGTACACAGTACGCTCACTCACAGATTTCCAATTTTTTTAAAATGACAAAAGGGTTTTTTCATTACGGTCAAAAAGTGGTATAAACACCTTACAATCTCAAACCCTAATGTTCCAATTCAACCATCTACTCAATCTAAATGTCAAAACTGGGATACAATCTGGAAACTTCTGTAAGCCCCAATATTTACAAAGATGAAATGTCGGGTTTTCTCAATAAATGAATAATTACAAAAAATAATAATCCGTCGAGCAGTCATTTTCCGTAGGGTGTGTCCAGCTTCTAACACTCCTCCCCTCCTTGTTCATGTCGTCCCCGACATGGCTATTGAGCTGCTTCTTCATCATAGGCTTTCTCTCATCTTGAGCAGTGACTCATATCTTGCATGTTGAGCTAGTAGCGTCGAGCCGAATATGTCAGTGCTGATTGTGAAGAAGCCGGTGTAGAAAGCTTCTTCAAAGGCCTGGAGGTGATAGGATGGCAAAAACATGATCCTTTTATACAATGCATGTATCACCTCGTGGGATGGCTGACTAGACAGATCGTATGCACATCTGTATGTATCTTGAAAGAAGAAGATAATATCTGTCGCCTGGTCTGGTTTGAACGTCTCGAAGACTCCCAAAAGTGTTTTGCAAATATTTATCATCGTAATGCAAGATAGGCCAGGCGAGCCAGTGAACAATTTGATGACGCCCGTTAGGGTTTTCACCATGTATTGCTCACTTATTCTCTCGCCTGCCTTCAAGCCAGGCAGCTTTGGGTAATTTAGCCAAGTAGGTTGGCTTCTTTGCAATAGCTCATGGGCCTTCCACGTCCGCATCATTGGTAGAGGGCAGAAACTTAGGTTATCTCTGATGACTTTAGGTGCCTCTACCAGATGGATCAGATATTGTGGATACTTTGTTAGCCATGCCTTTCTCCACTTGGGTTGAGAGTCAACTATCAACTTTACTCCTTCAGGCTTGGAGATGTCTGCTTTGTACATTGGCATTGTTGGCTCTTCTCTGATTCGCTTGTTGATTGTGGCAGCTTCATATTTCAGCAGAGGATATGGGAGAGAGGGCTATAGCCATTCACGCCGAAGGTTTCTGGCATCTATCTTCTGAATAGTCATTGATTTAAAGATCCTCTGCTCCCATTCCAAAGCTTCTCTGGCTGTGTCTTTGACTGCTGCTTCTATTGCCTTTTGCAGCTTCTCTTCTTCTTCTTGTGTCAGATCTTGTGGCTCTTGTGAGGGTCCTACAAGGATTTCCTCTTGCATGGTGGTGTCCACTAGATCTGCCACATCCTCTAAGTCTATTCTCTCCATGGCTGCTGGCCCTGTGCTAAACTGCTCTTCTGTTTGCTGCTGGCCTCTCAGCTCTTCTATTTTCTTCTGAAATGTCTTCTTTTCTACTTCAGCTTGTTCTCCCATATTCACAAGGAGGTCATTTTGATCTGCGTTTATCTTTTCCGCCTCTTCGAGCTTTCTCTTGATGGTTTCTAGCTCATTCTGCATTGCTTTGTGCTCTTCTTCCATGCGGGTTTGCATGACCACTGACCCGTCGACCATCATCAGCCTTTGCTTTCTCTCTAAGGTTAACTCCTTTTGGAGCTCTTTCATTTGTTCTTCATAAAGCTCCGTCTCTGAAGTGGTGTGAGTCGAGCTAGTAGCTCTGACTCTGGCAGGAGATGTCCGTAGCCGTTGGATGGTTTGATCTTTGACTTTCATCTTGTCTTTAAGCTCTATTACCTCATCCTGGCTCGCCTCATTCTCTAGCTCTACCTTTTCCTTGGCATTTCTCAATGTTTCCACTTCCTTGGATTCTTCAGCAAGTTGGAGGGTTAGGTTGTCCCTTTCCCTCTTTGCATCTGTCAATGACTTGCTGAGTTTTTTGTATTCTTCTTTAGCTCTTTGCAGTCTTTGAGCTGCTGCATGATTCTCTCATTCCATCTCCTGGCATCTTTGCAATGTCGTGGCCAGACTGGCTTGCAGCTCTGCCTCTTTCTCTATATGCCCTTGGCTTTGTTTTTGGAGAGAGTCAACTTCAGCCTTGATCTGAACTTCATTGGCTTTGAGATTAGCAATCTCACTTTCTGAGGCCATTGATTGTGCCATGAGCCCGGTTAGCTTATTCATCACCAGATCCCAATCATTGGTGGGTGGCTGCCCAGGTCCACTGTTTCAGCGGCCATCTCTTTTAGTTCCACTAACCTCAGGCTCTGCATCTGTTCTTTGGGCCTTGTGCTTGCCAAGTCAAATGCTATTGTGGCTGCCTCTTCTCTTGAATATCCCGCAGCTAGTAGATCATGAAATGTGTTAAACCTTCTTTCCTGTGGATCTATCTTTTCCTCTTTCTGTTCATCTTCTTCTTGCTGCTCTTGCTCTTGGCTCTTTTCTTGCTAAAAATCTTCTTGTTCCTCCTCCTTTTGTTGGGTTTGTGGAGGGCTGCGAGGAGGTGGTGATGGCGGTGGGCTGTACTCCGGGCTTGACGGTGGATTTGGTGGCTTCTTCTTGAAGTCCTGGTCCACCTTGGTCTTCCGCTCTCTTTCCTAGCCTTCCTGCTCTTCTAGCAGTTGCCGTCGTACTTCATCCACTTCTTCTTCTGTAAATGGGATGTTAGGGATGTTTTCTACCGTAGCATCCAGGATCTCAAAATTTTTGATATAATCTTCAAACCTATCTCTGTGCACCCTTCGGGATGATCCTGACATGGCTTCCAGGGACGGCTTCCATAATTCACTCAAATCTCCCGTGAGTGCTCTTTCGGCTCTGAAGCTTTCCATTAGCCGCTCTAGCCGTGCCGCTTTCTATGATTTTGTCTCTTTGATTGGCATTTGTACACTCTCTTTCTTTCCTTTCTTCAACTCTGGCTGCTCCTCTTGCACGGTTTCTAACCGGCGCTTCAACCTTGTGGCAACTCTGGGTGCTTTGGGCGGTTCATCCTCTTTATCTTCCTTGAGCCTTAGCCAGTCATTCTGTGATAGAGGGTCAGGCCATCTTCCCTTGGCATGCAATGCCCCATAAATCACTTTCGTTATCAGCTCACCCGGCACAATGTAGGTGGGGTTCTTGTTGCCCATCTTCACCAGATTGTCATGGATATAGGCAGCATAGTTGATCACCTTCGGCTTGCTCTTCTGCATTGCCCAGGTGAAGGTTGTGGCAATTTCTCCAGCGGCATTCTGTACTTTTGTGTCCGCTTTGTACACATATGGAAGTACTGGTTATAAAGCTGGCTCATGACCGCCACTTTAGGGTTTGCTATATCTTCAAAGGTGTAGTTTCTCTTCTTTTCAAAGTATACCTTGACTTCATCTCGGCGCTTTGTCACACTTCGCGGTTGTCATTGTTTTGCTGCCGATTGGCACCCACATAGATCGGTTTGCCAATTTCATATGCAGTTGTCTGCCTTCCGATGTTGCTTGTACTGTAGGGAGTTCCTGTTGCTTTGGTTTTGGGATCCAAATGCGAGTCGTATTTAAGTTGTTGCTGAGCATTTTCTTTGGGATCCATATCTGTTTTATTCCCTTGGTTTTTGGTTGAACTATCTGCTTCTGTTGACTTCTTCTGTTGTATTGTGGTTTGTCTTCCATGTCACCTCTATCCTTCCGCACCCATACTTGTTTTTCACGGGTTGCTAACCTTGATCTTGAAACTGCGGTTGGTGACTTTTTATGTTTGAAGTGAACAAGGTTGGTTGTTCCCTGTTTGTTCACCATGTTGTTCTTTAGTGGCATCCATCCTTTTGGCTCTTTCTCCAATGATTGTGTTGCTGCCATCGGGTTCTTCTGTGGTTGTTGAGCAAAGGCTATCACCTGTTGTTCTTGTGCATGCTGAATTTTGACTCCATTCGCATTCCAATCTATCTGCACATTATACTCTTTTTGCCAAGGTTGTCCCAACAACATGGGGTGTTGTGTGCTTTCATTCTCGACCACATAAAATTTGTGTGGGTAAATATATTGATGTACTTGTACATGCAATATAGTCGAGCCCAATGTTTTTAGCGAATGTGATGTACTACTTTCCAACACTTGTGGAGTTGGATGTAGTTGACCTGTGGGATTGAGCTGTTTGTATAATCTATAAGAGATTAGATTTGCTTAAGCTCCAGAATCAAGCAATGCCGTCGATTCAACTTGATTGCTACCCACTTTGACTACAATTATTGGCTCCACTGTGTCTTCATCAAAATTCGTTAGTCGAATGGCATTGATTCGCAACGGTGATCCACACTGTTGTTGTTGTCGTAGAAGCCATCTTTTTGCCATGCGTTCTTTTGCTTCTGCTTGGGCTTCTTCTCGTACCCTCTATTTCTCCTTCATCCGTTGTTTTTCTTGATGGATTTGTTGAAGCATATCCTGTGTTAGTGGTAAATGATATTTCTTTAATCGACACCCACTAATCCAATTTGGCATTTCTTCTCCTGCTAATGTAGCAAGCTTGACAGCTCCGCTTTGTGATAAGTCACTAATCACAAAGGGCCCCATACCTCGCTTTTTAATTTCTTGGCATGTTTTTTCAAGGTATAAACAAGTACATAATCACCTGTTTTGAACTCTTTCGTGCGCACATGCTTGTCAAAAAACTCTTTTTGTCTTCTCATTTTAGCATAGATCGAAGCCAAAGCTCTTAAGCGAAGTTCATCTAGCCTTTCAAGATCATCTATTCTCGAAGAGATCTCATGCCCTGTCCATTCTAAGAGTTTTGTTACTGATAGAGTTGGAATTAAAAACTCTATGGGTAATATAGCATTTAGGCCAAACACCATGTTGTACGGTGTTGTTCCTATTGATGTTTTGTAAGCTACCCTGTATGCCCATAGTGTTGAGTGTAGCTGTTGATCCCAATCTGTTCTTGACTCTGATACAATTTTAGTCAAAACCGTGCATAGTGTTTTATTTGTGGCTTGTCCATTTGCCTGTGGATGATATGGAGCAGATTTTCTATGTATGACCATGAATTCGTCTAGTAGATATTCAATGACTTCATTAAGAAAATGTGTTCCTGGATCACTGACAATGGTAATCCATATCTTACAAAGACATTCTCATACAAAAATTGTGCAGTGGTTCTTGCATCTGCTTTTTGTGTTGCCTTGGCTTTCGCTCATTTTGTGAGATAGTCCATAGCCTAGTCCGTAGCCACAATGATATATTGGGTATGGGTGCGATATGCAGGGGGTGAAATAGGCCCCACAAAATCAATGCCCCATTTTGCAAATGCCCTTGCTCCCATCATTGGCCGTAGTGGCATTTCATCTCTCTTTATCGGCACCTTTGTGCACTAACATGCGTCACAATGCTTTACAAACTCATCAGCGTTCATATGCAATGTAGGCCACCATATTCCTGCAGTTAAGACAATTTTTGTCGTCTTAACGCCTGAAAAATGGCCTCCACTTATGCCTCCATGTGCGTGTTCTAGAATCAGCAGGTATTCACTTTCACTTGCACAGATTCTAAGTTGATTGTCCTTTCCTCGCTTATAGAGTTGGTTCCCAATTAAACTAAAGTCGCGAGCCTCCAGCTCTATAGCCCTTTTCCGTGCTTTTGTTAGGTTTTCAAGAAACGTCCTTGTGGTTAAGAAATCAATGATATATTGACTCCATGTAGGTGCAATGTTTACCTGAAACAATGTCGTGTGATCCACTGGTCGGTTGGCACTACATATAGTACAATTGTTAACATAAGCTTTAAGTACAGGTGCTGATACAAGGTTTTCCTTCAGCTTTTGGAATGAAGTTTCACACTCCTCAGTCCAGTTGAAATTGACTAACAAATGATACAGAGGTTGTGCGATGACTGCATACATATATATGGATCTTCGATAATATCCGCAGTGTCCCATGAAGGATTGCACTTGTTTCGCATTAGTAGGCCTAGGCAGGTCTACTATGACTTTGATTTTATTTAGGTAAGTGGTTATGCCATTTCTTGAGACAATGTGTCCTAAGATGCGGCCTTGCCTAACCATAAAAATGCACTTTTCCGAGTTAAGACAGATTTGATATGTTCTGCACTTCTCAAATACCCTTTGTAAATGGTCAATATGTTCCTCACGTAGAAGAGAGTATACACAAAGATCATCCATGTATATTTCTAAGAATATTCTCAGGTATTCTTTGAACGCATGCGTCATTAACCTTTGAAAGGTAGCTGGGGCATTAGTTAAGCCAAAAGGCATAACTCTATACGCATAGATTCCCCATTCTGTAGCAAATGTTGTTTTGTGTTGATCCTCTATTGCAATTGCCAGTTGGTTATACCCTGAAAACCCATCTAGAAAGGAATAAGCCGGTTTCCTAGCCACCCTCTCTAGTACATGTTCTGTGATCGGCAAGGGATAATTATCCCTTATGGTGGCTGCATTTACCTTTTTGAGGTCACACACACCCGCAGTTTTCCGTTCTTTTTGGGGATTACCACAATGGGTGACACCCAATCTATATGTTCGATTCCATAGATGAATTCAGCATCCATCAACTTATCAATCTCCTCTTTGATTCGTTTAGCAAATGTGTCATTATATGTGTAAGGACGCTATTTGCTAGGTTTGGCATCTGATTTCAAAGGAATTGTATGTTGGCATATCGATGGATCAACTTCTTTGAGGTCTTTGTAGGACCATGCAAACACATCTTTATACTTCTTGAGAAGTTGTGTCAGCCGTTCTTCTTCTTCAGGCTCTAAATCAGCTGCTATATAGACCGGCTGAGGCTTTTCACCTGGTTCAACGAGGTCTATCCGTTTTGCATTTTCCGGCCCATCGTAAGATTCTTGGTTTATTCTTTCCCTGACTGGTGGTGTCATGATGATTTTTCTGTCGTGGATGGTGAATTTTTGATAGTGGGATGGTATATTCATGTTTCCTTTTTCTAACTCCTCCTTACCATCACTTTCTCCCTCAATAGTCCATACCTCTCATAACGATCGTTTTAGTTCTTGGTATTTCTTTTTACGCTCCAATTTGGTCCACTCTAGGTCTTTTGTTGTTCCCTTTTTTTTATTTTTAAGATTTTTGTGATTTTGTTTGTGTTTTAGCTTTCTGTATTTGTTTTATTTCCTCTCGCATTCTTTTCCTTCGCACTCTTGAGAATCTCCCTGATATTTGGTCTTTTACACAATCCTCTGCTTTGACAAGCATTAGATAGTGAGTTTTATCTTTTATCCTGGGCATCAAGTTTTCTCTCATTTTGTTTTCTCCTCGTTTTTCCCTATAGCGTTCCTGGCGTCTAGGGTGCTGATTGGCAAAATCATAAAACTTGATATTCTATGTTTTCTCCCCACGCTCGCTTGAGCTATCTGAACACTTGTTATCCGCATCGTTATTTACCTCCAGATGCTTAGAGGAGTTATAAAACTCTTCTTGTTCTGGCGGTTCTACAAACTCATCTCCTCCTGATATAATGCTTACCATGTAATAGGGTAGCACATCATAGCCATCCTTATCGCAAAATTTTATCGTTGGGCTATCTGTAATGGTACAGACATCCAATGTTGCTAGTATGTGTTCCCATTCTAGAGGTTCCAAGGCATCTTTACGAAAAGGTTCCGAAATATAATCCTTGTCCTCAATCGCTCTTTCTAAGACGCATTCCTCTCTTTTTAAGCTCCCACAATGTGAAGCTCCGCACATCCATAGCTCTTTTTGTTGCCCTAACCATGCTAGGAGTTCTGACCCTGCCAAAGTAGCTACATCAAACTCTTCTACCGGTGTCTGATTCACATCCCTGTAACTATGGTCTTTCAAGTGTATTTTGGTTGTAGTCTCACCATGTCTGAGGTATATGTGGTCATAACCCCAATCGTGGACCATCTTTAATTGTCTCATGAATGGTCTTCCCAAGATGATCTCGTAATTGTTATTTTTGTCAAAATCGACTATTGCAAATATATGCTCATACTCGATTCCGCACGAGGTGACAATTACTTTTTCTAAGAGTCCTAGAGGCTTTTCCATGAACCCGTCTGCCAATTGCAATTTCATTCTGGTAGCTCTCAAAGCCGATTTTTCCCATTTTTTTCAGATTTCCTTGGTGGCGATAGCAACTCCTGCTCCACTGTCAAGAATAGCTTTGGAAAATACTCCTTGGAATTCTACTGGTAGCGTGGTGTTTCCATCTTCTCCCTCACAATATTCTCCAACCTTGTTTAAAGGTACTAGCCTAGTGTTTAGTTGAGGCCTGTCCAATTCTCTGATCCCTTCCTAAAGCTTCAAGGTGGAGTCTTTCACTCCAAATTTTTCTAAGCATTTGCCTACGGTGGTCCACATGTTTGGTGGTAGCCTTAGGAGTTCGGCTAATGTGATTGTGCATGCCACGAGGTGGACAATAACTCAATCAACCCTTGTGAATCCATCACTCTGTTAGAAGAAAGTCTTTGAGATGGGATTGCTCTCACCTCAGACTTGGCCTCATACTCTCCTAGGTAAGAGGGTAGAGTTTTTAGCGAGTCTTGTTGGCTGTGCCCCGAACTAATTGATCCCTGGTCTCCCCCTTGTGAATGTATATCAAAGTTCATTTGTAATCTTGCCTCAAATTCTTCAATAGGAGGTAAGATCTCATTTTTCTCTTTTCTCGTGCTGTTCATGTGGTAACTCACCCTGTTAGCTTCATTCGCATCACGGATTTGCTTTCACAGGTCCTCTAGACCGTTACAATCCTTACCCATTTCTACCAATGTTTTAGGCTGGAACGTGTCACTTGTCTCATCCGTTGTATTTGGCACTATGATCGGTTCTCTCCTATACTCAGAGGCATTCGTGAGTCTTTCCTTTGTTTCTACTTGTCTCTCTAAAGTTGGTTTGATAGGGGTTGGAGCTGGTACTTCATGCCAACTTGCAGGTTTACCAAGCGGGTTTTCTATCAAGGATTGAGCTGTTTCAATCATTTTTCTACACATTTCCAACCTCTGTTTTTCTATTTCAGCATATGGATAAGTCATCCATCTTTGCTCTTGGGTTTGGTTCTTTTTGAGTCTGGCTTCGTAAGCTTTTAGAAGTGCATCTAACTGATCATTTAACTTTTTTGCCAACACTGATCCTCCTGATCCTGCACTTTTGGGTTCTGCTATTTCCTTGGGTGCTATGGTTGCCGGAGTGTGAGAGCTTAGGATAGCTAGATCCTCTAACCTCTCTAATCTATCCTTTGTGTGTTTTAACTCCTCGGATAGAGCCGTTTGCTCTCGTTCTCTCCTGGCTTTCATACGCGCCTTTCTAGCTTTCCAAGTGCTTCTCTGATTTTTCGTTTCTGAACTTGGGGCATCGGTTTTTGGCTCTTCAATTATGGGTTCGTTCGTCATTTTTTGAGCTTGGGCTCGTGTTACTGCCTGAATAGGTATGATTGTCTCGTTTATGACCCTCCACTGGAAGGCACTGCTTCCAGCATGTTCAAAGTAATTTTTGCTCCTTTGCTCGGGTTCTTAGGGAAATCAGGAATCAAATGAGTAACTCCACACTCGGTGCAATATGCGTTGACTCTAATGATTTCATCATGAGGACAGTCTCTTAGCCAATGGTCTCCGCCACACTTGTAGCAGGGTCCTTTAGGCTGTTGAGGTGCTCCTTGAGCTCCTCTTTGTTGGTATGCATGGCTCTGCCCTCCCATGCCTCTGTTAACCCTCACGGCTCACGGACACCTTATCACCTACGATGGAAGTTCTAACCTACGGCGGACATTGTATTATTTATTTGGTAGAGTCAGGTACCTGGCTTGTCGGTCCAATAGGAAAAGGGTAAGAGTGATCGCCGATGAGAGACGCACTCTAACTGGAACATTCAAGGGATTAGTTGGCTAAGCATGGGCGCCCAAGTGTGAATGGGGCGAGCTCATATAAAAGTCAACTAAACCTAAAATTGACTCATTCTCTCATTTGTGCAATAGAAGAGTGCTCTTGCTCCATCTCCATCTCCATCTTCTTCTTCTTCACCTCCTTGTGTGTGTGTGTGTGTGTATGTGTGTGTGTGTGTGTGTGTGTGTGAGAGAGAGAGAGAGAGAGAGAGAGAGAGAGAGAGGGAGTGTGTGGGCGATCGAGCATTACGAAGGCACGACGGTGGTGAAGCAGTTGAGCACGGCGTAGCAGCGTCTCCTTCTTCTTCGCGGCAAGGAATCCTCCACGAAGCAAGCGTAGAGCGGTGAGTGACACACCATCGCCTTCTTTGAGCTTACTAGTTTAGGCTTGTTGTGTGCTTGGAGCCATTTGTGGCTCGCACACGGTGTATCGGCAAGTTCCTTGCATTGACACGTGCGACGTACGCGCACATTTTTGGCGCCGTTGCCGGGGAATGCCATACATGAAGCTCGAGCAGCACTCTGTGGTTCTCCGTGGTGCAATTTCTATTGTAGGAAAGGTAAGGAAGGAGTGTGTGTGTGTTGAGAAGAGGGATTTGGTGTTATACTGTGTGTTTTTTTTATTAATGGAGTTTTCAAAGGTTCTGTGTTTATTCTCTGTGTATTAAGGTAGTTAGTTTTCTTTGTTAATAGAGATTTCAAAGGTTCTGTGTTTATTCTCTGTGTATTAAAGTAGTTAGTTTTCTGTGTACATTAAGTAGGAAGTAGATTAGTGAGAGTTAATAGAGTGTGTTAGTGTGTAAGAGTAGGTGTATTAGTTAGAAGTAGGTAGAGAGAGTGTGTGTGTGCTCTCGCGCAGGCCGCGGCGGCCTTATCCTTTATAAAAATAAAAATAAAAATAAAAATAAAAATAAAAATAAAAAAATTTTAAAGGTAGGATCGGGATCGGGAATATCTCCCAGACCCAGGCACAGACCCAAGCCCAAGCTCACGCTCAGGCCTAGAGGCCTCAGTCGCTTTAAAAAAAATTGAATTTTAGCTTCACACGTAGTTAAAAATCATTTTTTTGAGGACCAACGGAATGTCAGATGCCCGAAAATTGTGTTGTAAAGCACACAGCGACCCTCTAAGTGATACGCTCGTTTCGAGCTATCACACACTTTAATCAAAAAAATCAAACATTAAAAAAACATTCAAAAAACATCAAAAACAAGAAAAAATCAAGTAGAAAACGGGGTGCAAAACACCCACAAAACAAAGCAAGTAACCTTTGAGGGTACTTGCCGACACTTGTAGGGCACCCAAAGCACATGTATCTACGCTCTGGTCGTGTGCTAGAGTCCGAACAACTAGCTAGTGCTTCGATTTACAGGGGTACTCACTATCCTTCAACGCTAGGGTCTACGCCCTCGGCGGGGACCCAAGGTAGTGCAACCCAAGACCCAAATATAGCGGCTAGCGACTCTTCCTCTGACTTCGATATTATGGAAGAGCATCTTACACAAAGCCCCGTGGGAACAAATGAAACCGTACCTAGCTGGGCCCAACAACCTGGAACTAGTGTTTTTAGCCGTTTGATGGAAACTTTTAGTAGAGCTACGCGCTCTGAACCTACAGCTAGTGAAGTAAACGAAGGGGGTGGGGAAGTAGAATCACCATTCACACACCCGCTCCAGAGCTAGTTTGGGTACCAAAGAAAGAACGATTTGTTCCACCTAGCTCAGGAAGGGGGGAGTCCCATGAAGCTTCTAGATCCTCATGTAATGCATCCATAGAGGTAAAAGCTTCTCCACAGCCTCCACCTACAATAGTGGACCTCCATAAAGTTACAAAGGAATCCACACCTCCCAGTGTTCAAGAATCACCTGATGAACCACTTCAAGTTCGATCCTGGGAGAGTACCTTACCACCCTTGCAACTCGATGAGACACCTAAGGTAGTAGAAAACTACTGGCAAAAATCCTCACCTATTATCGACTGGAACAATTGGTTTCAAAGGGTGACGAGCACATTTCAAACGATATGATCTACCCAAGGAAGGGGGGAATGTTTGCTGACAGTCATCATTCACTTACTCCCCTCTCAACCTGGTTTCCCTGACCTCTCAATCACCAATCTTAGGGAATGTATATATATAAAGCCTTATACTCACAAAAAAATAAAAAATAAAAATAAAGAGCAAGAGCGATTAGCAAACGAGTATGCACAATAAAAGTCAAAACATTAACTCAGACCTACACATTCACATCCAGTACATTGAAACACAAACCTATGTCATAAAATACCTTTGATCCCCATCACTCGAGTGATGGAGGGTAGGTAGGATTAATACAATAGGAGTGTTTCTATTTTAGAGTTGAGTGATTAGCAAAGTTCTTTTTTCCCACTGATGTGCCTCCTAGAGGTATTCCTTGTGTTTCCTAGTGTGTACAGGAGTGTGTTGCTGTTGTTAGGATTTGGACCTTCATGGAATCTTTATCTCTACTCACTCTTCAAATCAAGCGCGACCATCGACACAAACAGGTGTTTCTTGTCCATTAGCATTGCCATTTATCTTTTTGCATCTATGATTGTCTGCTTTGATTGTGATTGGTAGCATAATATCCAGCACATTTTCTTAGTAACAAACATTTAATTCAATGTAAATTTTTGTCATAATCACTTGTGTAGGTTTAAAAATCAAGCAGTCCGACTAAGCTAGTTTGACCAATTAGATGTTAGAGATCTTCTCTTAATACCATGGGGAATGCCTTCCTAATAATCAATGGTTACTTAGGTTCTTAATCTGATTTAGGCAGCATTGTGTGAAATGTACTAGGGCTTTCTAGTGGGCTTGACCCTATTGACCTTTAGCTTAAGTATTATAAAGGGAGTTTACTAGTGTGATGAGCCTGGGGAGGTGTATCAGTGTTATATGACCCCCCAAAGTTACAAAATTAAAATGCTGAAAACAAACAAACAAAAACAAATCAAAGTGCCACAATGTAAACTCTTAAGCTGAAAGAGAAATCTCAGCTTGATTGGGTACTTCACTCACATGTATCGCCTATGGTACTAGAGCCCTAGAGGTTCCCAGTGTGGGCACTTTTCCTTGAAAAGCAAAAAACCCAAGGCATACAAAATAAGCACACACATCAAAATTGAATCACTGTGAAAAGACTTTGGGGGTTCAAAGAAAAGGTAATCAGCCAGACGATAATTTCATGAGAAATTCCTTTTATTGTAGCTTAACTACAAGGTCTTCTAGGTATAGCCTCTAGTCAGCCCTCGAACATGAAATACTTGGCTCTCGCGATTAAACAACTTAATTGACCATAGAAAATTAAGAAGCTTACCCATGGTATTAATAGTCGATCTCTAGTGCCTTTCGACCGTTAAATTAGCGACCCCAGACTTGTTTAATTTTTTACCTTTACATCTGTTTATGCATTTGATTATATTTCATTTTAATGTTTATTTACTGATAAATTGTTTAAAATTCTGTTACCAATCAATTTGTCTGCCTAAAACTGCATATGCTTTTTAATCGCTTACGAGAATGCAATTACTGTGCCAATGTTGTTTGATTTTGCAATGAGACTGAAGAAGGCTAAGGACATTCATCTCAAATGCTCTTCCACCTTGACGAACGAGCTTCAACTCAATAGCTTTCGAGGACGGAATCTACATCAGGAAGGGGGGCATGTTAACCCTCACGGCTCACGGACACCTTATCACCTACGATGGACGTTCTAACCTACGGCGGACATTGTATTATTTATTTGGTAGAGTCAGGTACCGGGCTTGTTGGTCCAATAGGAAAAGGGTAAGAGTGATCGCCGATGAGAGGCGCACTCTAACTGGAACATTCAAGGGATTAGTTGGCTAAGCATGGACGCCCAAGTGTGAATGGGGTGAGCTCATATAAAAGTCAACTAAACCTAAAATTGACTCATTCTCTCATTTGTGCAACAGAAGAGTGCTCTTGCTCCATCTCCATCTCCATCTTCTTCTTCTTCACCTCCTTGTGTGTGTGTGTGTGTGTATGTGAGAGAGAGAGAGAGAGAGAGAGAGAGAGAGAGAGAGAGAGAGAGAGAGAGAGAGAGAGAGAGAGAGAGAGAGAGAGAGAGAGAGAGAGGGAGTGTCTGGGCGATCGAGCATTACGAAGGCACGACGGCGGTGAAGCGGTTGAGCGCGGCGTAGCGGTGTCTCCTTCTTCTTCGCGGCGAGGAATCCTCCACGAAGCAAGCGTAGAGCGGTGAGTGACACACCATCGCCTTCTTTGAGCTTACTAGTTTAGGCTTGTTGTGTGCTTGGAGCCATTTGTGGCTCGCACACGATGTATCGGCAAGTTCCTTGCATTGACACGTGCGGCGTACGCGCACAGCCTCCGTTGGCTATGAACAACAATGTTCGTTCATCCAAGCTATATCTTCCTTCTCCTGTTGCCTGTGCAGCGGTTGGTGGTCCTGTACCTCCCATCATGCTCCATGGTTCTTGCGTTGAGGGTTCTTCCGGTGGATAATAGGCAAGATTTGCAGCATATCCATTGGGATCTTCGTAACATGCATGCATAGGCACCAAAGCCTTCTCTTCTGATTCGGTTACTGCTGGTGTGTATCTTATGCCGACTGGTTGTAATCCTGGTAGGGGTGGTTGTTGCCCCAACACTGGTTGTGGTCTCTCTACACCTATAGGTTCTGGTAGGTTGCCTGCTTGATACCTAGGCATCGGTGGAATTTGAGGAGATGCTACCTGGGCTTGGGGAGCATAAGGTCGTTCTCTCACATACCCCGTGTTGTAATAACATTCCTCCGTGCCGTGGTGTCCCGGGGTTTGTCCATTTTTGTTCAATAGCACACCATTTTGGTTGTTTAACTTGTGGTTTGGCGTACAGTCTCTCATTCTTAGTAATTCATCCTCTCTAGGTTCTCTTTGCTACAGGTACATCTCTCCCCGCAGTATCCTTATTGCCTACGTGCAAGAATAGGGCTTTGGAGGGAAACTTCTCATCTCTTCACTTCTCTCATATCTACATTTCTCACATACTATCCTAGATGAATAACCCACATGATGATCATTTCTATCACTTTCACTCTGTACGATCTATTAGAATTAACGTATGGATTAGCCGAAAAATACACTTTCAACAACGTATAGTGTTTCTCTTTGGCCCAGAAAAGCTTAATGAAATACTTCTATCACCGGATCCCATCATACTACCTCTCATAGACTATAACTTTTCTTTTGACGTAAGCGTAGTTATCTTGCTATGAACCAAGAGGATTTGTACACACAATTAATCCCAATCACTAGACAAAATATATATATCATGGTAAGCACAAAACTACAATTCCAAAGAACAATTTGTAGCCTATTTGGTCAGTCAAGATTGGATGCCATTAACTCATCTATTAACCCTTTCATATTACCCATGATACGATATGACCATAGCCTTGATGTTTTCATTTTCGTATTGTTTTGACATTCTCTTTTGTGTTCTTTCTTTGTGTGTGTGAGCGCAAGAGAGAAAGAGTGAATCTTCTTTGATTGCACTTCTTTCCAAACCCTAGTCTTCATGGCATATATGGTTTAACTCCTTCATATAGTTTTTGTTGAGTTCTCTCACAAACTCTCACAGCCATAAGCCCGGTGCTTTCCTGGCAAGACCGCAAATTTCTCGTCACCGGCCACAGTAGGGATCCAAAGGAGGGAAAATAGGGATCAAAAGGGGAGGCCATCTGCAAAAGAGCCATGTGCAACAATGGGCTAAAAAGACCCTAAGGTTTAGCCCATTAAGACTTCCAAAATGCTAAGGTTCCAAAATTCAAAGGTTGTGTCTAAAGGTCAACCCTAGGGAAAATTGGATGCTTTGTGTGTGCCCTAAAAGTCTTTGCACATCCCTACATGGGAGGGGGCGAGCCCTAAAGGTAGGGGATGAGAGAGAAAGCTACACACACACACACACACACACACAGAGGCTCCCTTTACACAAAGGGAATGAGGGACACATGTCAGCTCCCTAGGCCAGATGCCCACAAGGTGTGCCCAATTTCTATTGGATGACCCTTGAAGTGGACCAATGAGAATTAAGCTAGAGTAAATCTAGTTTAATTAATTTAATGTAACATTTAATGGCCTAATAACTTATGTGTAGCGGAAATTAGCATGAACATAGTGGCCATTTCATTAGAATAGATTCCTAATGAGAATTACAAGAGTGCTTGAGTGGAGAGAGCAACAAAAAGCATAACACCTAGTTAGATAGCATCAACAATACTTTCAAAAGAGAGAGAAATTAAGCTATTGACAACAGTTGAGGACCGGATTTGCATGGAGCCGGTCCCCCCTCCAAAAGGCTTTGTATTATGGTATTCCTTGCAATACCATAATGGTATTGCAATTAATGGTATTCGAGCCACGGGTACAGTAGATTGAGTGCTTTTTATAAAGGGGTAAAGAGGAGTAGCAACTAGGGATTGAAGTGCTTAAGTACACCTAAAAAGTTTACACCTAAAAGTTGTTAGAATGGCTGACAATAGTAAAGAGAGTGAAATTAATGTTGATAACTTTGATTTTGCTCATGAGCAAGCTACTAATGATGCTTCAATGCTTGTTAATTATCTTGTTTCTAGGCTTCAACAAGCCATGGGCAATCCATCTCTCCAAAGTGAAGTGCAACGGCAGCTCCGTGCTCACGGGATTCTCCAAGCTCATCACCATGACGAGAGAACACGTAGGAAGCCTCCTTGTGAGACTACCAAAAGAGGTCTCTCTACGATTCGGGAAGAAGAAGAGAATCCATATGAAGGGCTCAAGAATTTACTTCTTGATGATGCATCTCCTTCCCAAAGGAGAACTCAAGAGCCTCCACCGAAGGAACGAGAAAGAAGCGAGTCTCCCGCCACCTCGGCGGAGATGGCTCCACGAAGACGGCGGGCTAAACGCTCTCCATCACCACCAAAGCGGAGAAGACCATCACACTCTTCTCCACGCCACAATTCAAAGAGGGATGATAAAAAGCAAGAGAAGAAAAAGGCGAGAAAGAGGACACCCTCTTCTCCATCTTCTTCATCCTCTTCCTCTTATGAAAACTATGGTGAAGATGACAAAGATCAAGACAAGAAAAAGGCGAGAAAGAGGTCACCCTCTTCTCCACCTTCTTCAAATTCTTCACCCTCTGAAGAAAGTGATGGTGCAACCTTTGAACCATCAAAAAGAAGAGGCCATAGGAAATCCTATGCCGCATGGAAGAGGTCATCCAAGTTGAAGAAATTCAAAGAGGGAGGGAAGAGCATCTCTTTCCTTACCTATGATGGTACCTTTGGTGCTACGGACAAAGTCTTGGCCTTTATCCAGCAATTCGATGCGGCGTTTGGAGATGAGGGCTTCACGGAGTCCTCTAAGCTACGCCATGTAGCTATGCACTTTCAAAAGTCTGCCAGACAATGGTGGCCTAGCCTATGAGCCAATGGTGAAGCTCCACGAACATGGAAAGCTTTAAGAGCTTCCATTATGAAGCAGTTTTTGGCAACCGATGCCAAAGACAAAGTACTCACCGAATGGCGAAGCTTAAAGCTCTCTCCCAATGAATCCATCCACAAATATGTAGACAAGTTTTGGGACTTACAACTCAAAGCCACTGTCTTCAAAAGGTTGGATTTTGGAGAGCAAAAGCAACAATTTTGTGCGGGCTTAACCGAAGAAATGGCGGAGTATGTCAACTCCCAAAGACCACGTACCATATCGGCAGTAATACACCACACTATGGTCGCCTCTCGAATCAATTTCCAAACGGGGGCAAAAAGAAATAATAAGCCCCCAGAAAACAAGGGTTCCAATGAGCCTAAGGGGAAGGACAATGTCCAAAAGTCTCCTAAGGGCAACTCCAACAAAGCTAAAGAGAAGGGAGTTTACAAAGGTAAGAATAAACTCTCTCCTGAAGAGCTTGAGCGTTATCGTAAGGATAACCGGTGTTTCAAGTGCGGCGAACAAGGGCATGCGTACCGCGCTTGTCCCCAAAAGAACAACCGCCAAGATCCTCCTAGAGCTTCCTTGGTTGAAATCCAAAAGGAGGAGACTCACCAAACTCAACACAAAGGATCTCCTCTATGCCATGCTTGGGGAAAGGTAAGAGAACATGATGCTTTTATTCTCTTTGACCCTGGTTCTACTCACAATTTTATATCTATGGAGTTAGCCACCAAGCTAGGCATACAATCCTACGAGATGGGAGATGTCCTACACGCAGACAGTGCCTTCAAGGGGCAAGAAGCTTCAGTCACTCCCTTAATTGGGAAATTGAGGCTTCATGTCCAAGGCTATGTGGACAAAGAGGACTTCTTTATCTCTCCTCTCAAGCATGAGGATGTAATCCTAGGGGCACCATGGTTTGACCGCCTGGCTGCCGATGTTAAATTTCCTGAAAGGAGAATCTCCTTTAAGTTCAGGGAAAAAGACATGTATATAGATGCTAAGGAAATGGGTAACACCATCCCCATTGTACATACACCAGCTTTCAACAAGTCAATAAATAGCTCTATTTCCGTGTACATGATTTTTGTTAAAGACTCTCAAAATGAATCTAATGCTTTAGCAAAAGAAAATAAAAGCAACCAAAAGGAATTAGAGTTATCCAATTTTCTCAAGGGGTTTCAAGATGTTTTTATTGACGACATCCCTTGTGAGCTACCTCCTAAACGAGGTAATGATGACCATGCAATTGAACTTCTTCCAGGAAGTTCACCGCCTAATAAACCTCCTTATAGAGTTTCTCAAGCTCAACAAGAGGAGATTATGTGGCAAGTGCATGAGTTAGTTGAGAAGGGCATGGTTAGGCCTAGCTCATCTCCATTTTGCTCACCTATGCTATTAGTGCAAAAGAAAGACGGCACATGTCGTATGTGTGTCGACTATAGAGCACTAAATAGGATCACTATCAAGAATAGGTTTCCCGTTCCATGGGTAGAAGACCTATTTGATAAGCTACAAGGATCGACCTACTTTCAGTAGGGTTGACCTAAAAAGTGGCTATCATCAAATAAGGATAGTTGATCAAGACATTGTAAAGACCGCATTTCGTACTACATTTGGTCTTTACGAATACATTGTCATGCCTTTTGGCTTGACCAATGCACCAACCACATTCAACCGTTTGATGGAGAAGCTGTTCAGGCCTCATCGAACCTTCACTGGAGTGTTCTTTGATGATATTATCATCTACTCTAATTCATTGGAGGAACACAAGCAACATCTCCAGGTAATATTTCAAGTTTTAAGAGGGAATAAACTTTATGTTAATCAAAAGAAAAGTGAATTTTTCTTGCAAGAGATTCATTATTTAGGTCACATTATCTCTCAAGATGGCATCCAAATGGATCCATCCAAGTTAGAGGTAATAAAAGGATGGCCTAAACCAAGGAATCTTCATGAACTAAGAAGCTTTATAGGTATGTGCGCATACTATAGACGCTTCATAGAAAAGTTCTCACAAACTGCGGGACCATTACATGACCTAACAAAGAAAAGCGTTAGGTATACATGGTTTGCTAAGGAGAACAATGCTTTTGAAAAGCTCAAAGAAAATCTTATCTCTCAACCTGTGCTTACACTACCGGATCTCTCAAAACCATTTGAGGTCCAATGTGATGCTTGCGATGATTGCCTTGGAGCTGTTTTGCTCCAAGAAGGGCACGCCATAGGCTATGAGAGTCCAATGCTCGACCCTGTTGAGCAAGCTCTAGGCATATACGAAAAGGAACTCCTTGCAGTTCTACATGCCTTAGACTCATGGAAGCACTATTTATTGGGGACTCCTTTCATTCTGCGAACGGATCACCAAAGTCTTAAGTACTTCATGACGTAGACCAAGCTCTCCGACAAACAAATGAGGTGGGCAAATTTCCTTTCGCAATTTCATTTTCATATTGCTCACATTGCTGGCAAGCATAATCAAGTAGCTGATGCACTCTCAAGACGGCCGAGAGTGAATGCGGTTTCCATAGCAACTCACAATGATCTATCTTCAATGATAGATGAGTATGCTATTGATCCCGATTTTAGAGATGTGATTTCAGCCCTTGCATTAGGGAAGAAAGAAGAACCATTTACTTTACAAGATGGTTATCTTCTCTATGGAAATAGACTATGCGTTACTAACTCACTACGTGAGAAAGTAATGTATGAATCTCATGCTCCCCCGTATGCGGGGCATAGAGGGATTCAGTCTACCTTAAAGGGAATTGAAACATATTTCTATTGGCCTACCATGAAAGTGAACATACAAGAGTATGTTTCCAAATGTGTGGTATGTCAAAAGAAAAAAATTGATAGAGGGAAGCAACCTGGATTGCTTCAACCCTTGCCAATCCCTAATTCACCATGGGAGAGCATATCCATGGATTTTATCTTTGGATTGCCTAAGTCTATCCATGGGAATACGGGAATATGGACGATAGTAGACAGGTTCAGTAAACAAGCTCATTTTATACCTGTCAAAAAGACTATCAAAGCCCATCAAATGGAAACCCTCTTCATTTCACAAATTTTCAAATACCATGGCTTGCCAATGTCCATAGTGTCGGATAGAGATCCTAGAATGACCAGTAATTTCTGAAAGGGTCTCTTTGAGAATTTAGGAACAAGGCTAAACTTCTCTTCGGCCTATCATCCACAAACTGATGGCCAAAGTGAAATAGCTAACCTAACCATTCTCGATCTACTAAAAGCCTATGTAACGGAAGTAGATCAAAGACCCCAATGGGAGAAGTACTTACCCTTAGTGGAGTATGCTTACAATAACACTGTACATACTTCCACAGGAAAATCACCTTTCGAGGTAATTGAGGGAAGATCAAAAAGTCCCTTGCTACTTAAGGTACATGGGAAGATCTTCACTGCAGATGAGTATAGCCGAGACCTACAAGAATCTTTCCAAAAGATTAAGGATGCTATCTCTATCTCACAGCAAAGGCAAAAGGCTGCTGCTGACAAGCATAGAAAAGCCCAAGCCTTTGAAGAAAACGATTGGGTCTTGTTAAAGTTTCCCAAGGCTCGATTAAGGCACACGACGGGCAAGAATCCTACGGGCCACCAAAAGTACTATGCTAAATTAGCAAAAAGGTACTATGGTCCCTTCCAGATTCTTAGGCCGATCAATGACATGGCCTATCAACTCAAGTTGCCCAATCATTGGCTCATACACAATGCTTTCCATGTGAGCCTATTAAAGCCTTACAAAGGAGAGCCACCTCAAGAACCAACTATTGAAGACCCACCGGAGATCGAGGACCAAGAGGAGGTGCTGCAGCCCGAGTCCATTCTCCGACATGAAGACAAGGTATTAAGAGGCGGTAAGACTATCCGACGATATCTTATTAAGTTTAAGAATTATCCTTTTGAAGATGCTAGATGGATGCAAGGCATACAATTAAAGGATAACCTAAACCTTGTCAATGCTTACAATGCTTCCCAAGAGTAAGCAAATGTACAAAATGTTAAAAATGAACAATTTTTTTTTGTCTTATAAGACTCTCTTTTTCTTTATTTGTGCACAAAAATGAAGTAGCATGCATGCTTAGATCAAGTTTGCGGAGACGACGTCTCCCAAACACCAAGTAGAGCTTGTCACTCTACTATGGAAGACTGATAGGACTAATGTGTAGACATGCTTGCGGCAGCCTCAGGCTCTCAAGCGCCAAATGGACTAGTCATCCATTATGGAATGATGTCCTAGGGTAACATAGGGATCCTCTACCCGCTAAGAAAAGGACTCATGAATATGCTTTATCTTCTCTACACCATAGTCGAGGACGACTATGATTTCAAGAGAGAGGTAATGTCATACTAATCAATATCTAATTCTCCTAAATGATTTTCTCATATTAAACTGATCATTTAATGTGGGGAAGTGCCAGGGGAGAAAAAGCTAGAATATTGACTAAGCTAGCAGACCGGCCACAGTAGGGATCCAAAGGAGGGAAAATAGGGATCCAAAGGGGAGGCCATCTGCAAAAGAGCCATGTGCAACAATGGGATAAAAAGACCCTAAGGTTCAGCCCATTAAGACTTCCAAAATGCTAAGGTTCCAAAATTCAAAGGTTGTGTCTAAAGGTCAACCCTAAGGAAAATTGGATGCTTTGTGTGTGCCCTAAAAGTCTTTGCACATCCCTACATGGGAGGGGGCGAGCCCTAAAGGTAGGGGATGAGAGAGAAAGCTACACACACACACACACACACACACACACACACAGAGGCTCCCTTTACACAAAGGGAATGAGGGACACATGTCAGCTCCCTAGGCCAGATGCCCACAAGGTGTGCCCAATTTCTATTGGATGACTCTTGAAGTGGACCAATGAGAATTAAGCTAGAGTAAATCTAGTTTAATTAATTTAAAAACATTTAATAAAAGAAACCAATGAGAATTAAGTCTCCTAGAAGACTATTGGGCAGTCTCCCAAGGGGTCCAATGAGCATTTAGGAGCCCCATGGCTTGCCTGATTCCTATTGGCCAGGAGGCAAAGGGGTCCAATGAGAGTTTAGTTTAATTATTTAATTACCTAAAGCTCTCACAAAAGGGGAAAGGGGGACACATGTCAGAAGGCTATCACTTATGCTGCTTAATTGTAATTGGCTTGACTTGGGGAGGGCCAATGAGGCTTCAACAAGAGCAATTAGCAAGAGGGCTCGCCCAAGAGAGAGAGGGGGCTGATTTTTGCAAGGCATTATCACACACACACTCACACAAGCTCATGTGTGAAGAAAGAGAAGACTATCTCTTCCCAAGCTCATGCTAATTTTTGCTACACATAAGTTATTAGGCCATTAAATGTTACAATACTTGTTAAGAACTATATGTTTTTTTAAGGTGACATGGATAACAACTGGGATGCCTTGCATCACCTGCGTACAGTCACGTGCTAACGAATTGTTTTCTTGTGGCTATGGGTGCAGGTGAGGGCTACCTTCCTTGATTAAATTGTCCAGTTCTTAACAAATGGAGGATATCTTAGTGTGACGCAAATTATCCCAGACTTTGGGTTTATGGATTCTTGAACTATATCTTGTTATCTTCATTACCTTGTACAAAATTTATTTTCAATTGCAAATAAATTATTGTGCAATGCCACTGTACTTTTCTAGAATTTTTGGTCTGTGAACAACTAGTGTTCGTTTGTGTATATTTATATAGATTTAAAACTGCTACACACACACACACACACACACACTCCCTAAAAATAGAGTAAGTGTTAAGTAGGCTAATTGATGGTTAAAATCATAGATTAATCAGACTCCAAACAACTAAAGTTATAGAGCTTTCACACAGATAATTAAAGGATCAAATCTTGAGAAAATTTTGCACTTGGAAGCTCCTCGAAAAGGTGTGGGAAAGAACTTTGTACACACACAAGTTGCACAAGCAAATAAACAATGCAACGAGAGTAATGCTAATGAAAATGGGTTAAAAAAGAGCACAAAGGTAGACTAAAAAATGACATATATAAACAATTATTATTAGAATGTCTCTAATCACTAATCAATTGATCAAGAAGGGTAGTGGCTCATTGGTATTTCCAAGAATGTGCCCAAGCTTAATCAATGGTATTAGTGATTAGGGAGAGAGATTATTAAGCTAATGCAAATAGAAAATTAGTTGAGAGCGATGGGCCTAGGTACAAAACTGCTGGCTCTAATAACATTGGTATTGCCAAGAATGTGCCCAAGCTTAATCAATGGTATTAGTGATTAGGGAGAGAGATTATTAAGCTAATGCAAATAGAAAATTAGTTGAGAGTGATGGACCTAGGTACAAAAATGTTGGCTCTAATAACAATTGATGGGTTATTCGATGGAGAAGTGTACTCCTTGATTGCCAATGGTTAGCATAAGGCTATGGAGGGTGAAGCCGTAGCTTTACCATGGTTTTAGGGTTAGAGAAATGAAGATTAGGGTTAGATTATGCCAAAAGCAAGAGCATAGAGAGAGAGTATAGACACAATGATAGGACCCAAAGTGCAATTGATTAATTAAAGAAATTCTATATAGGCTTGGTGCTTTACAATCATTGGATAGAGAGGTTGCACCCTCTTGCTATGGGACCATCTCATCATTTATCCTTCCTAAATGGCTAGAGGGCTACCCTTACACCAAGCCTGCCGAGAGAGAGAGAGAGAGAGAGAGAGAGAGAGAGAGAGAGAGAGAGAGAGAGAGAGAGAGAGAGAGAGAGAGAGAGAGAGAGAGAGAGAGAGAGAGAGAATATGCAAATTAATGCATTTTTGCCATGCAATGCTTTTGCCTCTCCTCCATAGCTCCCTCCTCCCTTGAGCTCTGATACGAGTATAAGACAAAGGGGAGATTGACTTGCAAATAACCACCCAACCGTCCTATAGTCCCCTGACCCTCTGGCTCTTAGTTATATATAGACCCGTATACTGCAAGTGAGTCCAACAATTTGTCAGGACCATGCCCTCTTAGTTCTACCCTTGGCATGACATCCAATATTTTCAATCTTGGCATAGAACGTAGCTCTTGCCGACATATTATACCTCTCCATTGAGTAGGTAACCAAGTTGAAATCTTCTAGGGAACTTCACCTAATGGCATTAATATACGACCATGAGATTCTATAATAGGCCTTGTCTAGGATAAGTTGTTTCAAGCATATGCACTTCTACTTGGTGAGTACTTTGTGAGATTAGCATACTCAATGCCGATCACTGTTGTTAGAATGTTGTCATAGATTGATCTTCCTTTGATAAACCCATATCGATTGATGTGGGGTGGATACTTTGTCCATGATTAGAGCCAACCTTAGAGCTATAACCTTGGCAGTAATCTTGTAAGCTATAGTCATCATTGAGATCCTCACCAGTGTTTTACGAGGGACCAACATACTAGTTTGGTAATGATATTTACCGTCCACAGATTTGTAGGTCTATAAAACACAATTTGCAACATGGATAAGTGCAAAAGATGCATTAAGGGATGCTCTTTCTACAATCCCTACAAATCAGAGTGCCCCATGACAGTCGCTCTAATCCAAGAACACATACAACCCCGTTTGTCTAATGGGGGAGGTTTAGCAATGTTATTGAATCTCGTCTCCGTACTAGTAGTTTTTACCCTATGTTGGTTATGAATGTTCATGTGGTCACTGCTAATGTACACAAATTGTATTTTGTTTGTTGTGTAATAAGTATTCATGGTGAAAATCCCACATTGCACAACAGTCAAGAGCGATTATATTCATTTGTCTAGAATCATGTACAACGAGTAATTAAAGAGGTTCTTCTTGAACTGAGAGTATAGGACTAGCACTAAAAGCACAAGCTCGTAAAATCTATTGGTGTTTGACACAAACAACAATTGAGGGCTACATCCCTATTATCCTCGGGGGGTGCACCTCTTGGACATGTAAGTTATTACGTGAGTTCAAATGAATGGATTTGAAGCTTAATCTTATGAACTGTTAATTCTTGAAAAGAAAGTCTCTCTCTCTCTCTCTCTCTCTCTCTCTCTCTCTCTCTCTCTCTCTCTCTCTCTCTCTCTCTCTCTCTCTCTCTATTCACCGGCACTCCTGAAAATGATATCATTGAAAACGTTGGTGAGGAGCCAAAAATTTTGGCATTTTTAAGTGGAAGGTTTGCAATTTGCATCGTAGACTTAGTGTATACTAATTACATATCAATTTTCATGTAATGCCTTGGAAGTATATTTGATCCTTTAAACCGTTCGTAAATGACGAAGTTTGGAAAGAAAAATTACTTTTCGGTCAGCCCCCAACGCGAGGGAGGGTAAGCTGCCTTTGTTGGTGATTAGAACAACACATGAAGTATTAGGCTTGAGCCTTGAGCCTTGAGCCTTGAGGTGCTATTGTGCAAGGAGCCCAAAACCACCATAACCTTACGATGACACTTCATCTTTTGTTTTTTTTGCTTTTGAAAAATGCGTTTGAAATGAAAAATAAGATAAAATAAAAATAAATAAATAAATAGATTTTGAGCTTGCCTTGAAGAAAACCGGGAAATTTACACAACAAAAGCTTCAAATTTTGACCTAAAAATCGATCGATTTTTTTTTAAAAGCCCTGCTCAACAGTATTATCTTTATGTTGAGATATAATCATCATTAGAGGTGGAAGAAGAGGAGCGAGAGGACGAGGAGGCCGGAAGGGGGTCCGTTCTAATAGGAGGTAGCCTATCAATAGCTTCTTCATCTATATTAGCATAAACTTTGTTGAAGACACCATTTTCACCATCCTCACTAATGTCAGTTGCATCTTCGTCCACATCCTTGTTGATGATGCCATGCTCATCATCTTCACTGATGTCAATTGCTTCTTCTTCCATATCCTTGTTAACACCCATGTCGATCCTATTTTTATCAGATGTACTTCTAAAATTATTGATGTCACCAAGTTCACCATCCTCGCCTTTGTTACTCACATCATTATCATCATCTACATTAGTGATCTCAAAGTGGATATTACTGTGAGCAGAAATAGTTGCATGATTGCCATTGTCACCTTGTTCAACGTTCTCCTCATCATTGTCAGTTAGATCAATAATGATAGTATCTTTAGCAGACGTACTTCTGTCATTGTGAATGACACCATCCTCACCTATGTTAATTGCACCATTACCATCATCCATGTCATGACCGATGATTGAAGTCTTGAGTATATTCATTCTAATAAATTCCCGTAACTCATAATCAAAATTACTTTTATAATACCAAAATATGCCACCGAGTTCAACATTCATCTCATCAGAATCATTGTCCAGTTTGATGTCGTCTAGATCAATTATGTCGTCGACATTGGTGTTAGCAAGCCGGGGACTTCCATGATGGTAGTTAATGCTACCAAAGTCATCATTCTCACCTATGAGAGGTGCATTATCATCGGCATCAACATTCTTATCAATCGAATCAGTCATTTCATTGGAAGTGTTGTTAACAAATGTACTAGCTTCTCTATGGTTGTTTGAGCTTAAACCATGTTCACCATAATGGTGAGATGTGTCAGTGGCAAGTGCATCAGCAACATCATCCTCATTAATTACGTCGTTGATGACATGATCAGTGCCAGTATGAAAACCACTTTGATCTATGTAAGCAGCATGATCATAATCATCTTCACCCATAATCTCATTGACAAAGTGATTAGCATCATCATCATCATTGCAATCACCAATAACCTTATTGACAAAGTTATTATTAGCATCATAATCACCACAATAATCAATAAAGTCATTGACAATATAGTGGTTCTCTACATCGGCTGGTATAGCGACAGGGCCGGGGAGGGGGAGGACAGAGGAGGCAGAAGGGAGAAATTCTAGGGAGGGAGGCAGGGGAGAAAGCGCGCAATCCATGCATTGCAAAGTAGCCTGGGCGGTGGCAGCTGCGTCAGAGACCATGCGCAGCGCCACCGCCGGCTGCTGCGCTGGCACGGTACTGCAGGAGAAGCATTGAAATTCATGGGCAAGGGCATCATCCCGCAGCGCAGGATGCATGATCCACAAGCTCACATCGCCCTTGCATTGGGGACATTCGCTCCTTCCCTGCAGGCATCTTGTGATGCAGACTTTGCAATACAAGTGCATACCACAGGGGGACACTGCGGGTTCCCCTTGCCTTGCCCTGCTTCCGCAGATGACACAGTCGCAAGGGTGGTGCGCCATCGCCGATTCGTACGTTCCTTCATATCCGTAACGGCGTAACGTTGCGCCTTAGCCAAAGTTTAGGTTCACGTGCTTTGAATTTGAATCCATGATCACTACTCTCTACAGAA
Source organism: Adiantum capillus-veneris (assembly GCF_014529385.1). Lineage (NCBI taxonomy): Eukaryota > Viridiplantae > Streptophyta > Polypodiopsida > Polypodiales > Pteridaceae > Adiantum > Adiantum capillus-veneris. The sequence goes on from NC_140955.1 coordinate 116,368,987, forward strand.
TTTGAAAATTGTAAAGGTCAATGTAAGCCAAGTGCATTTTTTTTTGGTTTGAATATTGTGGTATATCGGCCACTCTGGCAACCAAGTCTTGGCAACCACATTAGTGGGCTATAATAGAAGGAGCCTGGCCGGTTCAGAGGTAGGTGGATCCAGTCTAGTTTGGGTTTATTAAGTGTATTCCACATTGGTGGAGTTGACGGGCACTCAAGAAACCATTTCTTGAGCCTTACCTCTTTCTTTCTTGGGAACCGTCCCCTCCATTTCTGTCCCTCCTTGCACAGCTCTTAGTAGACATCATGAGCCACAATGTGTCCCCTAGGCATCAGCCCAACTCCCCGCCATATGAAGATGCTTCGATGCATCCAGAATTCCCTGCACAATCTGGACCTATCGATCGACCAGATGTTCCAGGCAATTTCCACACTCCTAGCCAAGGTCAATCACACGAATCAATCATTGGTCAGTTATCTCACTACACACTCAGCTAAAGCTCATCATACAGACCCTAATATCCGTCCAAAGTCATTTGTAGGTCTCCCTACATAGGACGTTTTGTCCTGGCTTGATCATTTTGATAATGTCGCTACTTATCACCAGTGGAATAATCAACGTTGTGCCATGGAGGCCAAGACTTTGTTCAACAAAGGGGTCGCAGCAACTTGGTTTGTCCAGCAGCCAGACGATGTAAAGGGCGATTGGGAGCTCCTTAAGATGCTGCTAATCCAGAATTTCGCCCATCACAACATCACTCAAACTGCGTTTGAACAACTAAAAGCCTTGCGACAACAACAACATGAACGCATAGCTCAATTTGATGTCAAGCTTAACCAATTTCTCTTGAGGACAGACATGTCGGAGGAGATGAAGTTGTTCTTTCTTTGGCCGTGTTTGTGTCATGACATCTCTTGACGTGTACGAGATCAAGGCCTAACAAATTCATCCAAATTGCTGAGCATATTGAAGGTGCTGGCCCACAACTGATCCGGATCCAATATTTCAAAATCTTACACAACCCAATCGAAGTCAGATGCAAGGGTCACTCCCTACTCCAATGGAGATAGATGTGCAAAATACTCAAATCTCTAACAAAAGGTCGCTACCAGAGAGGGATGCACAAGGCCACCCCAAGTGTTTCTATTGCAACACATATGGGTATATCAAGAAATATTGTCGAAGATGGGGGGCTCATCAATAGCACCAGTTACAAAACACTTAGGTTCATGTCGAGGATGCTGCCACTCTTGCCGCTCTACCTGAAAACATCTAAGTGGATGGATGATGGAAGGCACTCATCCACAATTTCAAGTTGTTGCCACTTCCGGGCGCACGGTGTGCTCAACCATCATCCAGCTTGAGGGCACATCTCAGGAAGCATTGCTTGACTCAGGTAGTACCATTTCTTCAATCAACCATTCTTTAGTAGACCTATTAGCTCTTCCTATTAGCACCACAAAACCCACTTCAGCACTCTTTGGGGACAATCAACAAGTTTATCATTCTAATGTAATTGCACACTGCTTCTTTCACATCGTTAAGACCACTTTCACAGATGACTTTAATGTTCTCCCTATGCAATTATTTCCAGTCACAATTGTTGTGATTGGTTTGTTCAGACCAGAGCCAAGCTACACTTTGACACCCATCATCTCATTCTTCCAAACACTCTCCCCATCCCACTCTTGTATTCATAGTAGGGCCCCAACTTTGTACATGCTCAACACACAGTCTTATCGACTGGCAGTCGCGCACATGACATTCGTCATTTGCTGAAAAAATTTCCTTCTTTGTTTTATAAAACAAACACACATCTAGAATCAATTTTCCAGTGTGTCATTCAATTTGCACGGGGGATTCTCCCCCAGTTAAAATGGCCTCACGACAACGATCCCTTGCTGCTAATGAGCGGATTAATCTCATTGTCCAAGACATGTTACAGAAAGGTGTGATTGTCCCATCTAACAACAGTTGGGTTTCTGAGCCACATCTAGTTCGGAAAGATGACGGTTCTCATCATTTTTGCATCGATTTTGTCCTTTGAACAAGGTAATAGTTCATAATAGCTACCCACTCCCTCGCATTTATGACCTCCTAGACCAATTAAGACGCTCTTGCTACTTTACTTCAGGATATCTCGCCTCAGGATATTGGCAGATACCACTCAATCCGGCCGATGCTCATAAAACGGCATTTCGGACTCCTCTTGGCCTTTATGAATTCACCCGCATGTGTTTGGTCTATCAGATACCGGCAACACTTTTCAATGCACCGCCAACAACATTTTCCACGACCCCATCTTACAAGGAGTTGTGGTAGTCTACCTGGATGACACTCTAATACACGCAACTGCTACATGAGGTACTTAAGCGAATTCAGCACTACAATCTCCAGCTACAATTCAAAAAGTGCAAGTGGGGAGCCACTAAGAGAAATTTTTTGGGTTTCATTATCTCAGCCAACGGTGTTCAATTGGACCCTAACAAGGTGCTAGCTATACAAAATTACCCGCCCCTTACAACTGTCAAAACCCTGTAGAGCTTCCTCGGCATGGCCAATTTTTATCTCCGCTTTATCCCCAATTCGGCTTCCATCATGTACCCTCTTCACCAACTTCTCAAGAAGGGCAATAAATACAATTGGAATACCGCATGTCAAAAGAACTTTAACCAATTAAAACAAATTATTTTGCAGGTAGCAGTTCTTGCAAATCCTAACTTCCAAAAGCCATTCCTGGTGCAACCGATGCCTCATATCATGGGTTGGGGGCCGTGCTTCTCCAACAAGATGACCATGATTGCGTGCGTCCTCTCATTCATCAACAGGTCACGTACAGCAGCAGAGGCCAATTATTCAACAACTGAAAAGGAATTGTTGGTCATTGTTTGGGATTTTGCCAAATTTCATCTATATCTTCAAGGTTCAACCATGATGGTCAAAACTGATCACCAGCCGCTCATTCCCTTATTGCAGAAACATCAGCCTCTGGGCCGACTCTTATGCTGGGTGTTAGCACTTCAGGAATATACTTTCACAACTCAATACCACAAGGGTTCAGCCAATAATGTGCAAAATAGACTTTCTCGTGCTGAGCTCCAATCAGCCCAATTCACCACAGATCCTGTAGAACTCCCTATAAGATTATCCCAGATGGCTATTCTACAACAATGAGACCCTCCACTTCAACTCTTAACAAACTCTTTACTCTATAGGATTCTCACTTCAACACATAAGCACTTTGTAGTCATTGTCAATGTATTGTTTTATTAGGCCCCTGGTTGTGAGCCCCGAGTGTATGTACATGTCGCCCTACGCCCTCACTACTTGGCCTATTATCATAGCCATCCTATGTCAGGTCATCTAGGATTCCACAAAGTGCTTGAGAAACGGAGGTGTCATTATTATTGGCCCAAAATGCGTCACTATGTCTCACGATTCCTCCAACAATGTCAAATTTTCAAACAAATTAAGCCTCCTCCTGAGAATCCAGGTCTCTTATCACCCATTCTAGCTCGTACACCCTTCGAGCTCGTTGGATAGGATTTTATGGGTCCTTTTCCAGTTTCCTTATAGGGTAATCACTACATCCTTGTATCACTAAATATTTTACACGTTGGTGTGAAGCAATAGCCCTTCCCAATGTCTCTGCTAATACAATAGCTCACGCACTTTTGCACAAACTCATTTTCAGCCATTGTTGTCCTCTTCACCTCTTATCCGATCAAGGCCCACATTTCAAAGGAGAAGTCCTTGAAGTCCTAACCAAATCCTTGGGTGTTCAACAGCTATTCACTTTAGGTTACCATCCACAGACCAACGAACTCACTACTGAGCGGATGATAATCGTACTCTCAAGCAAATGATCATTGCATTTGTTGACCCTCTTCACCAAACCCGATATCAAATCCTCCCATTTGTAGTACATGCCTACAATACCTCGATCCAATCATCAACCCGAATCAGCATGTTATTGCCCTGATACATCAGTGTCAGTCTATTTACTTTTGTTTGTAACTAAAGATGGAACCTTTGAACCTTAAGGGTGTTTTTACACCAATGGTTAATTTTTTAAGTGGGTTAGTTTTGGGCGAGTAGTTTAGTTCTTGACATTGTCTTGCAGCTGGGCAGTTGGTCTTTCTCTTATGCAGTCGTACTGTTCTCGGTACTACTTGTAAGCGTTTGTGTGGATGATAATATGCAATAATATAGTACCTTCTCTTTGTTTCCATGATGTTATTCAATACTCTCGTATGTAGTAGATTAATGTAATATGCAGTATTATCGTATATCTGTATTGAAATACATGGTTAGGGTGGTTAGCCCCTAACACTTTGGTGATCGTGCAATGGGTTCGAGTTCAACCTAAACCATCAACCTAAACCATATGGCAGTGAGGAATAAAGAAGAGAAATGATATGCAAGTGGACATAGACCACCTGTGGGAATTCTCCAATTGGGTAACCCTACAGGAAGAGTATGAGGAATCTGCAACCAAATTCTTGGAGGAGTTCTTCCTGAATCTACCAAGGGAAATCAAAATTTCAATTGTTGAAAAGGTAGTTATTTCATTTTTACCTTTGGGGCATGCAATTTATCTTCATGTTATAGTCTGTATGAAAGGAAGGTGTTGGTACAGTATTTAAGATAGAAAAGAAGAACCAATGTATGAGTGGGTCAGGGCAAGGGTCCAATTTACCACAACACTCATATGGCACAAGGTTTAGACTGAGGAGAGATTTTGCTGCGAGGGGAAGACAAGAAGAAGAATCGAGTAGTGATGACCAAGAAGAACCTGTAAGGGGGCTTGCTACAGGAGAATAAACTGCTGGAGATAGACACAATCTACCTAAAGAACCTGCAGAAAAATGATGGATAGGTTTTCAAAGAAGAGTACTTGACTGAAGAGTTAGTTGCCAAGGTGTTTGATCTTTTTACTGCAGATGACAATGAAGTTAGTAAGGCAACTGAAAAGAATATGACCAAAGCCTTTGGTCAATTTGAGGGGGAAAGGCATTATTATCAACTGTCAAGCATGAAGAATTGAGTCAAATTACAGTAGGTGAGGTGGGTTATATAGAGAGTCTTGTTGTTGGTGAAATCAAAATCTATGGGTAGGGAAAACTATATATGGCATTTTGTTGGTAGCTGAGAGTGGTAGACAAATGGGATGGGCCAATATCTTATTTGATAGAATCAAGTTTGAGATCTATACAAAGTAGAGAAGGAAGGATAGGGCTAATAAAGATGGGCCTTATCTAGCTACTATCTTTTAGTAGTCAATAACGAAAGTATTCTGCAGGGGAGACAATCCCAAATTCTAGCACAGATGACTAAAGATGTAAGATCTACAATGAGACGGGAGAAAAGACAAAAACTACAATTTGATCACACATCTTTGCAAATGACTACAGATATTCAAGATCTTTTATCTACAGATTATTCAAAACAGGAGTCTTTGGATGCACTGAAGGATAAAATGGTAACGAGTTTGAAAAACCTGTTATGTCTACAACTGCTAAAATAGGTTTCAAGATTAGAAGATGAAAGGACAAATTGGCAGGGGAGGAACCTGTAACAGTGTTTAGAGATCCTATTCTAGAGAGGCTGACAATTTCTAAGGCTCAATTTTCTAATGTGTCATTTGATGAAGTGCAAACTACACTAAAGCTGGTTAAGAAATATGTCGAGTAGCAATCTTTGGACCTTACATTCTTGAGTAGAGAGAATGATGGTCTGCATACTAAATTGAAATAGATTAAAGAAGGAGCTTTAAAGGACAAAAAGGCACAGATTGAAATAGAAGTTTCGAACAAGAAGATTCAGGAGTTGACTAGGACTTAGAGAACTCATGCAACAGGAGTTGGACTCTTATAAACAGGTGGTGGCATTTAGGGAAAAGACTTCAATCAAAATTTCTCAATGGAGGGATGAGTGGTTTCAAGTACTGCAATCACTGTTAACTGAAATGTCTACCGTCAATGCTACCTTGGAAAGTAGCAATAGGGTGTTGTTAAGCAGGATTGCAGCTTGCAAGAAAGTTGAAGAAAAGATTAGACACATGTCTGATGAAGAGCTAGATGTAGATGGTTGGTATGTCAGCTCAGGGGATATAGAAAAAATGAAAAATGAAGTCATGGAATATATGAAAGGGGTGTGGGAATAAATCAAGATCAAAATGTATGATGTTGTGAGTAAACCTTATCAAGCTTTTGCAAAGGAGGAGACAAAGGAGGAAATTCAGATCTTGCAAAGACAGTATACTAAGTTAAAGGAGCAGTATGCACAATTGTAGCAGCATGCATAGATGGATGTGCAAATGGATACTACAACAGGTGATGTAGTTCAGACAATTGAAATTGAAGTTCAAAATACAGTTCATTATGTAGTTTAGGGTTGCAGGGTGCAGTTTTAGTTGGAGTTACACACACTGATGACACAGGTGATCAACAGAAACTTGAAGACCCATTGATGAAAATTGCTGAGGCAATGTCAGAAGATCCACTTACTGAGGTTACATTGGTGTGGAAGTTGGAGATGGTGTGGATGCACAGTCAGGAGGAATAGCTCAAACTAAAGATACAGGTGATATGGAGCAGTAACTTTAAGCAAGACTTCATTTTGGTTTTCAAGGTTTTTGTCAAGGGTTTTGTGTTTTCTTACAATGTTTTGCAAACATTGCCCACCGAGTGTGCCAAGTATTATTGCCCTGATACATCAGTGTCAGTCATTTTTTATTTTGTTTGTAACTAAGGATGGAACCTTTGAACATAAATGGTGTTTTTACACCAATGGTTGATTTTTTAAGTGGGTAGTTTTAGGCAAGCAGTTTAGTTCTTGACACTGGAGAGGGGGAAAGGGGGACACACCCAGCACACAACACAATGCCTCACTATAGCCCAGGGTATACACAGCGCCCCAATCCACTAGAGTTCACCTTCAAAACTCAACACTACCTGCAAGCAAACCACCGCTTTCACACAACCATACACACATACGCCTTGCTAAGCACCTGACATACTCAATCACTCCGCTCTGCTCAATTCACAGCCTTCCACACTCTCACAACCTCTCTCTATCTCTCTTTGCACGACAGACCTCGGGGGGGCACACACGCCTCTACACGCCCAAAAACACACGCACACAAGCAAAAAAGAGAAGGGGGGAAGGGGGAATGACGCCCAAAAACAGTAGAGAATAGCCTTCTAGCCTATGCAATACCATATACAACCAACACACCGCTGGAATAAACCTCGGCAACCTAAAACAATCGCTCAAAAGCCTTGGCAAAAAAACTCAAGCAAAAAAACTCACATTGGTCAAAGACTAACCTTGGCCCAAAAGACCCCAGAAAATGAACATAGGCCTCCTTTTATAGGAGTGTGTCTAAGAGACCCCAAAAAAGAAAAATGGGATGAGCTTCCATGTCGTGCACTTCACTTGGAACTCCAGTTAGAATCTACTTGCATTGCCACCACTTGGAACCTTTCAATTTTGGAAATATTTGCATGCTGTACTTTGTCCCTTGAATTTGGCCGCCCTTGCCGACTCACACCTCTCCTGCGAGACCCCTCCCCTCCTTGAGCAATAACGATGTCGCTATTGGGGAGCACGCATACCCCTTTTCTCAAAAATTTTGGCGCATGTAAATTTGGCCCTAAGCGGGAGTGCTATGCCACGTCAGCACTCGCCGTCACAGGCCGCCGGCCACCGCCGTGCCGCCCTGCTCCGCCTCTGCAGGCCAAAAGCGCCGACAGACGCCCCCGTGCGCCCCGCGCAGCGCCCGCGCCCACACGCCATCACCATGGGTGGGAGATCCCCTCTCTCTCCCCTCTTGTGTCCCAATGAGAGCTCACGAGCCTATATATGTACCACGACCCTGCTGCCCTCCATTGTGCATATGGGTTTAATCCCCGCCCACATGGCATCCCCTCATTTACATGCACCCCCAAGGGTCTTAAGAACCTTCAAAAAATTTATAAAAAATCCCCTTTTTTTGGTTCTCTTCCCCAAGATCCTATAGTCTTCTCCCGGACCCGATTTTTCAAGCAGTCAAGACTCAGTGAAACTCCACCTTCCCGGATCCAACCACACTTTGGGATTTCCCAAGACCCCATACTGAGGGTGCAAAAATCGGTCACAGCATCTGCAACCAACTTTGGATAAAGACACCCAATCTTCCAACTGATGTAATTTCTTGCTCCGGGCTCCGTTTGACATGTAGTCAACTCCTGCTAGCCTCCACATAGTGCATACTACCTTCGAGAACTTTGACGAGGCCCAAAAGATGCCAGATGGCACATCCTCCAATGTAGCCAAGTGAGCTCAGACCCGGACCTGGCCCTGGCCCCGGCCCCGGCCCCAAGAAAAATTCAACTGACTGTATCTTGCAAAGCATAGCTCCGATCCGCAATCTGAAAAGATGGGCAGGCTTAATGAATTGAGCTCTACACACCTGCACCTTAACTTCCACTTGGATCACCTGTCTCCTACTGCCCTGTCCGGCAAGAATCTGCAATCCACTGAAACTTAAACCTTTAATAACTTGCGCTCCGTACATCGTTTTGGTGAGTTGTCTAGACCTGCTCCTTCAGCACTTCAAGCTCTTCATTCATGGACCCAAAAGCTACACTTTGCATCTCCTTCAACTATTCACCAAACTAGCCCCTCATGGAGCCTCCCTTGGCCTATAATCCGCATCAGGCATTCACTTCCGGGCTACTTATCATCCCATGATTCTCCTACCTGCTCCAGCCCTTTGCCATGCTTCTGCTAGCCTGCATACATCTACCCATGCCACCTTCTACAGTCGACACACTTTGGCTGCACCATCATTGCCCATCCCCCTAGTTGAGCATTTATGCTCAACCACATAAAAGCTTTATTCTCGTTCTAACTGCAAAACCTGGCACACACCATGAGAAAACTAAAACCATATGTACATTGTTTTATTGCATCCTACTGCCAAGCCTTCAAGTGGGTTGCCCCACCCCCTGCATCACATAGCTTCCACCTGGATCAAACACCTGCCTTTGATATCTTTCACCCATCTGTAACTGCTCACCAGAGTGCCATACCTCATCACCTAGACCCCCATGTGTGTATGCTGGCCATAGCCTACCTTCTGCACTCCATGCATTCCTTTGCAACCTGTCTACTCGATACCAAGCATATCATCATCATAAAAACATGTACCTGACACCAAGCTCCAACACATGTCTGACCCTCCCTCCCAACCAAACAAAGTGGAGGACGTCACCATAGAACCGTGCACCTAATGAACCAGCCTCCATAGAGCTGTATCTACCACCATATGCATCAAACATAGCTTACATACCTTTAATGGAAGCAAAGTCACTGTTTGAGATTCTCCTTTCTCCACCATTGGACATGTCTGCTGCATTGGAATCTCCTCCGTCTTTAAAATCACAACCTCCTCTTTGGCCGCACACTCCATTCCAGCATGATCGAGAGCTCTTCCTCATCATTCGGCCCTTCAAGGTCGACCACCACCCCTTGCTCTTTAATCACCTCTTCTACCGCTGCATCATGCTCCTCCATGGAAGAGAGAAACTTTTTCTCTACTGCATGATCTTTGTATTTCTTCATAGACACGGCCTCTTTATCTCTCTTGGAAAAATTCTGCACATGTTGCACTACCATGGCATATTCCACCGCTACTTTCATCAGCATAGCTATTAGCATGGCACCACACACTACCTTCACTTGCATATCATCATCGGTAGGTCTAGAGCGCACCACCTGACTTTCATCAAGCATCTCGGCTTGCTCTGTTCCCTGCTCTTCTTGCAGATGGGCTATTACCATATCATCAACCACATAAGAGGGCAGCTTTACCTTTATCGGGTGAGGTTCATTAGATTGCGTCTCTTCGTCATAGGATGTGGACTCATCCGCTCTATCCTCCTCGCTTGTCTCCCAGCTAATCAAGCTTGTACCATCATCATCACTGACATCATATACCGACTCCGTATCAACATCTGCATCCGCTTGCTGCTCCACAAAATCTTGACCATCTGCATCGCTTTGCAAACTTTCTTCATCAGCTTTTGAACCCTCGGTATCCGCCATCCGATTGCATTCTACTACCTTTTCATGCAAACTCTCCACAAGAACATGCTTTACCTCTTCAATCCGTACCGGAACCTTCACATCTGCTACCGCTTTTGCATCTTGGTTCACCTTGACATGGAGCTTCTCCTCGTTGACAAGCTCTTCCACCCTCAGCACATGCACATCACCAACTGGAAATCTCCAAGGAACATAACCAATAGTAGGTCTTACCTCCACAGGCTCTGCATTTTGAACAATTGGAAGCACTTTGGGCCTGACCAAGGAGCACTTTGCTACCTCCGCAACAGGCATATAATCTGCTGGCTTTAACACGCCCAACTACAGGTTTCGCTTCACCTTTCTGCTCTTAATCTTTGCCAGATAGACCATGTCTTCATAGGTATCTGCACTCTTGGGGTATAAAGCCCAATGTGGTCGCCCAGGTAAGTGGGCGGGCCGCCAGGTATGTACACATATTCTTTTGTAAAAACCTAATACGAACTCACTATGCTCTACACATTACAGTAGAGCGAGTTCACCATATCGTCGTGCTCTTCTTCTCGCACTCTCTCTCGCGTCGCACTTCCGCTCGTACTCCTTCAACTGGCATCAGAGCTCAGATCGAGGCTCGGGGCAGCACTGCAAGAGGCTAGAGTCACCAGCTCAGATTGGAGTGAAATTCGACAGACGAAGACACGACCCCAAATCCTGTGGGCAAGCCCGAAGGGCTTGGTGTTCTCAGAATTTCATTCTGAGGTCATCTCGGCCACCGTTCGGCTTCGACAAAGGTCTGCGCAGACCATTTTCGACTATGTGGTCTCGACGGGTGCAGATCCGACTCTGCAAATTTGGGGTTTTCGGCCTACGACTGCAGGTGCTGAGGATATCGACACTCCGAGAGTGTTGATTTGTGGCTGTCTACACATCGAAGGACGGCTCACAGTTCTTGGAGGCGTGTCACATACGACACTGGCGCATCTACACACAGACTGTAGGCGACATCCACTAGTTCATCAGGTAGCTTGTGTTTGCTGCTTGATATTCCAGATTTCATCCTGACATTGCAGGTACTTCTACATGGGATGTATTGTCAGAGATGATGTATGTCTGTTGAGGGTTTGCTGGCTGTGAGTCACGCAGCAAACAACCGCCGCAGCGGTTACAGCATACAGTGGGAAATTTGTGGATGTATGACTTTGTGGGAAGTCTATGTACTGTCAGATTTACTGTAGCCTTTGTTGAGGGTCGAGTGAGGTTTTATTGAGCTGGGGGATTCTCGAATGTTGAGATCCTTTCGGTGATACAGGTCTTGGAGCGATCCCTCGAGCACCCTTAGATAGGGAGCTAGGATGTATTGACTGTGAGTTAGACAGTTGGGATTGCATCTTTGCTTTATTGCTGTTGAGGCATTGTCGCAGTCTATGCTTATAGGACAGTGATAGGACAGTCAAAGACAGTACAGGTGCAGGACAGGTTTACCCGCAGCTTACAGTGTCAGAGAGACAGTGTTTTTTGAGCTGTTTTTTGGTCTGTTTTTTAGTACACCAGAGCCATTTTACAAAGGAGATTCTGCCAAAATTTCTGCAGAATCTGAAGCTTTCTTGGTTCATTTGACAGGTTGATATTGGTTCAGAGGTCAGTTTACAGGGGAAACTCTGCCGAATTTTTCCTAGAAAAGTAAACTACTGTGAAGCGTAGCTATGGCTGGATCACAGGACACTGCTCTTTACAATATCAAGAAGCTGGATGGAACCAATTTCCCATTGTGGAAGAAGCAGATTTGGCACGTGTTGGTACAAAAGAAGCAGATAAAATCTATAAATCTCAAGGGGATAAAACCAGAAGATATGGATGAAGATGAATGGAACGAAATGGATGAATTGGCACTTTCTACCATTATGCTGACTTTGGCAGAAAGCGTTTACTTCAATGTAGCAGACGAGATGTCGGCTTATCAAGCGTGGTTAAAGCTGAGTGATCTTTATGAGAAGCAGAGTGCAGCGTCACAGGTATACTGGCTTAAGAAGCTTGTTGACTTGAAGATGAAAGAAGGGACACCTATGTCCAATCATCTGAATGAATTCAACACAATCTATAGTCAGTTGTCAGCTCAAGGTGTCAAGTTTGATGAACCTGTTAGAGCTATGTTCCTGTTGATCACATTGCCGGAAAGTTGGGACACTTTTTGCACAGCTTTGAGTAATTCTGCACCTCCAGATGGTTTGAACATAGCAGGTGTAGAAGGAAGTCTGCTTACTGAAGAAACCAATAGAAAGACAATGGACAAAGGCAAAGGAACAGCCTTAGTTGTGAGGGGAAGGACCAAAGAAAAGTACAAAGGTGGAAAGAGGAATCAATCTCGTAGCAAGTCCCGCAGTGCTAAAGGCAAGAGTGACATAGAATGCTAGCATTGTGGCAAGAAGGGTCACATGAAAAGAGACTGCAGAGAATGGAAAGCAGAAAAAGGCAAAGAGAAAGCTGAAGACCATGGTGAGAAGAACAAGTCCTTAGTGAAGATTCAAGAAATAAAAGTGACAAACACTGTTGCAGAGGATGACAGTCTAGTGTCAGGAGACATCTACTTCTTGAAGAATACAATGGACTCAGCTCTTCTTACAGCATCTGATGGAAATGCACTGAGTGACTGGATTATAGACTCAGGGGCATCACTTCATGTGTCTCCAAACAAGGAGTGGTTTACCTCTTATGTGACCACTAAAGATCATGTTCGGCTAGGCAATGGGCAGACATGTGAGATCTTAGGTGTTAGAGATGTTCAATTGAAGTTTCAGAATGGCTCTTCTTTCACGCTGAAGAATGTGAGACATGTTCCCGCAGTTACAAAGAGCTTGATCAACACAGGTTTACTTGATGATGCTGGCTACGTCACCACTTTTGGAAAGAACATGTGGAATATATCCAAGGGTTCTATGACAGTAGCACATGGAGTAAAGTCTGGAGGACTTTACATGATTTATGTATCAAATGTCTCTAAAAATGTAATAAATGTAACCGAGCAGCCAAAAGTTTCTTTGTGGCATATCCAGTTAGGACATATGTCCAAGAAGGGAATGGAAATCTTGTCTCGTTCTGATTATTTGCCTGGATTTTCATTTAATGATTTTGAATTCTGTGAACATTGTCTGTATGGTAAGCAAACACAACAGCCACATAAGCATAGAAGCAGTAGAAGAGATACACAGTTGGCACTTGTTCATAGTGATTTGTGTGGACCTATGCCTAACCTATCTCTAGGGGGAGCTTCTTACTTTATGAAATTTATAGATGATTACTCGAGGAAAGTATGGGTTTACTTTCTCAAGCACAAGGATGAAGCTTTTAGTGTTTTCAAAATGTTTGTGACACTTGTGGAGAATCAGAGTGGCAAGAAGCTTAAATGCTTACGCACTGACAATGGTGGAGAGTATGTTTCAAAGGCCTTTCAGAACTTTTGTGAGTCAAAAGGTATAAAACGTGAACTTACTCCTCCTTACAATCCTCCTCAAAATGGTGTTGCTGAGAGGATGAATAGGACCATACAAGAGAAGGTCAGAAGTATGTTTTCTAATGCACAACTGCCAAATGGGTTTTGGGCTGAAGCTGTATCAACAGCTGTTCATCTTGTAAATAGATCTCCTAGCAAGGTTTTGCAGAAGTATTCAGTGCCAGAGATGGTATGGTCAGGCAAAATGCCCTCATACAAGCATCTCAGAGTCTTTGGCTGTGAGGCATATACTCACGTTCCAAAGGAATTTAGGAACAAACTTGAGCCAAAGAGTAGAAAGTGCATCTTTCTAGGCTATGGTAATTCTGGTGAGATGGGGTACAGACTTTGGGATCCTGAATCCAGAAAGGTTGTCCGCAGCAATGATGTTCACTTTAATGAATCCAAATATCATTCTAAACCAGAGAGGGTTGAGGAGATTAGAAGAGTTGTCTTCCAAGAAGATGGACCTGCACGTGCAAGACAAAATGTCAGGGCTCAAGAGGAGCAAGGACAGGATAGAGTGGAACCACAGGTTGTGGCTGAGCCTGAGCCACCTATTGTGCGTAGATCTGGACGTGTCACGTGACCTCCTGTTAGGTTTGTTCCATCTATGAACTATGTCATGTTGACTGATTGCAATGAGCCTTCATGTTACAAGGAAGCAGTGCAAATGAAGGACTCCGGGAATTGGCAATTGGCCATGCAGTCAGAGATGACAGCTCTGCATAAAAACAAGACATGGAAGCTAGTTAAATTACCACAGAGCAAAAAGGCTCTACCTTGTAAATGGGTTTACAGGTATAAGATCACCACTCATGATAGTTAGCCAAAGTACAAAGCAAGGCTTGTTGCCAAGGGCTTTAAGCAAGAACAAGGCATTGACTTTGATGAAGTCTTCTCTCCGGTGGTCAAGATGACTACATTGAGATGCTTTCTTGCATTGGTTGCCATATTAGATTTGGTGTTGCACCAAATGGATGTCAAGACAACGTTCTTGCATGGTGATTTAGATGTGGAAATTTACATGCAGCAGCCAGAAGGGTTTGTTGAGAAAGGCAAGGAAGATTGGGTATGCCAGTTGTTAAAGAGTCTTTATGGCTTAAAACAATCACCGAGGGCATGGTACCATAAATTCCACAAGTTTATGCTTTCTCAAGGCTACAAACGTAGTGAGTTCGATCACTGTCTATATACAAAGAAGGCTAAGGATGGCAGTTGGCTAATCCTTATTTTGTATGTGGATGACATGTTGATTGCTGGCAAGCACTTGGAAGAAATTTCAGCTTTGAAGTCAAAGATGGCAAAATCGTTTGACATGAAAGACATGGGTGAGGCAAGTCATATACTTGGTATGCGCATTGAGAGAGACAGATCAAAGAAGTTGATTTGGTTATCTCAAACAGAGTATATTGACAAGGTTTTGCAACGTTTCAATATGGAGAAGGGAAAGGCATTGAGTGTTCCATTGCCACCATATGTGAAACTTAGCAAACAAGATTGTCCTGTGTCTAAGGAAGAACAGGCTGAAATGGATAAGATTCCATATGCGTTTGCAGTGGGTAGTTTGATGTATGCAATGATTGTTACTCGCCCAGACATTGCATTTGTAGTGGGAGTAGTAAGTCGATACATGTCAAACCCAGGCAAGAAACATTGGGAGGCAGTGAAAGGAATATTGAGATACCTGAAAGCTACAAAGAGTATGCGTATATGCTATGGGAGTCAGGAGCTAAGTGTAAAGGGTTTTACAGACTCAGATTATGCAGGTGACTTAGACAACCGAAGGTCTACGTCAGGGTATGTCTTTACATTGGCTGGTGGAGCAGTATCATGGCGTTCTAGATTACAAGATTGTGTTACTCAGTCTACTACAGAGGCTGAATATGTTGCAGCATCAGAGGCATGCAAAGAATCAATTTGGCTTAATCGACTAGTAACAGATTTGGGAATCAAAGAAGAGATGACTGTGTTATATTGTGATAGTCAAAGTGCTATACAATTGGCTTGCAATCCAGTTTATCACTCAAAGACAAAGCATGTGGATGTGAAGTATCATTTCATCAGGGAAATGCTCGAGGATAAGCAACTTTAGCTTGTCAAAGTTCAGACCATAGAAAATCCTGCTGATCTACTTACAAAAGGACTTCCCTCAGAGAGCTTTGCGCATTTTCGCAAGCAGTTAGGTGTAGGGTAGTACATCACTTGTCTACATCTCTTGTATATTAGCTTGTATAGTAGCTTCTCTCACACTTAAAGTACCACATTGGACTTTGAGTGGGAGGTTGTTGGGGTATAAAGCCCAATGTGGTCGCCCACGTAAGTGGGCGGGCCGCCAGGTATGTACACATATTCTTTTGTAAAAACCTAATAAGAACTCACTATGCTCTACACATTACAGTAGAGCGAGTTCACCATATCGTCGTGCTCTTCTTCTCGCACTCTCTCTCGCGTCGCACTTCTGCTCGTACTCCTTCATGCACCATCTTCGACCTTTTCTCTAATCCTCAGATGCAAGCACTCTAACAGCTTTGACAACTTCAAAGATTGATTGCTTTTGACCCCAGTAGCAATCTCTAACTATTTCCAAATTGCTACTAACTATTTCCAACAAGCTTCAAACTGCTCAATGAAAATAGAGAAATCTTTACTTACATCCTGGTGTACCGCCTTCAGCCTTGCACCGGCTTTTTCCGCCGTAATCACCTCTCGAAACCGTTCCAAAAATTGACTTTGCAACCTTTGCCATGATTCTCAATCACTGCTCTTTAAGCCATCGAACCACACCTTGGCTCGTCCTCGCATCAACAACGACACCGTCTATAACCTTTTTGCATCCGTCGACATACGCATTGACAGCAGCCATAATTCAAAATCTTCTAACCAATCCTCGGGATCTTTGACGCCCGTAAATATGGGGCCAAAAATTGGCTCCACCATCTCTGCGAGCTTCACACTCAACCATCAGCCAACCGCTTTGTCGGCTAAAAAACACCACTTTCAACCACAAATTGGAGCATCAGATAGCTCCTCCGTGGGGGCACCAGAAGATGGAGAGGGGGAAAGGGAGACATGCCCACCACACAACACAATGCCTCACTATAGCCCAGGGTATACACAGCGTCCCAATCCACTAGAGTTCACCTTCAAAACTCAACACTACCCGCAAGCAAACCACCGCTTTCACACAACCATACACACAATCGCCTTGCAAAGCACCTGACAGACTAAATAACTCCGCTCCGCTCAATTCACAACCTTCCACACTCTCACAACCTCTCTCTATCTCTCTTTGCACGACAAACCTCAGGGGGGCACACACGCCTACACTCGTTCGGAAACACATGCACACAAGCAAAAAAGAGAAGGGGGGAAGGGGGAATGATGCCCAGAAACAGTAGAGAATAGCCTTCTAGCATATGCAATACCATATACAACCAACACACCGCCGGAATGAACCTCGGCAACTAAAAACAATCGCTCAAAATCCTTGGCAAAAAAACTCAAGCAAAAAAACTCACATTGGTCAACGACTAACCTTGGCCCAAAAGACCCCAAAAAATGAACATAGGCCTCCTTTTATAGGAGTGTGTCTTAAGAGACCCCAAAAAAGAAAAATGATATGAGCTTCCATGTAGTGCACTTCACTTGGAACTCGACTAACCTTGGCCCAAAAGACCCCAAAAAATGAACATAGGCCTCCTTTTATAGGAGTGTGTCTTAAGAGACCCCAAAAAAGAAAAATGAGATGAGCTTCCATGTCGTGCACTTCACTTGGAACTCCAATTAGAATCTACTTGCATTGCCACCACTTGGCACCTTTCAATTTTGGAAATATTTGCATGGTGTACTTTGTCCCTTCAATTTGGCCGCCCTTGCTGGCTCACACCTCTGCTGCGAGACCCCCCTCCCCTCCTTGAGCAATAGCGATGTCGCTATTGGGGGGCGGGTATACCCCTTTCCTCAAAAATTTTGGCACATGTGAACCTGGCCCTAAGCGGGCGTGCTATACCATGTCAGCGCTTATCGTCACAGGCCGCCGACCACCGCCGTGCTGCCACGCTCCCCCTTTGCAGGCCAAAACCGTCTACAGACGCCCCCGTGCGCCCTGCGCAATGCCTGCGCCCACACGCCATCGCCATGGGAGGGAGCTCCCCTCTCTCCCCCCTCTTGTGTCCCAATGAGGGCTCACGAGCCTGTATATGTACCGCGACCCTGCTGCCCTCCACTGTGCATATGGGTTGAATCCCCGCCGACGTGGCATCCCCTCATTTACATGCACCCCCAAGGGTCTTTAGAACCTTCAAAAAATTTATAAAAAATCCCCTTTTTTTGGTCCTCTTCCCCAAGCTCCTATAGTCTGCTCCCGGACCCGATTTTTCAAGCAGTCAAGACTCACTGAAACTCCACCTTCCTGGCTCCAACCGCACTTCGGGATTTCCGAAGACCCCATATTGAGGGTGAAAAAATCGGTCACGGCATCTGCAACCAACTTTGGATAAAGACACCCAATCTTCCGACTGCTTGCTCCGGGCTCCGTTTGACATGTAGTCAACTCCTGCTAGCCTCCACAGAGTGCATACTACCTTTGAGAACTTTGGGGAGGCCCAAAAGATGCCAGATGGCACATCCTCCAATGTAGCCAAGTGGGCTTAGACTCGGCCCAAGGAAAAAATTCAACTGACTCTATCTTGCAAACCATAGCTCTTATCCGCAATCTGAAAAGATGGGCAGGCTTCATGAATTGAGCTCTACACACCTGTACCTTGACTTCCACTTGGATCACCTGTCTCCCACTGCCCTGTCCGGCACGAATCTGCAATCCACTGAAACTTCAACCTTCAATAACTTGGTTTCTATAGCTCGTTTTGATGAGCCGTCTGAACCTGCTCCTTCAACACTTCAAGCTCTTCATTCCTCGACCCAAAAGCTGCACTTTGCATCTCCTTCATTTGTTCACCAAACTAGCCCCTCATGGAGCCTCCCTTGGCCTATAAGCCGCATTAGGCATACACTTCCGCTGCTACCTGTCATTCCATGATTCTCCTAGCTGCTTCAGCCCTTTGCCATGCTTCTGCTAGCCTACATACATCTGTCCATGCCACCTTCTAGAGTCGACACACTTTGGATGCACCATCATTGCCCATCCCCCTAGTTGAGTATTTATGCTCAACCACATAAAAGCTTTATTCTCTTTCTAACTGCAAAACCTGGCACACACCATGAGAAAACTAAAACCATATGTACATTGTTTTATTGCATCCTACTGCCAAACCTTCAAGTGGGTTGCCCCACCCCCTACATCACATAGCTTCCACCTGGATCAAACACCTGCCTTTGATATCTTTCACCCATCTGTAACTACTCACTAGAGTGCCATACTTCAGCACCTAGACCCCCATGTGTGTATGCTGCCCATAGCCTACCTTCTGCACTCCATGCATTCCTTTGCAACCTGTCTACTCCATACCAAGCATATCATCATCAAAAAAACATGTACCTGAAACCAAGCTCCAACACATGTCTGACCCTCCCTCCCAACCAAACAAAGTGTAGGACGTCACCATAGAACGCTGCACCTAATGAACCAGCCTCCATAGAGCTGTATCTACCACCATATGCATCAACCATAGATTACATACCTTTAATGGAAGCAAAGTCACTGTTTGAGATTCTCCTTTCTCCACCATTGGACATGTCTGCTGCATTGGAATCTCCTCCGTCTTTAACATCACAACCTCCTCTTTGGCCGCACACTCCATTCCAGCATGATCGAGCTCTTCCTCATCAATCGTCCCTTCAAGGTCAACCAGCACCCTCTGCTCTTTAATCACCTCTTCTACAGCTGCATCATGCTCCTCCATGGAAGAGAGAAACTTTTTCTCTACTGCATGATCTTTGTATTTCTTCATAGACACGGCCGCTTTATCTCTCTTGGAAAAATTCTGCACATGTTGCACCACCATGGCATATTCCACCGCTACTTTCATCAGCATAGCTATTAGCATGGCACCACACACTACCTTCACTTGCATATCATCATCGGTAGGTCTAGAGCACACCACCTGACTTTCATCAAGCATCTCGGCTTGCTCTGTTCCCTACTCTTCTTGCACATGGGCTATTACCATATCATCAAACACATAAGAGGGCAGCTTTACCTTTACCAGTTTAGGCTCATCAGATTGCGTCTCTTCGTCATAAGATGTGGACTCATCCGCTCTATCCTCCTCGCCTATCTCCTAGCTAATCGAGCTTGTACCATCATCATCACTTACATCATATACCAACTCCGTAGCAACATCTGCATCCGCTTGCTTCTCCACAAAAGCTTGACCATCTTCACCACTTTGCAAACTTTCTTCATCAGCTTCTGAACCCTCGGCATCCGCATTCGGATTGCATTCTGCTATCTTTTCATGCAAACTCTCCACAAGAACATGCTTTACCTCTTCAATCCGTACCGGAACCTTCACATTTGCTACCGCTTTTGCATCTTGGTTCACCTTGACATGGAGCTTCTCCTCGTTGACAAGCTCTTCCACCCTCACACATGCACATCACCAATTGGAAATCTCCAAGGAACATAACCAATAGTAGGTCTTACCTCCACAGGGTCTGCATTTTGAACAATTGGAAGCACCTTGGGCCTGACCAAAGAGCACTTTGCTACCTCCACTTTGCTACACACGCCTACACACGCCCGGAAACACACGCACATAAGGAGAAAAGAGAAGGGGGGAAGGGGGAATGACGCCTAGAAACAGTAGAGAATAGCCTTCTAGCATATGCAATACCATATACAACCAATGCACCACCGGAATGAACCTCGGCAACCAAAAGCAATCGCTCAAAATCCTTGGCAAAAAAACTCACATTGGTCAAAGACTAATCTCGGCCCAAAAGACCCCAAAAAATGAATATAGGCCTCCTTTTATAGGAGTGTGTCTAAGAGACCCCAAAACAGAAAAATGGGATGAGCTTCCATGTCGTGCACTTCACTTGGAACTCCAATTAGAATCTACTTGCATTGCCACCACTTGGCACCTTTCAATTTTGGAAATATTTGCATGGTGTACTTTGTCCCTTCAATTTGGCCGCCCTTGCCGGCTCACACCTCTGCTGCAAGACCCCTACCCTCCTTGAGCAATAGTGATGCCACTATCGGGGGGCAGGTATACCCCTTTCCTCAAAAATTTTGGCGCATGTGAACCTGGCCCTAAGCGGGCGTGCTATGCCACATCAGCACTCACCATCACAAGCCGTCGGCCACCACTGTGCCGCCCTGCTCCGCCTCTGTAGGCCAAAACTCCCGCGTGCGTCCTGCGCAGCGCCCGCGTCCACATGCCATCACCATGGGTGGGAGCTCCCCTCTGTCTCCCCTCTTGTGTCCCAATGAGGGCTCACGAGCTTGTATATGTACCGCGACCCTGCTGCCCTCCATCATTTTAATCCCCGCCCACGTGGAATCCCCTCATTTACATGCACCCCCAAGGGTCTTAAGAACCTTCAAAACATTTATAAAAAATCCCCTTTTTTTGGTCCTCTTCCCCAAGCTCCTATAGTATGCTCCCGGGCCTGATTTTCCAAGCAGTCAAGACTCATTGAAACTCCACCTTCCCAGCTCCAACCGCACTTTGGGATTTCCCAAGACCCCATACTGAGGGTGCAAAAATCGATCACAGAATCTGCAACCAACTTTGGATAAAGACACCCAATCTTTCGACTGCTGTAATTTCTTGCTGGACATGTAGTCAACTCCTGCTAGCCTCTACATAGTGCATACTACATTCAAGAACTTTGGCGAGGCCCAAAAGATGCCAGATGGCACATCCTCCAATGTAGCCAAGTGAGCTCAGACCCGGCCCCCAAAAAAAAATCAACTGATTGTATCTTGCAAATCATAGCTCCGATACGCAATCTGAAAAGACGGGTAGGCTCCATGAATTGAGCTCTACACACCTTTACCTTGAATTCCATTTGGATCACCTGTCTCTCGCTGCCCTGTCTGGCAAGAATCTGCAATCCACTGAAACTTCCACCTTCAATAACTTGGTCTCCGTAGCTTGTTTTGATGAGCCGTCTAGACCTGCTCCTTCAGCAATTCAAGCTCTTCATTCCTGGACCCAAAAGCTGCACTTTGCATCTCCTTCAACTGTTCACCAAACTAGCCCCTCATGGAGCCTCCCTTGGCCTAGGCATACACTTCCGCTGCTACCTGTCATCCCATGATTCTCCTAGGTGCTCCAGCCCTTTGCCATGCTTCTGCTAGCCTGCATACATCTACCCATGCCACCTTCTAGAGTAAACATACTTTGGCTGCACCAACGCTGTCTTGCAGTTGGGCAATCGGTACTGCTTGTAAGTGGTTGTGTGGATGATAATTATGCACTAATATAGTACCTTCTCTTTGTTCCATGACGTTATTGAATACTTTCGTATGCAATAGATTAATGTAATATGCAATATTACTATATACTTGTATTGAAATATTGTTAGGGTGGTTAGCCCCTAACACAACCCTTTTTGAGCTCTCTATGTAGTACGAGACCTACGATTACCACAAGACCTACATATTGTCAGTCTTCAACCAACCAAGTCTGATGCCATCAATTGGCTGCATCACCTACAAAGAGTACAACCCTTGCTACACAGTGCATTGCTCCGCAATCTCAAACAAGCACAATTAAGGTAGAAAAAAGCTTACGACATTGGTTGTCTTCCCGTCACATACAATCCGGGAGATCATGAATTGCTTATAACCCCCTCCATTGTCAAGGGCTCAGCGGATCTCTACTTCATCGATGGCTTGGTCCATATGAGGTTCTGCAGCAGTAACTTCACACCAACGCTTACAGGCTGCAAGCATCTCCAACGGCGCCATCACAGTCACCCATGTTGTCTGCGTGAAGCCGTTCCATGCACCCACCCAAGTATGTTGAATTGGGGGGAGATGTGGTATATCGACCACTCTTGCATTGTATGCCAGTTTAGCATGTAACCAGTTTCCCACTCTAGCACTATATGCCAACTTAGCATGTAACCAACCAAGTCTTGGCAGCCACATTAGTGGGCTATAATAGAAGGAGCATGGCCGGTTCAAAGGCAGCTGCATTCAATCTAGTTTGTGTTTATTAAGTGTATTCCACAATATGATGATTGCATGCACGCACCCACACCCGACCACACCCACATGTCACTTTGTCCCTTTGGGGGAAGTCACCTTAAATATATGTACCTATCACTAGGGGTTCAATAGAAAGATACTTTTTCTCAAAAATTTGACACTCTTCTTAAATTATGAAGGGGTTATCATATACAAAACTTAAAAACAAAAAGTACAGATTGAACAATAAAAGGGTTTGTTATAATCTTGGAAAAATCATAGATTAGAGACTTTCGTAATACCCCTTGAACGCACGTGATATTAGTTTTACATAAAGTAAATATCCGGAGCTCTATAGTCTCATTTCTGTAGAAACATGTTTGATCACTTGGTGTCGCTATGAAATTTGGCCAAGGAGTCTTGAATTTCCAAAATTTTGGTGGAGAAAATTAGCGAATGTCCACCCACTGCATCCACATAATCGTACATCCCTATCGTCCCAATTTGGGTGTATGGTAGGCACACTATAACTTGAATTACCACCAAGTGTGATATGCCTTGAGTTTGATAGACTATATAACGGCGCCGCCTTCGGATGCGGCACTGCCTCTGGAGGCGCTAAGTTAATTTTCTTAGCTTAGACATGCCAACACTATCGACATGCAATGCCTTTGACCTTGGAGTGCATGTGCTCATGTGCCCAAGCTAACTAACTTTTGTTCTAGGCTTGGAAAGCATGTATACTATGACGCTAAAAAGGAAATTGATTTTGATTGTTGGAGAAGAGAGAAGAGCAATGTCCATTGCCCATGCCTTCAAGGTGCAAGTGTACGTGATTGGATTTGGAGAGATGCCCTCTCTCTGCATCTGTTGAAAAGAACCCAAAGCTTCCTAACCCTGACCTTGACCCTATTGCACATATCCTGCAATCAATGCACTTCATGAGACAACATTGTGGACATGAAGCTTGTCAATGACCTGTTGCACTCTAAGAAGTGCACTCCGCTTAACATACATACTATCCATCCTACAACCAATGGACTCCATGAGACAACATTGCAGACAAGAAGCTCGTCGAGGACCTATTGCGCTTTAGGAAGTATACTGAAATAACCTAGAGCTTCTTGAACTTGACCTTATTGGACATATCGTGCAGTCAATGCACTCCATGAGACAACATCGTAGACAAGAATCTCGTCGCAGTTTAATGCAGCCAACTGTAATTCGCACCCCACTCTCCCGCAATTCCCACTAACCTAAGGTGACCATTTCTTTTTAAGGATTTTCCAGGCGCCCGCAATTCAAGAGGTAGCTTAAGTGCCATGTTGGTGTTAAGTATGGAGCCAGATTTACCCTTGTAAGGCCCCCAATATGAGGAGAAGCCATCATGCGTGAAGGAAAATCACTCACCGGAAACCAAAATTTTCACGGACAAGAATCAGGGGCAACTTTAGAGGCCTCCGGGGCGAAGGCCCCCGAGAATTTTTTTCGCCGGAATATTCCTTTTCTCCAGAATATTATGGCCGGGCGGCGGCCGGAAAGTGGTCGGAAAACAACCGGTCGGTTGGCCAGTGGCCGGTAGTCAATGGCCGATGGCCGGTGGTCGGAAGTCAATGGCCGGTGGTCGGTGGTCGGAAGTCAAAGGCCGGTGGCCGGTGTCCGAATTCAATGGCCGGTGGCCGAATTCAAAAGCGGACTTGTCTTCTCAAGGGCGGCCACACATGGACGGATTGGAGGGTCCGATTTGGACTTATTCGCACAAGGGCGGCTACACATGGTTGTCTCTCATTAGAGAGGGCAGCCCTTTTGTCCTATAAAAGGAGGCCATTTCTACACACATTTTATAGTGTGAAGTTGATGCAACAAGGTGAGTGTGAGGTGGTGAGAGTGAAGCAAGGCGGGAGCTCTATCAAGGGTTTAATCCCTTTGTAAACTACTTCTTCTTTTGAAGTGCTAAAGCCATTGAGTGGCTGCTTTCTCGTGGACATAGCCCACATTGGGTGAACCACGTATATCGTGTGTACTCTCTCTCTCTCTCTCTCTACTCTATAATCTCTTGTGTGTGAAATCTATCTCTCTCATTAAGTAATCTACTCAAAAATCTATTTAGCTACGTCTTATTTTCTAACAACTGGTATCAGAGAAAGGTTTGCTCGTAGCAAAATTATCTCAAGGAAAGGATTCCTTGAATTGAGTGGGAGTTATGGCGGAGGAAGGGAAGCTCAAGATTGAGAAGTTCAACGGCAAAAACTACCAACATTGGAAGATGCAGATTGAAGACTATCTCTACCAGAAGGACCTCTATTTGCCACTAGGCGGTCTTGCGAAGAAGCCAGCAACAATGGCAAATGAAGCATGGATTGTGCTTGATCGAAAGGCACTGGGGACAATTCGGTTAAGCTTGGCGTCAATGGTGGCCTTCAATGTTTCGGAGATGAAGACCACGGAGGACTTGATGAAGTCACTTGACGAATTCTACGAGAAACCATCGGCATCCAATAAGGTATTTCTTATGAAGCGCTTGTTCAATCTAAAGATGACAGAGAATGGTTCAGTTGCAGAACACCTAAATGACTTTAACACAAACATAAGTCAACTTTGATCAGTGAAAATCAATTTCGATGACGAAGTGCGAGCTCTCCTTATACTATCATCTCTACCGGATAGTTGGGACAGCCTTGTGATGGCTGTAAGTAATTCTATCTCTGGCACAAATACTCTTAAGTTTGATGATGTTGTGAGTGTTCTCCTAAGCAAGGAAATGCGAAGGCGAAGCACAGGAGAATCATCAAGTGCTGCACTATCAGTGGAAACAAGAGGAAGGCCTAAGGAGAGGTTCAAAAACCAAAAGGGTCGTGATCGCTCAAGGCGGAGCAAGTCACGCACAAAGTCAGTTCTTGAATGTTGGAATTGCGGCAAGAAGGGCCACGTCAAGAAGGATTGCTGGTCCAAGAAGAAGAAGGAGACAAAGTCTCAAGACAACAAGCCAACATCGGAGGCCAATGTGGCAGGTAAAGTAGAGCAAGATGCTCTAATTCTCTCATTAGACAATGTGCCTAATTCCTGGATAGTAGATTCCGGGGCTTCATTCCATGCGACACCACACAAGCAACATTTCCAAGACTACACCAAGGTAATTTTGGGTATGTATACTTGGGAGATGATGAAGCTTGTGAGATTGTCGGCAAAGGTACAGTTTCTGCCAAAACTGCTAACGGAAATGAATGGAAGCTTAAAGATGTTAGGCATGTTCCTTCTCTTCGCAAAAATTTGATCTCTACAGGACAATTGGACGATGAAGGTCACAAAATTGCATTCGGAAACAAACGGTGGAAGATCTCAAAGGGATCTTTGGTGGTTGCCAAGGGAGAAAAAGTCGGTACACTTTACTTGTGTACTGTTAGCACGCAACCTTCAGCTTGTACATCAACTACAGAAGTTGACAGTGCGGTGTGGCACTACCGACTTGGGCATATGAGTGCCAAAGGAATGCAAATCCTTCAAACAAAGAAGCTTCTACCAGGTTTGAAAGAAGTGGACTTAGAGTTCTGTGAAGATTGTGTTTATGGTAAACAAAAGAGGGTAAAATTTCAAAAATCAGGAAATGAAAGAAAAAATAAAAAACTTGAGTTGGTTCATTCTGATGTTTGGGGTCCTACAAGTACACCATCACTTGGTGGCTCATTGTACTATGTAACATTCATAGACAATGCGAGTAGAAAAACATGGGTTTATGTCATGAAGAATAAATCCGATGTATTTTCCATATTTCAAAGGTGGAAAGCCTTTATGGAAAATGAAACAGGTACCAAGGTTAAATGCCTCAGATTCGACAATGGAGGCGAATATTGCAGCCAAGCTTTTGAAAGCTTTTGTGCTAGCAATGGCATTCGGAGGCAAAGGACAACCCCAAGGACACCTCAACAAAATGGGATTTCGGAAAGGATGAACAGGACAATCATGGAATGAGCACGAAGCATGCGGCTACATGCAGGCCTACCGATTGAGCTTTGGGCAGAAGCTGTAAGTACGTCTGTGTACTTAATCAATCAGTCACCCTCAACGGCATTGGATGGGGGAGTTCCAGAAGAGGCATGGACAGATAAACCGGTGAATTATGCATTTCTCAAAGTGTTTGGGTGTGAGGTTTTCATGCACATAGATAGAAGCCTAAGATCAAAGCTAGATGCAAAGTCCAAAAAGTGTTTCTTCATTGGCTATGGAGAAGGAGACTTTGGGTATCGCCTATGGAATCCTGAAGATGGTAAAATCTTAAGGAGTAGGGATGTAATTTTTAACGAACAAAATATGTACAAAGATTACTTGAAAAGAAAACAAACAAAAGAAACAGGTGATGAGTACATGGAGCTTGAGGACGGTGAAGACTCAAGGACTGCAAACGATGACAATGTGCAACAACGTCAACCAAATGAGGAGCCTCAACCTATTCCCCGAAGATCTACAAGAGCAAGTAGATATCCAGAAAGGTTTGTTCCTTCCTTCAACCATCTCTTGATCTCAGATTCTGGAGAGCCGGAATCATACGAAGAAGCTATGCAACATGAATCCAAAGAACAATGGACGAAGAGCATGCAAGTGGAGATGGACTCACTACATCGCAACCAAACATGGGAGTTGGTTGAGTTGCCTAAAGGTAAGCGGGCACTTCAAAACAAATGGGTGTACAAGCTGAAGGAAGAAGAAGGTGGGAAGAAAAGGTACAAGTCTAGGCTTGTGGTAAAACATGCAGGACATGCAAAGACCTAAAAGAGGAGCTGTCCAAATCTTTTTCAATGAAAGATTTAGGTGCTGCAAAGAGGATACTTGGTATGAAAATATCAAGGGACAGGACGAAGAAGACAATAAAGCTATCTCAAGAAGATTACATCAAGAAGGTACTAGAAAGGTTTGCAATGCAAAATGCAAAACCAGTTTCTACACCTTTGGCTGGTCATTTTAAACTAACAAAGGATATGTGTCCAAAGACACAAGAGGAGATAGCCTATATGTCTAAAGTTCCATATGCTGCAGCGGTAGGTTCTCTAATGTATGCTATGGTCTGGACAAGGCCAGACATTGCACATGCAGTGGGAGTTGTGAGTAGGTTCATGGACAACCCAGGTAAAGAGCATTGGCAAGCTGTGAAGTGGATACTTAGGTATCTAAAAGGGACAACAACAAATGCTTTGTATTTTGGAGGAACTGATATTTTTCTAGAAGGGTATGCTGATGCAGATATGGCAGGTGACAAAGATACTCGAAGGAGCACTACTGGCTATGTGTTCACAGTTGGAGGCACAGCAGTAAGCTGGGCTTCAAAGCTGCAGAAAGTGGTTTCACTTTATACCACGGAAGCAGAGTATGTAGCAATGATGGAGGCAAGCAAAGAAATTTTGTGGCTTCACAGATTCTTAGAAGAGATTGGATTCAAACAAGACAATTGTGTCTTGTACAGTGATAGCCAAAGCGCTATCCATCTTGCGAAGAACTCAACCTTTCATTCAAGGACAAAGCACATTGAGGTGAGATATCACTTCATACGTACTCTTTTGGAAGAGGGACAACTAAAGCTAGGAAAGGTGCATACAAGTGAAAATCCTGCAGATATGTTTACAAAGGTGGTCAACAAGGAGAAGTTGAGCTTTTGCTCATCTTCAATCGGCATTCAAGGATAAGAAGCCATAATGGAAAGCAGCCAGAGGTTTGGTTTGGAGATCAGTCTCCAAGTGGGAGATTGTTAAGTATGGAGCCTGATTTACCCTTGTAATTTTCTTTGGTAAAAGCGCACATTTGTAAGGCCCCCATTATGAGGAGAAGCCATCATGCGTGAAGGAAAATCACTCACCGGAAACCAAAATTTTCACGGACAAGAATCAGGGGCAACTTTAGAGGCCTCGGGGACGGAGGTCCCCGAGACTTTTTTTTTCGCCGGAATATTATGGCCGGACGGCGGTCGGAAAGTGGTCGGAAAACAACCGGTCGGTTGGCCGGTGGCCTGTAGTCAATGGCCGGTGGCCGGTGGCCGAATTCAATGGCCGGTGGCCGAATTCAAAAGCGGACTTGTCTTCTCAAGGGCGGCCACACATGGGCGGATTGGAGGGTCCGATTTGGACTTATTCGCACACAAGGGCGGCTACACATGGCTGCCTCTCATAAGAGAGGGCAGCCCTTTTGGCCTATAAAAGGAGGCCATTTCTACACACATTTCATAGTGTGAAGTTGATGCAACAAGGTGAGTGTGAGGTGGTGAGAGTGAAGCAAGGCGGGAGCTCTATCAAGGGTTTAATCCCTTTGTAAACTACTTCTTCTTTTGAAGTGCTAAAGCCATTGAGTGGATGCTTTCCCGTGGACGTA
The DNA here is from genome assembly GCF_014529385.1 of Adiantum capillus-veneris. Lineage (NCBI taxonomy): Eukaryota > Viridiplantae > Streptophyta > Polypodiopsida > Polypodiales > Pteridaceae > Adiantum > Adiantum capillus-veneris. Next base: position 116,397,996 of record NC_140955.1, read on the forward strand.
GCCCACATTGGGTGAACCACGTACATCGTGTGTACTCTCTCTCTCTCTCTACTCTATAATCTCTTGTGTGTGAAATCTATCTCTCTCCATTAAGTAATCTACTCAAAAATCTATTTAGCTACGTCTTATTTTCTAACAGTTGGAAGAAGAAGTTCTAAGGTCACTACAAGAGGCTATTCATATTAGCGACGCTCACACAGCGACGTTCAAAAAAAAAAATCCCGGCGTCGCTATGAGCGTCGCAAATTTACTTGTAAATTTGCGACGCTCATAGCGACGTCGGCTGGGCTAAAAAAAAAACAGAGAGCGCCCAAAAACTCAGATCTCAGATCTGAGTTTTTCGACGCCCTTAAGCAAGGAGCAGGTAACGCTCTCCCTCTCTCTCTCTCTCTCTCTCTCTTTCTTCTCCACACACACACACACACACACACACACACACACACACACACGCGCGCGAGGAGAGGAAGGAGAGCCAGGTATGCTCCTTCCCTCTCCTCACTCTCATGTTCCCTTCCCCTCTTTCTCTCTCCCTCTCTCTCTCTCTCTCACACACACACACACACACACACAGTGTTTTTGAGAGAGAGAGAGAGAGAGAGAGAGAGAGAGAGAGAGAGAGAGAGAGAGAGAGAAAGAGTACAAACATAAACAAAAACGCACACACACATACATAAACAAAGAATGCACACACACATTGAGAGAGGAAAAGTGAGAGAGAGCATGCATAAACAAAAAACGCACACATTGAGAGAGGAAAAGAGAGAGAGAACATGCATAAACAAAAAACGCACACATTGAGAGAGGAAAAGAGAGAGAAAACATGCATAAACAAAAAAACGCACACACATTGAGAGAGAAACTAATTTAACGTCGTAGAAAATTAATTAAAATTAAAAGACCTAAAGATCTAGCCGACGAGGAGTTGAACTCAAGACCTATTATTCAAGAGGGAAATGGCATAACCAATCTATCATACTTGGCATGGGTGATAGAAAGGTTATACCATTTATCTCTTTTTATTGGCACACACATCCACACACGCGCACACACAAAAGAAGAAGAGAGTTATAACGTCGTAGGAAACTATCCTAAAAGACGTTAAAGATTAAGTTAGATGTAGACTTACATTAAATTAGATTTAGGTTTATTTAAATTAAATTAAATTAGATTTAGGTTTATTTTTAGTTAGATTTACGTTTATTTATGCTAGATTTAGATTTACGTTATATTAGATTAGATTTAGGTCTCCATAGACTGCGATGCCTGCATGAAGCGGGTGAAGAAAGCCCTCAATGGAATATAGGGTATTGCTGCCTTCACTCATGGTGGGCTCCGTCGATCCAAAAGTACTGGTGAAATGTCTTCAGAAGATAGGGAAGAAGGTGGATCTTCAGGGCGGCAAGAGTCACTACATCCCCGACAATGACCATCTAGACAACCTCTAGTCATTCAACAGCAACTTCAAAGTTAGTAACAAGAGCAAGAACGGTCCAAAGGGCCAATTTCTGTCGTCAGATGTGGATGGAGATGAGGGAGCGTCACTGCCGGAAGTTAACTCTCACATCTTTAGTGATGAGAATGCCAACTCTTGCCGAGTTATGTGAAAAATTATGTGTTAAATCAGTTTTAAGGTTCTTATAATCCCTGTTAGTTTAGTTCTTTGTTTTTAATATAACATAATTTACGTTAGATTTAGATTTATGTTATATTAGATTAGACTTAGGTTTACCCCCCCCCCCCCCCACACACACACACACACACACACACACACACACACACACACATAAGAAGAAGAGAGTTTTAACGTCGTAGGAAACTATCCCAAAAAAAGTTAAAGATTAGGTTAGATGTAGATTTACGTTAAATTAGATTTAGGTTTATTTTTAGTTAGATTTACGTTTATTTAGATTTACGCTTATTTACGTTAGATCGAGTTCACGCAAGAATTACTTACGGTTTAGGGTTTAGAGTTAGACGAACAGTGAAAAAATCTAATGTGAAAAGATGTTAAGATGCTGTGAAGTGCTACAACTAGAGAAGAGGCAAAGGGGTTTTGTCCACTACATGCAGTATCATGTAGACGTGGGTCTGTAGATTTCTTGTACCCACAAATATAGGTATTGACCAATAAAGACGAGATTATAACCCGGTGGTTCTGATCTCCGTGCACCTCTAGACCGAGGTGTGCGGGGATTGGACATGACTAGAGAATGTGAGGTAGAGAGAGAGAGAGAGAGAGAGAGAGAGAGAGAGAGAGAGAGAGAGAGAGAGAGAGAGAGAGAGAGAGATAAGACGAAGAATGCCAATAGAATATTAAATTTGTTGTCAAGGTTATAAGATTTTTATCCTCATTATGAGTAGTGACGAGGATGTGGGACCGTCCAACCGAAACACCTATCTCTCAACGAGGGTCTTATGTCCTTGTAATCAATGCAAGCATGCTGTGCGATGGACAAGACGTGTTTCTTTGCAGAACGTTCGCGAATTTGGCGAGTTCAATCCATCTATTATAGATCGAGTTGTTGCCAATTATAACTCGTCGGACTCTGACGCTGGCCAACAAGCAGCAATCTTGCAACCCAATAGACGTGTTCGCAGGCGCTTTGGTCAAGCAGCATATGTGAGGCCACAAGATGTAGCCTCTGACAACTCGGGGGATGATCATGCAGAGCACATTCCCAACGAGGCAATGTTTGAGCCCGAGATTGATGAAATGATCGAGACGATCATGGATTCAGAAAGGCTTATCTATGATGATATGAAAAGTGAAGCTGATACGCCATTGTATAATGGAGCACGTATGTCTAGATTGAAAGCACTCCTGGTTCTTCTCAACATGCAGGCAAAGTTTGGATGGAGTGACACTAGCGTCACATCGCTTTTCAGGTGATCTAATACAATTAGTTTACTTTAATAAAACTCTAAATGTATAATGATCTGATAGATTTTTACACAACTGTATCGTATTTTTATGTTGTGTAGATTGCTTAAAGAGCACATACTACCAGCTGACAATGTGATGCCAGATTCCCGAGATGAAGCAAGAAAGATTTTGCGAAACTTGGGGATGGATTACAATTCTATCCACGCTTGTCCTAATGACTGCATTCTTTTCAGAGGGGAATACATAGACATGGAGAAGTGTCCGAAATGTGATTCCGAAAGATATCGAGTAGATCTCCACGGGACAAAAATTCCACAAAAGGTTTTGCGATATTTTCCTCTGCTTCCTCGCATCAAGCATTTCTTCGAATGTAAGTCCATGGCTGCCCTAGCATCATGGCATGAGGAGAATAAATCTTCGGATGGTGTGCTACGAATTCCTGCAGATTGCGCAGCCTGGAAACATATAGATGGAACATGGTTGGATTTTTCCAGGGAAGCTCAAAATTTGCGCTTAGGCCTGGCTATGGATGGCGTAAATCCATTTGGTCAAAGATCAACATCTTACAATGTATGGCCCGTTGTCATCGTCAACTACAACATTCCCCCGTGGTTGACTACGAAGAAGGGGCACCTATGGCTAAGCTTGATTGTGCCAGGGCGATATAAAGTGGAGAATATGGATGTGTATCTTCGTCCACTATTGGAAGAGCTACAACAATTGTGGATTGGCATAGAGGTGGTGGATATGAGTCGACACACAAGATGACGGAATGCTTTGATCAGAGGCATTCTAATGTGGACCATGCATGACTATCCCGGGCTAACAGAATGCAAGAGGTGGTGGATATGAGCCGACACACAAGACGACGGAATGCTTTGATCAGAGGCATTCTAATGTGGACCATGCATGACTATCCCGGACTATACTGGACACTCCTCACTCAGACACTGTAAATCTTGTTTTTTCCCATAGTTGATCTATTATCATGTGTATACATGCAGGGCTTCAAACAAGCGGATACAGAGCATGTGTCACATGTGGACCTAGACTCAATGCACATAGGGCGCCCTCACTGAAGAAGCAAATCCACGAAGGTCATCAAGCGTATCTTCCAGAGAATCATGTGTTACGCGATGGCTTTTTGGGAAGAGAGCCACCAAGGATGTCTGCACAAGCATGGTTAGAGCAGAAGCAGATGTGCGATGACGGATTGCCTCCAGGGATGAAGAGACTATCTCTATGGTACGAGTTACCATACTGGCCCCGACTCATGATCAATCACTTGCTCAATCCAATGCACATATTCAAGAATGTGGGTAATCTACTATGGGACCATCTGACCGGCAAGAAAGATACTTTGGGAGCCAGAGTTGACCTTAGAAATGTGGATCGTATGGAGCAATATTGGCCGCAAACAGCGTCTGATGGATCGATAAAACTTCCTAAAGCACCATGGATTTTCACAGGAGCCCAAGAACGCAAAGTAACAGAGACCATTCGATCTTTGCGGACCCCCACTGGCGTAATGCACTCGCTCCGAACGTGTTTTACTAAAGAAGGAAAGCTTACCGGTTTGAAGTCACACGATTGGCATAAAATGTGTCGGGTACGTTCATAGTGGACTTTAATATCATTGCATAAAATGTGGACTTTAATATCATTGCTGCACATACTTTACAGTTTATTTTACCGGTTGCCATTGAGGGATGTTTGTCTCTCGACATCCATAACACAATCTACAAACTTGCAAAGCTGGTGCAATGGATCTCACAAAAGGAGATCAACATAGACTCCATACCATTCGCCAAACTAAATACTGCGGAGCTTGTGTGCATGTTTGAGAAACATTTTCCTACTACCATGCTAACCATTCAGGTGCATCTTCTTGTTCACATAGTTGATGAGGTGGAAATAGCTGGCACAGTTCATTCTAGATGGATGTTCTTCTTAGAACGTTTCATGAAAATGCTTAAGGGATATGTGCGTCAAAAGCCACGTCCGGAGGGTACACGCGTCACCGGCCAGAGGGCTTGCCTTACTCCGTCGACTTCAGCGGCGGCATCATCATGGATGATGACGGCAAGAAGGTGATCTCGCGCATGCGTGGTCTTTGCTCTCAGCTGTTTAGACACTACATACTAAACAAATGGAGTGAAGTACCAAGTGATTTAAAAAACAGAGTCATCAGCATACTTCATGATGAGTTTCCCGTTCCAACACGGGATCAGCGCTTCAATGAAGACTTGATGAAGATTCGAATGTGCGAATACTGCAAACACAAGCGTTCCGAAGTGCAAAAAGCAATCAAGCATGGGTGGAACAGGCCAGATTGGCTGGCCAAAGAAGATTGGAAGAATGCGAAGAAAGCAGCGCGTGAGAATCCCGACAAGTGGAAGCAACAAAAGGATGCAGCCAGAGCGCGAGTAGAGGCAGGGAGCTCGCACCACTTGGGGAGCGGTGGATGGGCATCATTTGAGGCCGATTTTGTAAGTGTTTTCGCATTGCTCTTTATGTTCGATAGTTTAGGGTTTATGAGTTTTTTAATTCTAAGATAATGAAATCTTTGTATGTTTTGACAGTGGTCGATGACAGGACGTGATCCCACACCGTACGAGCGCGAGTACGCAGGCAGGAAGGGCTTAAACGCCCTGATGGACATTCTCAGCTCTCGCGGCGGCATGGTTAGTATTAGGGTTTACTCTTTTCTATTTTTTGTATTGTTTTATAAATGTCGTTATATGTTTATACTTACTGAAAGCTGTCTTATTGTCTTTTTTTGCAGAATCCGACAGATACGCCGCTTGGACGCGATGAGACGTCTAACTAGACGACGTCAGTTTAGCCATAGCTAGATAGCATTAGTTTAGGGTTTCTCATAGCTTATGTATCATGAGACGGATTTTATACGTCTTTTTGAAACATGTATATTATTACATTTGTCACCGCAGTTCATTTTGCCAATCAATTCTTTATGCCTATGATGTTGTACAATTGTCATTATTACATTTTCCAATCAATTCATTTTGCCTATGATGTGTACAATTGTCAATTTTACGCTTGTCAATTTTGCAAACAATGCGTCTTGTGGGTGACTATTTTGGGTCTATTATCTACCCTTGCACTTTTTTTAAAAAGTGAATCAAGTACAATATGGTTGATGGGTGGCAGGGCATTCAATGCCCTGTCACCAAAAAAAATTTCTCTCGAGCGTCGCTATAACCGTCGCTTTTTATGGCTCTGGAGCGTCGCTATAAGCGTCGCTATAGACTTCTGTGAGAGCGTCGCTATAACCGTCGCTATGACCGTCGCCATGAGCGTCTCTATATAGCGACGCATATAGCGACGCTCTCGTAGCGACGCTATTAGCGACGCCGGGGGTTATAAAAACCCAGTGTATTTCCGTCGCTAACAGAGTCACAAGAGCACACAACCTCTTGTAGTGGGTGAAAGGGAAGGCAAGGGCCATCCATTGTGGCTGCAAGCATTTGCAACCACGTGGATGCAACCCTTGTCTTTTTAATAAACAATATAGACAGAAGATTCTTTTTCATTTCAGCATTTTGTGTAATGTCACATGCCTTCAATGTGCAAGTGTGTGATTGCATTTGGAGAGATGCCCTCTCTCTACATCTGTTAAAAATAGCTTAGTGTCAGGACAAGGGTCAAACCTAAGGACTAGGGTGGTCATGGACTTTGGCCAGGGGCCAGGCTAGACAGTGTGGACAGGGGATCCGTCTAGGGCAAGGGGTTGGGAGCCCGCCTATATTGTGGGGGGTTGGGAGGAGAATCCTATGTCTAGATTTCCCTAGTCTTTATACTGGTATCAAAGCCACTCTTTTTTGGGACACAGGCGTGGAGAGCAAGCCGTTTTTAGCTTTTGCATGTCCATGAGGCGTAGAGGCGTGGAGAAGAGACCTACTCAGGTGATCACCGTGGGCATGGTCTCTTGAGGCAAGGAGGGACGGACTGTCGACCTCCACCATAAGCTGCACTGTCGGGCTCGGCGGATGCACGCTGCGATTTTCTGCAACAGCTGTCACTGGAGCTACCCCCGTGGAGCACCGTAAACGCCATCATCTCCTTGCCAAGTCCTCACGGCACTGTCGGGCACCATAGCGGACTGCCAGCATTGGTTTTTAACACCAAAAAGCCCAAAGGACTTTGGCCTTGGGCATTCTCCTCAAAGTTTTCGAGCAAGGGTGCATGCCCACCCGACACACACCCGTACACAGTTCTTTCCCGGTTGTCGACCAAGGTGCGACCTAACGTCGTCCACAAAGGGCCGGGACATTCTTCGACAGGCCATCAATTTACTGGAGATTCTCCAAAATTGCAAAAATTGCAGAAGTGCGTCAAGGTTAGTTTACGACGGTTTTGAGATTTTCAAACAAGTATCCATCACCACTTGTTTCTTCGGAAGGTCAAGTCGACTGCGACGCGTTCAAGCGGTGTACGTGAACGGGTTGACTTAAGTTTTGACGACCAACGTAATCAGCACGGTTAATTATCGTTTGCAGTGCATACTACGGCTACGAGCCTGTATGCAATCCAAGGTATTGTTTTCTCTTTTGTTCGCACGACAAGTTTTTTCCATGAATGCGGAAGTTGATGATCAACATATATTTGATTTTGAATACCTGGAATCGGCTCCACCTGTGGATGTCGTGGGGCCGGATACTCTCACGGAGGGTACCTTCGTGGCAACAGGGATGGATGATGCAAACCCAGGAGATCTATCTATGTCCCCTCCCCCTCATAGCATGTTTTATATTCTAGAAGATGACAGTAACTTGCCCGATGCCCGGGAATTTGTCACTCGACAGGACTGGCAAACTTTTGATGCCCGATTTTGCAAGCTAGCTGTAAGGGTCCAAATATTGGCTACGCAAGTGGAAATCTCACACAATTAATTTACAAAATGCTACCAGTTTCCCACTTGCCAGCAACCCAAGGGATTGTCTACCCACCAGTTATGACCAAAGAGGTCCAACAAGTCCAAAATAATTCGGTTGTAGGAACAAATCTGGTCACGACCAACGTGGTCAGGAAGCGATTATCACAATCCGACTTTCAACGTGAAAAAAATCAAAAGTTATGCTTTATTTGCTTAGGAACGCATCAAAAAAAGCAGTGTCCACATGTCCGACAACGTCAGCATGCTGCATTAGTTGGCGATTCGACATAAACTCTAGTTTTGGTGCAAGGCACAGTAGTTATACACATAAACTCCAGTTTTGGTGTAGGGCATAGTAGTTATATGTCTTCATACGTGCATGTGGCTTTTTAGAGTATTGTCCATTTTTTGGCATTGGGTAGTGTTATGCACCAATTTCTTTTCTGAAACAATCATTTTTGGTACGACCCGTTTCATCATCTCGGCGTATACGATCCGCCGACAACATTATAAGATGCATACAATATCGCTACCAGTCCAATCGGTGCAAGGCATTTCTGGTATTAACTTTTACGGTAGCCACGGGTTTCCACTTTTGTATGCCAGGAATATTACCCAGGTGGTATACAGTACGCTCTCACATCGTCACTCTGTCAAGGACAATATTAGTTATGAATCATTTTGGATTGTTTAGGTTGCTCTCCAAAAACAACACCACTAAAAAGAACCTAAAACTTGGACTTAATTCAAAGGCAACGTGCTATCATTAAGTCAAAATGGTGTCATCACAACCACATACCAGATAAGTCAGTAAAAGGGCCAGGACCAAGGGCCAATGATAAGCCATATTTAAGTCATTTTTGTACAGTCACGATTCCCTACATGATAAGGGCAGCAATGTGTGACTTGCGTTTTCTGTTACATCTCTTGAAGCCAGATTACTGCATGCTTATAGGATAAGCTACACGCTACGCATAACATGCACACACGCATGGGTGCAAAACATACAAGGCAATAACTTAAGGAAAGTTCCTCCGCCAGCATGCTCTCTTTCTTATTTCTCTCAAAGAATACTGCATACTTTCTAAGAAGCTACATGTTTCACTAGTGAGTCCTCCTGAGCCAAGATTCTCTAACTCTCAGCTAGAAATTGGGCAAGATGCCATCCACATTAGTCTTCATCGGTTCGACGATTGAACACTAATTTCCATGAGGGCTATCAGCCATACACGCTGGCTAAGAGCCATTGTTAAATCTAGGGTAATGTTGAGATGTCGAGCTCTACACCTTGAGCTGGCATCCACTACGGGTCTTGGCCGCTTATGGCATTTACTCACTGGCGCGTTAGGTGAGCGACACGGAGGATCTCTGCCAGTGATTCTACAGCTGGACTACACTTATAGTGCCAGCCTAGTACGCTTCTAGCGAGTTCACACTTAGTGACCGCATGTACATATGTGCTACTTTTCAGCTTTAGCACTAAGTCATTTTGTACTCTCTTTTCTGTGAAGAAGAAGAAGAAGCTTTCCATCTCTGTGTGCTTTGTGCTTGTCTTGTGTAGCTCTCTTGCATCCTCATTCTTTACATGGTATCAGAGCCTGGTGCAGGCAAGAGAGGCTAAGAGAGCAAGAGCAGGTTTTTCGCACAAGTTTCTGAACAGGTCTCCAAAGTGCAGTATACAGAGATTTACTGTACAAGTACAGTGGTTGTATGTACGCTTGATTGTGGACACTCGTTGAGTGTAGAAAGCGTTACGGGAACCATGATAGCAGGTTCAGCAGATTTGCAGGTTTTTGCAGATTGCAGCTATTTTGTCTTAGTGCTTCAAGATGTCTGACGGTTTCAGTCAGATTGTTACTGAGAAGCTTGAGAAAAATAACTACCCTGCATGGAAGTTCAGAATAACAAATTTCCTAAAAGGAAAAGGTTATTGGGACTATGTAGAAGGAGACAATGAAAAGGAACCAGAGATTCCCGAGGCAAATGCTACAGCAGAACAAAGGAAAGCTTTGAGGGACTGGCAACAAGGCCAGAGCAAAGTGATGTATTGGCTTTCTATGAGCATCACAGATGGCATGATGGGCTATCTACAGGATGCTGAAACCCCTGCCATTGCATGGAAAAACTTAGGCAGAGTGTTCGAGGTGAACACCAAGGCCAGGAAGCTTCAACTAAAGTCGGAGCTAAATCAGGTTAAGAGGAACAACCTCTCCATCAATGATTATGCTTTGAAGATCAAGAGTATCATTGAGGCTCTTGGATCTATTAAAGTCTCAGTAGAAGACGATGACATTGTCCGTGCATGCTTGGATGGTCTAGGAGATGAGTATGTACATTTTAGGTCTTCCATGAATACAAGAGACGACATCCCCGTGTTCCAAGATTTGATTTCTATGCTTATTCTTGAGGAGAAGAACCTTGACACATCTTCTTCTCATGGCAAAAATAATTCTGAACAGGCCTTCTATTCTAACTCCAACAGAGGTAGAGGTAGAGGTCGTGGTCGAGGCCCAAGGGGTTGTAGGGGCCAATTTCTGGAAGGTCAATCAAATCAAAACAATACAGGTGGCAGGGGAAACCAGTCTCAAGGCAGGGGGAGTCAAAGAGGTCGTGGTGCAGGATCAAGCAGGTAGCAACATACTCCAGATAGTAGAGAATGTTGGACTTGTGGTGAAAGAGGTCACATGTCACGTGACTGTCCAAAGGGAAAAGCAAGTAGAAAGAGAGAACAAGGCAACTATGCATCTACTAGCAGAGATGCAGATGACAGCAAAAACGAGCGCATGTTTGTTATGCAACATGTAATGAATACAATGACTGCAGAGAATTCCACCCAAGATGATGTTTGGTATGTGGATTCAGGTGCCTCTAATCACATGACGTCTCGTGGAGAGTGGTTTAGAGATATGCGCAAACCAGATGTGTCAGGCTATGTGCAGACAAGAGATGACACAGCTCACCCCATTGCTCATGTAGGGGACATACCTCTAAATACAAAGAGTGGGAAATCAAAGTACTTAGCAGATGTACTTCATGTCCCAAACATTACAAAGAATCTTGTTTCTATTGGACAAATGGTTGAGCAGGGTTTGCAGGTTCGCTTCAATCCAAATGGGTGTTATGTAGAAGATTTCCAGAATGGCTGTAAGCTGATCACAGAGGGCAAATGTGTGGGCAGAATGTTTACGCTGAATGTAGACATGCCTGAGGTAAAAGCTGCATTATTTGCACAGGGCACAGGTGTTGTGGCTGATGTTGACATTTGGCACAAATGCATTGGCCATGTCAATGAGCAGAGATTGCGCAGCATGCAATCAAAACAGATTGTAAAAGGTTTGCCCAAATTCAAGGTGGATGGTATGCATAAAGTGTGTGCAGCATGCCAGTTTGGAAAACAGTCAAAGGGCTCATTTCCACATGAGCGCAATGTATGTAAAAAGCCACTTGAGGTGGTGCACACAGATGTTTGGGGTCCAACCGATACTGCAAGTATACATGGTTGCAGGTATTATGTCTCTTTCATTGATGACCATACAAGGAAAGTATGGGTCTACTTCATGCGTAACAAAAGTGAAGTGTTTGGTCACTTTCAAGACTTCAAAGTCATGATTGAGAAGGAGACAGATATGCAAATCAAGACATTGAGGTCAGATGGAGGGGGAGAGTACTTCTCCAATGATTTTTCAGATTTTCTGCGAATGCATGGTATACACAGGCAATTTACATGCAGATATACTCCACAGCAGAATGGGGTCGCAGAAAGGAAAAACAGGCACATTGCAGAGGTTGCACGTGCATTGATGAATGAGAAGAACATGCCTCATAATTTCTGGGCTGAAGCTGTAAATACAGATGTGTACATTATGAACAGGACACCTACAACTGCGGTGCATGATGTAACACCTGAGGAAAAGTTTACAGGTACAAAGCCTGATTTGGCACACTTGAAAGTGTTTGGCTGCATAGCTTACGTGCATGTACCAGATGAGTTGCGTAGGAAATTGGATCCTAAAGCAGAGAAATGTATTCTTGTGGGATATTCCCTTGAACAAAAGGGGTACAGGTGCTACAATCCTACTACACGAGAATTACGAGTGAGCAGAGATGTAGTCTTTGATGAGATGAGCAGCTGGTACAGTAATGCACATGGCACTATTGGGGCTGATGTAAAAGATGATGTGGTTGTACAAAATGTGAGGCCACAGTCACAGGTTTTGAGTGGACCACAAGAGTCCTCTTCTCGTGGCTCTGTTGAGAAACCATGGAATGGTAGACTACGTACGCAGGTTACTCCACCAACAGGTACAGGGAATGTATCACGAAAAGGAAAGGAAAAGGTTGATGAACCTCCCTTTATGGTTGATGCATCATCAGGTTTTTCACATGTAGACATGGATTCAGATGGTTCTGAACAAAGTCTTGATGAGGAATTTGGAATTCCGGCTGTCAGGACACCTGGTGTAAGGAAAGTACAAGAAGATGCTAGAGGGCAAAGGAGTGACCCAGGACCGCGCAGATCTAATAGAGTCAAAAATCCAGTTCAGAAATTGACTTATGATGGGTATCTAGCGCATCACCAAGCCTACATGGCTAAGGTGATACAGGATGTGGAGCCCACATGTTTTGAGGATGCAGTTGGAAATGTGCATTGGGATGATGCAATGAATGAAGAGATGGCTGCATTGGAAGCAAATGACACATGGGAGTTGGTGCCATTGCCAAGTGGCAAGAAAGCTATTGGCTGTAAATGGGTGTATAAAACCAAGCATAAGGCTGATGGTAACATTGAGCGTCACAAGGCAAGGCTGGTCGCAAAGGGTTATGCACAGACGTATGGCATAGACTATGAGGAGACCTTTGCTCCAGTGGCAAAGATGACGACAGTGAGAGCTGTCATAGCAGTGGCTGCATCTAGAGGATGGATTATGCATCAAATGGATGTAAAGAATGCCTTCTTGAATGGTGAGTTGCAAGAGGAAGTGTATATGGATCAGCCACCTGGTTATGTCGATCCAGGTTACCCAGATTATGTATGCAGACTTCTCAAAGCTTTGTATGGTTTGAAGCAGGGCTCTAGAGCATGGTATGACAGGATTGCCAAGTATCTTGTCAGTATTGGTTTTAGGAGAGCTCATACTGATCATTCACTCTATGTACGTGAGAGTGATGTGGGGATTGTGGTCATTACCATATATGTAGATGACCTTATTATTGTTGGTGACAATGCTATGGAGATTGACCATGTGAAGGGTCTTCTCAAACAGGAGTTTGAAATGAAAGATTTAGGCGAGTTGCGCTACTTTCTTGGCATTGAAGTGATCAGGACTCCAGAGGGTGTATGGCTATCACAAAGACAGTATGCTTTGGACATGTTTTCAAAGTATGGTATGGCTGATTGTAAGCAAATTTCTATTCCCTTGGATGTGAATGCAAAGCTGAGTGCAGAGAAGGGTGATGTTGTTGAGGATGTCAACATGTACAGGAAGATTGTGGGTAGTCTAATCTACTTGACTATCACGAGGCCAGACTTGAGCTACACAGTAGGCTTGGAGAGTCAGTTCATGCAACTTCCGAGGAAGCCACATTTGGATGGAGTACGACGCACACTTAGGTATGTGCAAGGTACTCTTGACTACGCATTGTTCTATGCAGCAGATGCACCATTAGCATTGTATGGGTATACAGATGCAGATTGGGCAGGTAGCATTGTTGATAGGAGATCTACGAGTGGCTTCATGTTCTCTTTTGGGAGTGCTGCTGTTACTTGGAGCAGCAAAAAGCAGCCTACAGTTGCGTTATCGAGCACAGAGGCCGAGTACAGAGGTGCAGCAGTTGCGGCGTGCGAGGTAGCTTGGCTACGCACATTACTTGAGGACTTGGGAGTGCAGGTGGACCACCAGATTTTCATCCATTGTGACAACCTCAGCAGCATGCAGTTGGCTAGGAACCCAGTGTTCCATGCCAGGACCAAACACATAGAGGTCCATTACCACTACGTTCGAGAGCGAGTGTTGGCGGGCGACATCGACTTGGTCTACGTCAGCACAGAGGAGCAGATAGCGGATATCTTTACCAAGGCCCTCGGAGCTGAGAAGTTTCGACGTTTCCGGACTATGCTTGGACTCTGCGACATGCAGAGCTCGAGGGGGAGTGTTGAGATGTCGAGCTCTACACCTTGAGCTGGCATCCACTACGGGTCTTGGCCGCTTATGGCATTTACTCACTGGCGCGTTAGGTGACCGACACGGAGGATCTCTGCCAGTGATTCTACAACTGGACTACACTTATAGTGCCAGCCTAGTACGCTTCTAGCGAGTTCACACTTAGTGACCGCATGTACATATGTGCTACTTTTCAGCTTTAGCACTAAGTCATTTTGTACTCTCTTTTCTGTGAAGAAGAAGAAGAAGCTTTCCATCTGTGTGTGCTTTGTGCTTGTCTTGTGTAGCTCTCTTGCATCCTCATTCTTTACAGGTAATACCCACTTGTTGGTGTTCCTTGGATGATTGTCCTCAAGATCGAACAAATCTACCTACTGGAGTACACATTGATGTTAATTGACAAGCAAGCGTCTTGTCATTACGGATGTTTAGGGTGTCATTTTTGCACTACATGTTTTTAGTGCGACGCTCAAGTAAGTTTTTGATAATCTTAAACTCACATCAGCTGATACGTCTTGAAAAACCAAGCAAAGCATACTAAAACTGGAATAACACCAAATCAATAGATGCGTACCTGGACATTTGAACGTAATGTTCACTTACCCGTATTCAAGTGGAGAGGAGCACATCCCCTACCTAGAAAAAAACAAACAATATTGCACTAGGAACCCTGGGTGTTGCCTTTGCAATCCAAGCCCTTGGATTAGAATCTACGTAGTCAAACCCTGGTAAAACTCTTTGTAGAAACTGCTCAACTAGCAGGTAACAGTCACCAACGTAGTCAATCGTGTACAGAATGATTGGAATAAACTGGAGAAGTTGAATTCGTCCGCTACCGCATGCTATATTGCGGGCTTCTTTCCTTGAAAGTATAACGAGAGTAGATCAAACTATGATCCTCAATGCCTATGGGGAGATGTAGCAATCATTGGCCGGGTCATACCCCAAAACAGGATGTCCATAGGCAATTGGTAGTGCTATAGAGGGAGCCGAATATCCACACAAGTGAAATGGCTAGCTCTTATGGACAGCCATGCTGTCTCAACCTATTGCTGCATCTATACTCAATGATGTGTCGCAAAGAAGTCCCTACGTGCTGGTCGCATCCGTTTATTAGACCATTTGGAGCACACCGTATCAGGAACAATTTCAATGGCCAAAAATTGCCGGGTACTAAGTACAGAGTTATTGTGATTACAAGTGCTCTGAAACCACCTTAATGGAGGGTTGTTTCTACATATATCAAAGTATGCTATGTTCATGAGAATGTCTCATGGTTGGTACCTAGGTGTGACCGGGTTGTCACATTCTATTATGGTCCAACTTTTGTTGCAAGACTTTCACGTATATATCGTGGAAAGTCTCATCATGAAATTGCGGTTCGGATATATTTGTGTTGAATGCATGCACACTAGGTGTTATGGGCCCTAGTGTTTAACACTGACTTATTTGGAGCGGCATGCTAATTCATGGACTTTTTTGTTTTTGCAATTTTTTGCACTTCAAGTGCAACTTTTCAAGCAGATTTATGAGTTTACACCTACCGTACAAGGTAACGGCTACATATGGGTGTCTGTAGTTGGTTGGTTTAAACTCTATGAGCTTACTCCACTCCAAACCGCTTTCAACCTAGTTGGTTCTCTCTACTCCATATCAAATATATGGCTGGATACTCAATGATTGAGTCCTCATTTATCGACAGTCGTGGAAGACTGTCTGTAAGTGGTTAGTGACAAGCACCTCACTCTTACTGCTGCTCGTGTTGGATGGGCAACTTACAAATATTTCTTTTGCTAAAGGATCTGCTAAGAGCATACATTAGCACAACGCATTTCTGAATAGATGATTTTCTCCCTATTCTGGAATTTGCTTAAGGTTTTCAACTGTGAACGCCTGTTGTGGTGGGGTTGAATACTGTTTCAATAGTTTCATAAGTCAAGGACTTACCAGGTGTGCTGACAAAGTATGTTGGCAAGTAACCTTCATTAGGGATGAACATGTAGTTCTTTGTGATCCAAACTATTCAAAAGTCTGACAAGAGGACACTCCCTATTCTATCCCTCAGTAGCTATGAACTTTTCAAGATACTCACGGGAGTAGGAAATCTGGCTCACAACTGCATGGAACGTTACGCCAAGGTTTTCTTGCATTATTCCAGTACCTTTAGAAGATCTGAAAATTGGTTATGCCTTTGGATAACTCTTAGTTGTGGTTACTCCTTTCTGAAGTAAGTTAAAAATTGAGTTACCAATTCGATACAAGTGGTTGCAAAAGGACAACAATGTTGAAAATCAAGATATTGCTCTCGGTTTCATTGAGCCTCCTCACTGCACCAATTATCGGACATACAGACAACTAGCCCACGTATGGGACGTCAATAAGGAAAACATCCGTATTCTTAAGAAGATATTACTACTTGTGTTTTCAAGGACGAAAACTCTTCCTTAAGGGGGGAGTAATGTCAAGACAAGGGTCAAACCTAAGGACGAGGGTGGTCATGGACTTCGGCCAGGGGCCGGGCTAGACAGTGTGGATAGGGGATCCGTCTAGGGCAAGGGGCTAGGAGCCCACCTATATTATGGGGGGTTGGGAGGAGGATCCTATGTCTAGCTTTCCCTAGTCTTTATACTTAGAGCTTCTTGACGTTGACCCTAGACATCTCTCTCTCTTTTGTTCTATCGTTCTCTCTTCCTCAATACTTATTCTCTCTATACAATTCTCATCTTTTTATCTCCTCTTTCTAGATAGGTTAGGCCTCTCTCTCTCTCTCTCTCTCTCTCTCTCTCTCACACACACACACACACACACACACACACACACACACACACACACACACACACACACACACACACACACACACAAAATTACATGAGTCCTTTCACATGATTCACCGCTTAAATTGGACAAGCAAAAGCCTGGTTGGTTTTTTATTTAAAAAAGAGACCCCTTGATCTATATCTCTATTAAACCGCCCATTACATGATCACACAAACAACTATTTGGACGCTTGGCTAAAGGTAGGATACGGGTCGCCAAGACTACTCAATACTCCCTGGTGAGTGGTGTACTGTTAAAGTATCCTCTTAGGGGATGTCCATAACTGCGATACAGATACTTAGGGGATGGATACAAAAGAATCTTATAGTGAGGTAGAAACTGGGCTAGCAAGTATAACCGCTCTGAAAACCCTCGCTTCATTGAATGTTCTACATAATAATGTTGTGGCCCTAGTCCCATGGCTTCAGTTACCATCGCCAGATGGATATTGTTCCTAAAATGCTCTTGACCCCAAAGGGTCACTTGCGTCACTCGATCTTGATATGTCCACCACTTAGTTTGGGTAACAGATGTCCCTAATTGCGGAAATAAATGATGTTCATAACGGAGTAGTGTGGCTCTCCTAGTAGATTCACTTGACTACTGAAGATGTGTTGTTGCTATGGCAAAAACCTGTTCTTGACTATAAGCCATAACAGATAATGTGTATGACACACCTGATGACAAACAAGCTGGAGGTTGTAAACTCCGTGAAAGTTACTCAAGACTAATACTATACACTCGATTCTGTAAAAAAGACGCCCGTCTTTTATAGACCCACTTTGATTCCTGGATCAAATAGGGAATAGTACGAAATATCCAAACTAATGGACTTCTCTAAGTAGATTAACTCGCAGCTTTGGGATTGACGTATGTATACTCTCATAATTTGCCCAAGTGGATAAGCTTTCTGATATAGGCTCATTGGATGTTTTGGTCTTATGGGTAACTGGTTGTGTATGACCACCCAGGGCTAGGGGCAATAACTCGTAAAGAATAATGCACCGTCTATCAACCATGTGAAAGGGTTACTATCTTCTGTCATATTAAAAAAGGTTTCTTTGGGATATTTTGTCTTGTCTTTGCATTTAACTTAAATATATCTCAAAATCATATGACATCTCTGGAGCGTTTGAGTAATTCCTCTGCATTGAGTTTTCTTGTTTCTTGTTGCATGCTACTTACCGTCTGTGTACTGGAGAGAGGGTTTGCAGGCAAATACTGTAGCGGGTGTGTCTCAACGCAGGCTTGTATCCTCTGGATCTTGGGCTGGGTAAAATCCCTGGGAATAGGGTCCTTAATGGCGACCTCGATGGCGGGAAAACCTGGCCAACTCTGGTCCTGTCTGCTACGGATCATCATCTATGAAAATCTCTTAAGGTGAGTACTTGTACTCACTTAGCATCGTGCTCTGTAATCTTCTGTGTGTGCATTCAAAACTGTTTTACTACTGTGACTTCAACATGCCGAAAAAAATTGAGAAGGGGGTTGTTGTGGGTTAGGTCAACACATGAACATCATACACAGCAATAATAACCATCTACTCCACCATACTTCATTAACAACAATTTAGACACAGTAAACATGACTACTCTAAATATCAGAGTAAGCAGAAAATACACTGAATAGTTGCTGTACTGCACCATCATCATCACATTCATATCAGAGAACAGATACCCCGTG
This sequence comes from Adiantum capillus-veneris, assembly GCF_014529385.1. Taxonomy (NCBI): domain Eukaryota; kingdom Viridiplantae; phylum Streptophyta; class Polypodiopsida; order Polypodiales; family Pteridaceae; genus Adiantum; species Adiantum capillus-veneris. The sequence goes on from NC_140955.1 coordinate 116,416,438, forward strand.
CGCAGATACATTCCCCACTTTTATAGATAAATCCGACTTAACTACCCAGTCACAAGACATTCAGCAGACTGCAACTAAAAGACAGTTACATCCGACTTAGCAAAATACAGCTCAGTAAATATCCGATAAGTCAAAATCCGACTTAGCTATTCAGAGTTAGTTTCTGACATGTGCCTCTCAACACATGGCACGCCCCGGTGGTAGATTTCGTAGAAATCTGACCCGGATCCACATATCCCTTGATCAGGAATCCACCCTCTGCTGCACAGCTTCTTCCTTACTCTGGTCCTCAGTATTCACTTTATGATCCACCAGCTCTGCTTCCTTTACTGCATCTGATTCTGCTGCATCATCTTTTCCCATTTCCACCTCTTGTGCTCTATCTGCAATCTCAGTATCTATCTGCTCTTCTGCCACTTTCTCCTCAGCTACATCCTGCATCAAAAAACTATTAGTAAAATTCTCCTCTTTCTTTTCTGCCTCTGCAAGCTGCTGTCTCTTATTCTCTTCCATCTGATGAACCTGCTGCTTCAAACAGTCTCTCTCCTTTTGCAATTCCTCCACTTCCTTCAACAATTGTGCTTCTACCTCATGCACTAACCCTGCCTTTAACACCTCATATGGATACTTAATGACAAATCTCATTCTTTCCTTGGTCTTTTGCCACATCTCCTGTGCAACCAAAGCTAACTGCTGCTTGAGAATAGACACTTCTCCTTCTTTCATTAATACTGCACTCAAGCTAATTTCCTCTTGTGCCAACATTTGTTGCTCTAATATCTGCAAAGGTTCCAATCTCAACCTCTGCATCTCCACAGTGACCTGTAACTCTGCATTCCTCTTTGCCATGTCTTCCAATTCCAAAGCAACCGCTGCTTCCACTTTCTCAGTCCATTGCTTAAACTCCCCCAATGATCTCTTCACTTTTGCTAACTCCATCTTCTGTTTCCCCATTGTTTCCTCCATATCCTGCTCATACTTTACTTTCATCATAGCTATCTGCTCTTCAAACTCTTTCACCTGTGACACCTGTCCTTTAAACTCCATCAATTTTTCTGCATTCCTTTCAGCTTGCATACTCTGAACCTTCAGCATATTATTCTGCTGCCTCACAAATTCCTGCACCTGCTGCAGCATCTGAACTACTTTATCACTGTCCAATTTCCCAGTATCTACTGATACTCCAGAGACTTCCTCAGTACTGAAATCTAATCTAGAAAACACTCTGCTTTCTAGTTCAGACTTCTTCCTCTTGTTGGATAATGTGAAAGCCTTACCAAGCTTTATTGGTGTTTCCTCTGCTTTTACCTGCATTGGTGAATCAACATCCATGGTACCAAATTCTGCAAACTGCATTTTTGCTGTGATTTCTTCAAAGGCCTCTCCTGGAGTATATTTGGCTTTCACCAAATCCTCATAAGCCTCCATATGCTTAGCATTAAACTTCACAAATCCTGTCTTCTCAGAATGCACCATGATGGGATGCTCAATCTGAACTGGCTGCTGCTTCTCCTGCACCAGTTTTTCTGCTTTCACAGGCCACCTTGCTTCACCATTCTGTACTCTCTGTGCAAAAAAAAACAATGCTGACAAGTAACCACATAACCTACTATTTGCCTGTGTCTTCCTTTTGTCTGAAGAATGAATCTCTGCTGCCAACTTTTCATACACCCAGTGAGCCCAGCTCACTTCTCCTCCCTGCTCTGCATAGCTTAATGGTGCAAAGTTTTCTTTTGACATATAATCAAACTTCACAATAAAGCATAGCCTCTCCAAGTACCACTTAAGCTGCTCTCTCCTAGCATATGCCACATTCTTTAACATGTAATACTGCCTGCCTCCTTCTCTTGGACCAAACTCCTTTTTCAGTGCTTCCTCTGAACACTTTGGAATAGGTGTATTAGGATGCAAAGGCAGCTTGAACACCTCAGACACCAACTCCACATTGAGTACCACATGCGGTGACACTCTCCCCTTAGTCTTCCTAAGTATTTCCAACTGAGACTTTGCATATACATTGTTTTTACATTCTTCCCAAGGCAGAATGGCAAACTCATACAATCCTACCTGCTGCAACCATATGGCGTTGCGCTCTGCCTGACAATCTATGTCAACTTTGAAATCCATAAAAGGGTCCATTAATGTTTGCATCACCTTACCTTCTGACACAGGAGTCGGCATTGGCGTTTCCTCTTCTGCAGAGTCACTATTATCGTCTGCACTGCTAACGTCAAGCCGCATAGGCAAAGCTTTGCTTCTCAAACGTCGCCCCGAACCTTCGGTCTGCTCCTCATCAGGCTGTGGTTGCATGGCCATCAATTGCTTTGCTTTCGGCATGGCAGGACTGAATAAAGCTTCTTCAAGCGAAAACCCGAATGCTCCGCGCTGCTGCATGTGTACTAAACTTTTGTTGCATGTATGATTATACTCGCTGCACCATGCACACATATCTCCACCCAGTATCCTTGAAGTGCTACGAAACTTCTTTTCAGCACACTCCCCGAAGTTATTAGTCCGGCCTAATAATTTCTTATTAAAAATTCCGACTTGGTCAGTTCCGACGCAGGTACTCTTCCAACATCTACAATGTTGAATCGGATGTGCACTTTGGAACTGCCTACTTCCTCCAACCCGTGAATTATATGGGATACTATGAAAAGACCTCCTCAAATCCATGCAAACCAGCATTTTTCCTTTTCCTTTTGCTGATTCTGAATCTCCTGGCTGTAGGGGTATTACAGTTATGCAGGCTACACTTCGCCAGTCCAAATGAGGTGGCTTTCCCTTAAATTTCTTCAGCCTGAAACCATTAACTGCCTTTTCCACTCTTGTACCAAACACATCAGCTATGATGAATGTCCCTTGTCCTTTATCCTGCACAATCTGATATGGTCCCTGATATCTCAATGACAATTTACCAGGATGTGGTCCCAGCTTAGAGTTGTACAACATTACCCAATCTCCAACCTGAAAGATCTTGAACTTCACATTCTTGGTCACCCATGCTTGTCTTCTTCTTTGTATGACTTCAGTAATGTAAGAGCTTACCAACCTATCCTCCTCCAGCTGCATCAGATATTTGTTCCTGTGTAGTACTGACAACTTGGGAGACTGCTTCTCTGCTGAGACTCTTAAACTTGGTACCACAAACTCCATAGGAACCATAGCTTCCAGCCCATACACCAGCTTAAATGGTGTCATACCAGTAGTGACCTTGAAAGCTGTTCTAAAGGACCATAAGGCAGAATCCAACTTATCATCCCAATCCTTCTGATTCTCTGTCACAATCTTTTTCAAAATCCTTACCAGTGTTTTGTTAGAGCTCTCAGCCTGACCATTAGCCTGTGGATGATATGCTGTAGACTTCTTGTGCATAATCATATGTGTCCTTGTTAGCTCTGAAATTACTTCATTCAGAAAATGAGTTCCTCTGTCACTTACCAGCTCCACTGGACACCCAAACCTTGTCATAATGTTATGATAAAGAAATCTGGCCACACTTGAAGCTTTATTATCCTTCAATGCTACTGCTTCTACCCACTTAGTGCAATAATCTGTAGCCACTAAAATGTATCTGCATCCCCTCTTGGAAGTTGGTTTGACAGGTCCTACAAAGTCCAAACCCCACTTTTGAAAAGGTTCCAAAGGCAAAATAGGATGATCCCCCATCCTATCCCTGTTTGAATCAAGTTGACCTGTTTTCTGACAAATTACACATCTTTTGGCATAATCATGTGCATCCTTTAAAACTGTAGGCCACCATAATCCAGCCTGCAAAATCTTCTTCCCTGTAGTATCTCCAGAGAAATGCCCTCCTGCTGTGCCTGAATGTGCTTCCTGCAAGACTGCACTTTGCTCAAATTCTGGTACACATCTTCTTATCACTTGATCAATGCCTTTCTTATATAGTGCCCCTGCAATAACTAAATAGGGTCTGGTTTTCAGTGCAAATTTTCTTCTCTGATCAGCATTGAACTCCCTTGGTATAGTTCCATCAGTCAAAAACATCAGCAATTGATCATACCAAGACTCAGTCACAGCAGTCTGCACATCAAACAGCTGAGCATCAGGAAGTGCATCATCTACCCTAGTAGGTGCTTCACCTGTTTCAATCCTGCTTAGATAATCTGCAATTACATGCTCCTTCCCAGGAGTATGCTCAATCTGAAAATCAAACTCCTGCAATAACAACATCCATCTTGCAAGCCTTCCAGTAAGAAGTGGCTTCTTGATCAAATACAACAAGGCCTGATGATCAACATGAAAAACTATCTTGTTCCCCAACAAGTAATGCCTGAACTTATTCAATGCATATACCATCCCTAAAGCTTCTCTTTCTGTCACAGGATAGTTTCTTTCTGCACCTGTGAGAACCCTGCTTGCATAGTACACAGGTCTGAACCATCCCTTCTCCTTCTCCTGCATCAGCACAGCTCCTATTGCTATATCCGACGCATCAACAAACACATGAAAAGGCAATGACCAATCAGGTGGCTGCAAAATTGGTGCTACTCATATCATTTTCTTCAACATCTGAAATGATTTCTGCTGAGGTTCATCCCATACAAATGCCACATCCTTCTTTGTTAATTGAGTTAATGGCAAGCATACATTAGACAAATACCTCAAATATCTGGAGTGCCACTTTGTCTGTCCAACAAACCTCATTAACTCTTTAACATTGGTAGGAACTGGTGCTGCTTGAATAGCTTCTATTTTCTTGACATCTATAGCCATTCCTGCTTCTGACACCACATGTCCTAAAAGTATTCCACTCCTCACAGCAATTACACTTTTATAAGGATTCAAAGCCATCCTGAATTGTCTGCATCTTTCAAAACAGAGCTTCAGATGTAGCAGATGTTTATCCTTCTTTCCAAACACTGAGAAATCATCCACAAAGACTCTCATAAAGTCCTGTAAGTAAGGTTCAAACACCTTATGAGCAACAAAATTAAATGAAGGTGGTCCATTGGTTAACCCAAAACTCATCACTGTGTAGGCAAAGGCTCCCCATTCAGTTATAAAAGCTGTTTTATGCTGATCCGACTCAGCAACACTAATCTGATTATAACCAGAAAATCCATCCAAAAAGCTGTACATTTCATGACCAGCTACTGCATCCAACACAGCATCACAAAATGGCATAGGAAAGGGATCAGTAATGGTTGCTGCATTCAATTTTCTATAATCCACACATACTCTTAAAGCTCCATTTTTCTTTGGCACAACCAGTATAGGAGACAACCATGATACTTCATGTACAGGTTTAATGAACCCTACTGCCAGGAGCTTATCAAGCTCCTCCTTCACCTGTTTGGCAAAGTTAGGATTCATTCTATATCTTTGCTGCACAATTGGTTTTGCACCCTCTTTCAAATTAATCCTATGCTGATGTAGTGCTGGGTCAATGCCTCTCACCTGAGAATAATCCCAAGCAAACACATCCTTATAATCAACCAATAATTGCAACAACTGTGCCAGAAATTCCCCTTGAATGTGTGCACTCACTCTGACCATTCTTGGTTCTGCCTCTGTTCCGAAATTTAGCTCCTGAAGCTCCTCCTTTTCTACCCTGCTTGATGCCCCAAACTTCTTTTCATAGATTTTCTCAGCCATATCCCTGGCCTCCTTTTCTTCCTGCTAAATCTGTTCCTTATCAGACATAGCATATTTCTGGTCCACCAACTGTAACAGTTCCTTACCCTGCACTGTCTGTCCTGGTGCTAAACCTGTATCTGGCTCATCCTGTTTCTTACCCTGCTGTAACATGCTTTCCACATCTACTTCAAACACAGGTACAACAGTTGGATTGGCCTTCAAGAACTCTTCCTCTTGGTCATCTGTGACCTCATCAGCAAAATTAATAGTCTGAGCAAATAGTGGTTTCTCACTTAATGGAACCATCTTCCTTCCCCTCATAGGTATGGTTACTTTCTTTTTCCCTTTTTTCAATATGACAACATTTTCTCCCCAGTCCTGTCTTACTTTAGCCAATCTGAACCAAGGCCTTCCTAATAGCATTTCATATGCAGCTGCTGAGTCTGACATTCTGAGTACCACAAAATTAACAAAAAAGGATAATCCCGACACCTGAATTTCCTGTGCTTTGAGAATTCCCAAAGGTTGTACCCTAGATTGGTCTGCCATTTTCACCTGAAAAGGTGCTGGAGCCATAGCTCCCAACTCCATTCTTTTGTACACTGCCTCTGGTAAAATATTCACCCCAGAGCCTCCATCCAATAACACATCATCAAAATTTTCTCCAAGAAAGTGTACTTTAATAACTGGTACCACAAAGTCCACATCTGCTGGATCAATTCTATTTGCTGCTGCTGAATAAAACTGCCTGTCCATTGTGCCCAGTCCATTCAGGTTCTGCAGCTTTCTGAACAATCTGTCCTTGAAAGCTGGAACCAATTGCAACAACTGATCCAAAGATAATTGAAGAGGTGAGCTAATAAGTATTTCAAACCAATCCTTATCCTGTTTATTTTCCATCTCCTTACTCCCTTTATTCTGCTCTTCCTTTTCTTTTGGGTCATCCTCAATATCCACCTGCTTTGCCTGGTGTTTGGCAATCCTTTTTGTAACCTGGTCTCTTACCCCTTTTTGCTCCTTCCAATCCAAAGGTGCTTTATCTTTAGACCTAGTCACTGCTAGAACTTCAACATGATCCTCCTGCACACATTGGTTACAGTCACAAGCCCATTGATGTTCCTCTTCATTCCCTTGCTGCTCCTGTTCTTGGTCAGTATCTTGCATCTGCTTATCCTGAGAAAACACATCAAACAAGATTACATTTGCCTGAGCTGCTGGCTGATTTTGCTGTTGCTGCTGTTGCTGATTTTCAGGTTGATTGGGCTGATTATATCTCACAATGGGCATTCCCCTTTCTTCCCTATGCTTCACCCATAAAGCACAATTGGGACCTACCCAGTGATCTGGTGCACCACAATACACACAGGGTCTCCTATTATTATTGTTCTCCTGCTCTCTCCAAGGAGGTCTAGGAGGTCTTGCCCTCTGAAATGGTGGTCTTCCCCTAAATGGTACTGCTTGATTTGCTCCAATTTCTGGTCTTCCTCTTCCTATGTTAGGTGCTGTCTGCCCTCTATTCTTTGGATTATACCAACAGCTAGCAGTACTATGTCCATCCCTTTCACAAATGTGACAATACACTTTTTCTTTAGGTGCTACAATAGAATAACCAAACTTTTTAAGTTTGCCTACCAAATCTTGTTCAATACTCTGCTTTTGCTTAACTTTCTTCTTCTTACTGCTCTTTTTCTTCTTTCTTTTTTCTGTTTCCTCATCACTGTCTGATGGTGAGTCTGAATCTGAGTTCCCACTGGAATCTGTGTCTTCAGATGCTTCTTCTGAATCTGAGTCACTGTCTTCTTTTCCTTTTGCTTTGGTCATGCCAAGTCTCTTCTCCACCCTTGCAGCAGCAGTAACAAGGTCATCCAGACCTCCAGCAATATCAATGCTAGCTACTGCTCCCTTTAAGCTGCTTCTCAATCCTTTCAAAAAATAACCTGCTAACATTTCATTAGTGGGTCTTTCATTCCCCTGCAATCTTTCTACTAAAATTCTGAACTTCTGTGCATAGTCTTCAACCAGCATCTTATTTTGCTTAATGTCTCTGAGTTTTCTCAGGACATCAGTCGGAGTCTTTTCCTTTCTAAATCTCTGCAGAAATGCCTGCTTCAAAGCATTATAAGTAGCAAAATGTGCAATGCCATATTGGCTGAACCAACTCATGGCCTTTCCTTCCAATGTGGCAGCAAACTGTTCCATCTTTACTCCATCAGCATACATCACCTGATAGCCACTTGCCTGCCACTTAGTTTCAAACTGTGCCACATGACAGTCAGCATCTTCCTTACTCCCTGCTCTAAACTTGGCTGCCTTGACCTTTGGGTTGGGTGGTGGTTGAGCCATTGGAATGGGTTGTGGTGGTCTCCTAGGTCTTTGCCTGGTAACCCCCTGAAGTGGGTCAAACTGGATCCTTCTCCTGGTGGTTCTTCTTGCCAGGAATAAAGCTCCAATAAATTGCCTCACTCTCTGTTCTCCTGCTGCTCCTGATCCTACCCCTCCTTGGTCTACAGGTTGCTGCCCCTGAGCATCGGGTGATTGCTGATTGTCATGATCATAGTTAAATGGATCAATGTTTCCAGCCTATGCTTGAGCCCTTGTGTAGTACACTCTTCCTACTCTCCTGTCTCCCTCTGACATGCATCATTACTTGAAAATAAACGTTAACCCAGCGGATCGCCAAATGTGTTGTGGGTTAGGTCAACACATGAACATCATACACAGCAATAATAACCATCTACTCCACCATACTTCATTAACAACAATTTAGACACAGTAAACATGACTACTCTAAATATCAGAGTAAGCAGAAAATACACTGAATAGTTGCTGTACTGCACCATCATCATCACATTCATATCAGAGAACAGATACCCCGTGCGCAGATACATTCCCCACTTTTATAGATAAATCCGACTTAACTAACCAGTCACAAGACATTCAGCAAACTGCAACTAAAAGACAGTTACATCCGACTTAGCAAAATACAGCTCAGTAAATATCCGATAAGTCAAAATCCGACTTAGCTATTCAGAGTTAGTTTCTGACATGTGCCTCTCAACAGGGGTGGTGGAGTCATCTTCGTCTCCTAATCTACAGGTTAAAAATTTTTTTTCTCTCTCTTGAAGCTTCAAAAAATACAATGAGCTAGACAGTTTGGCTAAGATGAAGGTGCTTGAAATTTGGTAAATTGTAATGTATGAAGCACCATTAATTAGACTGATTTTTATATGAACTCCTTGTTCTTAAAACTGGTTTTTGCTGGTTTACTGGAAGAGATTGAAAATTTTCCTATTGCTAAGAGCTGCCAGGTCTCGAGACTAGCGCACTCTATGGTGTTCAATCTACTGAGTATTGGATGGCTTTATGATGGATGGGAGGTTGTGAATCTCTGTGGGTTGCTGATGCTGTTTTTCATAAAATAGCTACTCAATAGTAAGTATGTGCTGGAGAATGAGATACTGCATGTCTCTGAAAAGTGTCGGGAATTCCCTTTAAAAAAAAGACTTCAAGACATTGTGATGGGATGGTCTTATATGATTGATAAGATACTTGGGTAAGTAGTAAAACTCTTGGTTTGAGGTACTTGGATAAGTGGACAGACTTTAGATCAAAATGTTTCTCAGTTCTAGGGTCTGTTTCACTAAATCTTCTGAGGTAATTGAATTCACTGTCATACTGAGTACTGGTTTCAAAAATGCTACCTTATCTTAAAATAATTTGTAGATATTGTGTAGCATCACATACCCTATTGATATAGTATATTTTTTTTGCAATTTTACTTGTTCTCTTTTACCTTCTTACATCACCTACCTGTAAGATTGTTGACAATTTTTTTGTGGCTCGCCACCTGTTCAGTTTATTGACTGGTTACTACTTGCCGTGTTTTAGTTTGGACCCTCTGCTATACAATAAATTAAGCTTGCCATTATTTGCTCTTTTCTTTATTTCACTTGAGTATGTAGAAACAAATTCGCCTACCTGCTTGACGCGGATAGAAGGAAAAGTTTTTAGGGTTGATGGTTTAAAAGGTTATCGCTAGCGTAAGACATTTCGTCGACTTTGCTTTAGCTGGTCCTCGCTCGTTAACCTTACTTCAACTTTTTGTTTGTCTACTCTGTGCTGGCTCTGTATAATGCTTTTTTACTTAAACTTGCCTGGCAGTTGTGTTTTCAGAATGGTCGCTCGGAGGCATACACTATCAATACACATATATAGTCTGTTTTTACAAAAAAGACCTTGATTGTTATTTTTTCTTAATAAAAAGAAAGGGAGGATTGAGTAATTTATGATAATATGGTATAAAATGTAGTTTGTAACAGGCTGTGCTAAAAGTATGTCGGACATGACATAATGATGGAGGTATTTTTGATAATGGCAGTAAATATGACTGAACCGGCCCAAAATTCATAAAATAGGCTTTGGTTTGTATTTTGAAAGTCAGAAAATACTTAGATGGAGTGTTTTTTATGGGATATCTTAGCTTTTAAATAACTAAAAGTTTTTGTACATTAGGAACTTTACAAAAGGATTTCCTTTTTTATACATTAAAGTACAAAAATAGTTTTTTTGGGATATGATTATGTTCTAAAAAAATCCAAGCTCAAATTTTCAAATCCCTCTAGGATGGTCCGCTGATCCTAACCTTAATATATAGTTTTGTTGCGGGTTGGTTTGGCTTTCACGAATATACTACTGATGCCTTTTGGGCTTTGAAAAGGGAGCAAAATCAGGCTCTAACTTCTTACATACATAGCCATGCTGGCCCTTATCTTTACAAGAGATGTTGTAGCCCTTAAAAAAACTGATATCTGGCTCAAGCTTTCTTATGCGTACTCCTATGGAGTAATATTCTCTCCGATTTGGTTCAAGAAGAAGTTTTTTTTAGGCTTTTTGATAATCTCGTTAAAACTCCTTTAAACTAAGGTTGGGCAATGGAAAATTTTATAATAAATCTGGATCTAACTAGATATATAGTAGCTTTGTGAAAATTTCACTCTCCAAAATTGGATTGGCAAAAAGCCAAGGACTCTTTTTCTGTTTTCAAAAAGAACAAAATACATGTAGAGGACTGTTTGTTTTTTATTGTGACATGGATAACAACTGGGATGCCCAGCATCACCTGCGTACAATCACATGCTAACGAATTGTTTTCTTGTGGCTATGGGTGCAGGTGAGGGCTACCTTCTTTGATAAAAGCATTCTGTCCTTAACTTGTGGCGGATCTCTTACCTTGAAGCAACATTACCTAGACTTTGAGATGTGCTTTTCTCCTAATAAACCCAAAGCATCACGACAATGTGGCATGTGCCTCCTCCCAAGCATCGACTCCCACAATATTGAGCCCCCTAGGAGATCCACTTAGCTGTCACCCAACATACCAAGCTCACCACCAAGGCCCTTAGGTTACTGAGAGACGTGCTCCGATGCATCATTCAGGCAAGCTACTTAGCTAAAAAAAATGGCACTACCAGTTTGGTAGCCAAGGTGATTTGGATACCAATTGTTGGTTACTGATTGGACATGCCACTCCTCACCAAAAGAAGAGAGATGAGGAAGTATAGAAACATAGTTTACTCTCTCTCTCTCTCTCTCTCTCTCTCTCTCTCTCTCTCACACACACACACACACACACACACACACACACACACACACACACACACACACACACACACACCAATGGCTTCATTTTCACCTTCGCCCACTAGCAGTATTGCTGTCCGTGCGAGACTCTTGAGATCGAAGTCACTTTGCACATTTTCTTCAGTGAGAATAAAGTAGTCTTCCGACTCTGAGAATTGGGATTTAGTGCTCTCTCTCTCTCTCTCTCTCTCTCTCTCTCTCTCTCTCTCTCTCTCTCTCTCTCTCTCTCTCTCATTCACACGGTGCCTCTTTGTGTCAATGTTCGTGTAGTGCACACTGCTTGAAGGAAGCAAGTGCCGCCACGTGGTCGGAGGAGGGGCCGGAATCCCTCCCCCTTTTATAATAGTATAGATTGTTGAGCTCACTTAAGATTGTTTCGGCACCATTTTAAGTTTTCATCTTCTTCTTCTCACTCCCAAGTACGTAACTTAAGCGGTTGAAGGACCTTAGATCATAGTTGCATTATTAAGTGGTTCTTGTCACTATCTTGTTTGAGAAGGAGAAACTAGCTAGTATCTCGTTATATTATTGATTTTTTCATATCTCATTGCGTAGTGTGATATGTAATGGTTGCAAATCATTGATGGCAAGGCTTGATAGAACTAGTGCTATAAAAAAACCATTTCCTTGGCCATGTTTTTAAAGGGAAAATTAATTAGACAACCGGGATTTATGGAAAAACTAGGATGTCCTCTGGGATCTATAACTAAGTTGCCCAATTTTTGACCAGGAAAATCAAGGTCAATGGAATTATAACCGGGATTTTTTCTTTTCAATTGAGAAATTTACATTACAATCCCGGATATGTTAGTACTGGATAGAACAACCACATGTACACGAGCCATACTCACATATTTACTTCCCACACCTTAGAAAGTATAGATCTTGGTAAATGAATTGGTGTGGTCCCATACACCATCTGGTTATTTTTGTTTTATTAGCCTCATATTTGTAAATCAGTTGTGTAGTCCCATACATCCTGTTGATTCTTTTTATTTTATTGGCCTCATATTGTATGTCTTGTGTTATGCAAGCATATGATATCCACTCCTAGTGAAGAAACCTCAGAAAAACATTTTGTTAAATCCAATGCATGCCTCCACATGTATAGGCCATACGCTACAAGAGTTTCTTCTAGCTTTTGACGCTCGGACGTTTGATGTTTTCTAGTGCTTTAGTCGGTGTTGGTATTTGCTTTACTATATTTATGATTGTGAAAACAATGGAAGTACCGATGTAGATACTAACGTAGATACTAACGTTTTGGTGGGGTAATTCTTTCTGAAACTTATACTACTAAGCCGCTTAATTGCTAGGGATTCTTTTTGGCATTGCTTGAGCCATGAAAATGGAATCGCTACAAGAGAATCGCTTAAGGAACGTACTTAGCGTGCTTTTGTGTTGCTTAAATGATGGTACTTTTTTTTATTTGCAAAAATTTAGCAAAATTAAAGGGTGTCACTTGTATACTGTTTTCTTTGGATGTTGAGAGTCGGGAGCTCTAAGCTTCCGACCATTTGCTATATATAGGTTAAAAACGTTCTCTCTCTCTCTCTCTCTCTCTCTCTCTCTCTCTATATATATATATATATATATATATATATATATTATTTTTTTAAATTTTTTTTCCCCCTACCTATATACAAATGTAAATCACGCTCAACAACAAGATTCAAAGCAAAAAGTGCACACTTCAGAGCATTCTACATACACTACAACAAAAAACAGTCGATGAATTTGTGCAATTTTTTTTTTGAAAGTATGATTGAAAGTAATATACAAGTAGATTAGAATTGGGAAAGGGTGTCACTTGTAAAGTGTTTTTTTTGGATGTTGAGAGTCGGAAGCTCTAAGCTTCCGACCACCGACCATTTGCTATATATAGGTTGATAAGGTTGTGTGTGTGTGTGTGTGTATCTGCACACACACACATACTTACACAAGTCTCTCTCTCTCTCTGTCTCTCTCTCTCTCTCTCTCTCTCTCTCTCTCTCTACACTCACACAACGCTCTCTCTGTCTATTTCTCTCTTTGTCTACCTACATACAAATGTAAATCACGTCCAACAACAAGATTCGAAGCAAAAAGTTCACACTTGAGAGCATTCTACATACACTACAACAAAAAACAATCGACGAATTTGAGCAAAAAAAAAATCAAAAGTAAGAGTGATAATGGTATGGTTCTTTTTTCCTTGACACTACATGAATAAACAAAGACAATTGAAACAAATTGAATATAAATGAACAAACTTGAAAGTAATATACAAGTACACTAGAACTGGGAAAGGGTGTCACTTGTAAACTGTTTTTTTGTTTGACGTTGAGAGTCGAGAGCTCTAAGCTTCCGACCATTTGCTATATATAGGTTAATGAGTCAGTCTCTCTGTGTGTGTGTGTGTGTGTGTGTATCTATACGTACACACACACACACATACTTACACAAGTCTCTCTCTCTCTCTCTACACTCACACAATGCTCTCTCTGTCTATCTCTCTCTTTGTCTACCTACATACAAATGTAAATCACGTCCAACAACAAGATTCGAAGCAAAAAGTGCACACTTGAGAGCATTCTACATACACTACAACAAAAAAGAATCGGGGAATTTGTGAAAACAAATCTCAAAAGTATGAGTGATAATAGTATGGTTCTTTTTTCCTTGACACTACACAAATAAACAAAGGCAATTGAAACAAATTGAATATAAATGAATAAACTTGAAAGTAATATACAAGTAGACTAGAACTGGGAAAGGGTATCACTTGTAAACTTTTTTTTTTTGGACGTTGAGAGTCACGAGCTCTAAGCTTCCGACTATTTGCTATATATAGGTTGATAAGGTTCTCTCTCTCTCTCTCTCTCTCTCTACACTCAGACAATGCTCTCTCTATCTATATCTCTCTTTGTCTTCCTACATATAAATGTAAATCACGCTCAACAGCAAGATTCAAAGCAAAAAGTGCACACTTGAGAGCATTCTACATACACTACAACAAAAAAGAATCGGTGAATTTATGCAAATTTTTTTTTTCAAAAGTATGAGTGATAATGGTATGGTTCTTTTTCCCTTGACACTACATGAATAAACAAAGACAATTGAAACAAATTGAATACATTTGGAAGTAATATACAAGTAGACTAGAATTGGGTGAATCATACCAAATATATGGATCATCAATGTATGTATATAAACAATGTCAACGTGTGTACATGATCAATCTATCTAAATATAGCAAAATGTCACTATCGACTATATTTCATCATCGGAATCGTCGTCTGCTATGTCTTAGTATGTGGAGGTGGTTGTTGTGATGATGCAGCACATGCCCGCTCCTTGTCTATCTCTTGCCTTGCTTCTCCTCTCTTGAGACAATCATGAGATCTCTCTCGCCGTGAACCCTTTACACCAATGTACAATGCCTTATACGCCTCAACAAAATGGTGTTGCTGAGAGGAAAAACAGGTCATTTTTAGAAATTCTTGAATTGTGTACATCTCTATTAGCAATCGGATAGTAAAGAGTTAATTACATCTTGGAAATTTAGTGTTGGATCCTTCTCCTCAATGATGGTCACTATCTGGTCAAAGCTAGGTAGTAAGGCTGCAAGAAGAACTGCAATTTTGTCCTCCTCTGGTACTGCACTATTTACATAAGCTAGTTGTGTGGTCATGCTTTTAAGGCAATTGACCAAGCTTGAAAAATCTTTGTTATGTTCCATTTTTTATTTGTATAGATTCTTCTTTAAGATCACTTTACTCTTATTTTTCCTAGTTCGAAAGTTTTTTTCTAGTGCTTTCCATGCAATTCATGAGGTTTCACAATCATCCATAAAGTGTTCATAAGTGTCATGTATTGTAGTGATTATCATTCCTAATGCGTGCTCGTCCTTGGCTTGATTTTGTGTGCTCATAGCTCATGCCTGTATGTGTGCTCCATCAATGGATGTGTTAACCCTCACGGCTCACGAACACCCTATCACCTACGACGGACGTTGTAACCTACGATGGACATTGTATTATTTACTTGGTAGAGTCAGGTACCGGGCTTGTCGGTCCAATATAAAAAGGGTAAGAGTGATCGCCGATGAGAGGCGCACTCTAACTGGAACATTCAAGGGATTAGTTGGCTAAACATGGACGCCCAAGTGTGAATGGAGCGAGCTCATATAAAAGTCAACTAAACCTAAAATTCACTCGTTCTCTCATTGTGCAATTGAAGAGTGCTCTTGCTCCATCTCCATCTTCTCCTTCTTCCTCTCCTTGTGTGTGTGTGTATGCGAGCGAGAGAGAGAGAGAGAGAGAGAGAGAGAGAGAGAGAGAGAGAGAGAGAGAGAGAGAGAGAGAGAGAGAGAGCATTGTGACGACGGCACGGCGGCGGTGAAGCGGTTGAGTGCGGCGTAGTGGCGTCTCCTTCTTCTTCGCGGCAAGGAATCCTCCACGACAAGAAGCGTAGAGCGGTGAGTGACACACCAATGCCATCTTTGAGCTTACTAGTTTAGGCTTGTTGTGTGCTTGGAGCCATTTGTGGCTCGCACACGGTGCATCGGCAAGTTCCTTGCATTGACACGTGCGACATTCGTGCACATTTTTGGCACCGTTGCCGGGGAATGCCATACACTAAGATTGAATGGCACTCTGTGCTTCTTTTGTGGTGCAATTTCAATTGTAGGAAAGGTAAGGAAGGAGGGTGTGTGTGTTGAGAAGAAGGATTTTGTGTTACTACTACTGTGTATTTTTTGTTAATGGAGTTTTCAAAGGTACTGTGTTTTTTTCTCTCTGTAAGGTGTTAGTATTAAGGTTGTTAGTTCTGTGTAATGTAATGTACAGTAAGTAGAAAGTAGATCTGTGAGAGCTAATAGAGTGCGTTAGTGTGTAACAGTAGGTATATTGGTTGGAAGTAGGTAGGTAGAGTGTGTGTGTGCTCTCGCGCAGGCCGCGGCGACCTTATCCTGTTTTTTTAAAAAAAAAGTAAAAATAAAAAAATAAAAATTTAAATAAAAATAAAAATTTAAATAAAAATAAAAATTTTAAAGGTAGGACCAGGATCGGGAATATCTCCCAGACCCAAGCACAGACCCAAGCCTAAGCTCACGCTTAGGCTTAGGCATCTATCGTCCTTTAATTATGAATTTTAGCTTCACACGTAGCTAAAAATCGATTTTTTTGAGGACCAACAGAGCTTCAGGTGATCGAACGTTGTGCCGTAAAGCACACCGTGACCCTCTGAGTGATACGCTCATTTTGAGCTATCACACACTTTAATAAAAAATATCGATCATTAAAAAAAATTAAAAACGTAAAAAGCACGAGTGAAAATGGATGCTTAAAAAAGTAAGCGGTTAACGTTCGAGGTTATTCACTGACGCTTGTAGGGTGCCAAAGAAACATGCATTTGCGCTCTGCTGGTCGTGTGCTAGAGATGGAGCAACTAGAGAGAATTTTGACTTACGCGAGTTCTCAATATCCACCTACTTTAGGTTCCGGGTCCTCAACGGGGACCCAAGGTAGTACAAACCAAGACCCGAACATAGCGGCTAGTGACTCTTCCTCTGACTACGACGTCATGGAGGGTTTCCCAATGCCTAATCCCGATAGCTCAAGCCAAGACATGCACGCCATGGGCCCGCGGTCCGGGCCGAGCGTGCTTAGCCACTTGAAGGAAACCTTTAGTAGAGCCACTCGCTCCAAACATGGAGCTAATGATGTAAATGAGGGGGGTGGGGAAGTAAATTCTCCATTCGTGACCAACATAGACCCTATACCCTTATAGAATGTGCACGTGAATACTTCATTCACTGCACCTCTTGACTCTGCAGATTTATTTCCCTCAGAGGTCATATTAGTCCATGGTAGAAGCCTTGCCGAAGTGCAAGAGATTGAGCGGTATATCCTTGCAGCAAGGGAAAAGGAAGTCGAGATCTTAAGCAAGGCGGAGCAACGAAGAGAGTTAAAAGCAAAAGCCCCTATGTCAATATCCTTGCTAAGAGAGAAATTGAGTGCTCCTGACTTAGCAACCGCTAAGGGCCAACCCCTAGAAAGCAACACTGCATCTAGCTCAAAGGACACCCCTAGCATCTCAATCCTAGATGGAGTGTTCCTAAATGAGAACTAGGAGTATGAACTACAAACAAAAACTCTGACCGACCTATACACAGGTCACACCTATCACGTGGGTTGGTTAGATATCCTACAATCCACAATGGAGGATCAACAACAAAGAGTTTGTGAGGTCATCCATAGGGTCATTGAGTTAGAGAGACAGAACAAGGGGATCAACATGCCTTCAACGGGTCTCATGAGATTCTTAGATACAGGAAAGGCTAAACAACCGACCTTATCGCAAATGGAGACTCCCTCGGTAAGTCCGATGGATCCTCCATATGTTGTTTCTCCAGGGGTCTCAGTGCAATCTAAGCCCACAAGTGATAGCTTCACCTTTCCAAGTCTAGCTCATCTTTCCCTTGATGACACCACGGCTACCATGCCTACCCCAATGATAGGCATGCCGAGAAACACGCCATGGACCTCATTTGTTAGTAAAGCACCACTACATGGTAGCTCAATGCGTGCAACAGTACCTACAAGTGTGTACCAATCGTATGCACCTATGGGTCATCGCACTCATGTAGTCCCTACCCCTCCCATTGTTTCAACTACCTATGCTCCACAACCACAACACCCAAGTTCTTATTTCCATGGGACTATACCGGCTACCATTAGCATGTCACATCCGACGTCTGCTATGCCTAGGGCCACCCATATGAACTATGGACCACCACATGGCACAACATCGTACCCAACATGGAACCCAAGAGCTTCCTATGTGCCAAGTCCAATGCCAATACCTACTCCACATGTAGTCTCTAGAGCGCCTTCACCCACGGTGCCTGCTCATTTAGGTGACTTGGCAACATTTGCTCAAGCTATTCTCAAGCTATTGTTGAGAATATGTGTAACACGCCTGATAGAGAGCCTAGAAGTAAGGCAGTACAAATAGCCAAGCTCACACAAAAATTTAGTGGAGACGGGGATGTGAGAAAGCATATCGAAGTGTTTGAACAAATATACGATTCTTTAGGAGAACACAATGACCTGCATAAGAGTAATTCTTTAAGCCTAAACTTAAGTGGAAAGGCTAGGTATTGGTATAGAACCCTAAGGGTGGTAGAAAAAATGATTTACCCTACTCTTATGAGACGGTTCTTGAAAGAATACATACAAGAGGGAGTGCTTTGGGGTGTAGCTTCTCAGCTTCTGAAAGCCCAAGGAGAGGAAGGAGAGTCGGTGATAGACTTTATTAGTCGCTTGAAGCATTTGAATTCTCGTTGTAATCCAAATGAGCGCTTCAATAATAATCAATTGCTTGATAGATTCATTAGGGGAGTACGACATGAGGATATCTACAATGGCCTAGTCATTAGAGGTATCACCACTTGGGAAGCAGTCACCACCAATGCGATCCAATTGGAGGATAATTTAATGATTCAAGGAGAAAGAATGTCTGTTGAGCCTAAATCTATTAGCTCGCAAGCATCAGGGCATCATCCAATGACCCTAAAGCCTATTGCTAAAGACCCAAAGATATCTGATATGACTTTAGTAGATCTCACCAAGGCTATTCAAGAGAGTCTTAGAGACAATCGGGCTCCGCAAAACAATCATATGTATCCAAGAAGGGAGTAGCAATGGTGCTAAGTATGCTCTGGACCGCATAGTACCAGTGAATGCCCTACTTTTAGAGTAAAATTTAATGGGAACTTCAATGCCTATGGGAGGTATGGTCATCAAGCTAAGGATTGCATAGTATTTAAGTGCACGATGGCCAATAGACCAACCTTAGCATGAACAGACACACCTCGAGTGCATGTGCCGGCCCCACCTCTTGAACAAACATCACAACACATGGTCCCTAGGGCCCAAAATGTTGTTCAAACAACACCCTTACCACCTCCAGTGCTAGGACCGCAACCACTACATCCGAGAATCACTTTTGTGAATCAAGTGGGTTGTGAGTCATCTATTGCTTCTTTGGAAGGTTGTGAGGAAGATATAGATCGTAATATTGCCTATGGGATGGATGTGCTTGAAGAAAGTCCACAATACTACATGGAGGACTATTGGGGACAAGTCAAACCTGTCTATCAAGTAGCTGCTCTTGCTGTAAGAGGCCAAAATATCAATTACACTGCTAAGAGACCACCTCTTCAATGCTATGAGTGTGGAGGTCCACGTCGTGTAGCCGAGTGTCCTATTAGGCTACAAAAGGACGCCACACTAATGCAAACCAGTCAAGCAAGCACGTCTACAATGCCGATACTCATGTGTAATCGATGTGGCATAGATCATTTGATTGCCCAATGTCCAAATAATCCAAATGCACCGAAGATCATGCTGTTAAACTTGATTGAAGTTACCGAGGAGCCATCACAAAGTACACCTGTGGTACCAGTAAACGTACTCACACGATCGATGCTCCAAAAACAAAATTATATTCTTGAGGAAAGAGACACGGCATCAATTGACCAATCTCAGAAAAAGAAGAAAACACAAAGAAAGAGATCGCAAAAAGCAACGAAGTAACATAGGGATTGGTGACGACCCCATATATATGAACGGCACTGAAGAAGATTTTGATTGTAGTGAAACCATGGAGACCAAAACGACCACTAAGATAGAAACCAACAAGGAAGATCTTCATGAGCCACAATGGCCAAGATCCAAGAAGAAGATAGGAACTTATCCAAACCCTATAGAGGAGATTGAGCGAGTCAAGCAATTAAGGAGTTTGGTAGAAGATACCGAAAGGGTCTAGAACCATCACCTAGGCAGATCCCGATTACAGACACCGTGTTCCCTACGCAACAACAACATCACCAAGTCCATAGACCCTTAGCCATACCTAGTGTCATCCAAGAAGAAAGTGACTTAAAGTCATGGGAAAGTGGGCGTACTCACTTCTTGATGGAAAGAATGTTTAGAGAGGGACTACCTGAGCCTATCGAAGAAATGGAGATCCCATCTTCCCCACGTCAAGAGACTGAAGTCCAAAAGGTGCCGTTAAACATTGCCAAATTGATGGATTTCATGTCTTCAGAAGTTAAAACCACCATCATGTCCAAACTATATAAAGACCCTGAGCTAGTCTCAGCTCTTTGAGCCTTCCTCAATGGAGAACTGAAGTTTGGGCTACCACAATTTGCACAGATAGATGGAGCTGGGGAGATGCCAATAGAGGAGGAACACTTAGATCCACAACCCAACCTAAATGAGAACCTTGTTATAGAAATACCTGTTAACAAGTTGGGACAATACTTTGAGGGTGATGAATCCAATGTGACCATACCAATCACTACTAAGGGATTAGCTGTGAAGGGAATCCTTGATGGTGGCACTGGGATTATCATTGTGACTAAAAATTGCTGGGAAACTATGGGAAGACCTCACCTTGCGACCACAACCATAGTAGTGAAGATGGCCAATGAGTCTATTGTTAAACCTATTGGGATGCTAAAAGATCTCAAGATCAAGTTCTTTGGACATAAAATAAGGATTACCTTCATTGTTATGGATTTCTCCAAACACACTATGGCATCGGAAATGATCTTAGGATGTCCTTTCATGAGGGAAGAAAAAATGGTGCATGACTGGTCTAAAAACCATGTCCACTTGCAGTTCCAAGATTCTGTCATTCGAGTGGATCTTGTGACTGGTCGAGCACATCCTCTAGGAAATAGGTTTATAATTGATCATAGATTTGACACCACAATTCACTCGGCCCCATTTCAGTATTGTTACATGTGTAAAGCGGACACTGATGTTGGGACAAATTCTCCTTATATGGATATACTACCAGGGATGACTGAGTCAGACAATGTGTATTGGGTCCACCTAGCAGCAACCATAGATGCTTGGGGAAATAGGGGGACAACTTGGGTAACACCTGAGGGGGATGAAATTCCCGTACCCTTAAATATGCTACAAGCAATGCATATAGCTTCTGACAAGACTCATCCTAATATAACAAAGAAAACATACAAGTGGGTCCCTAAAGCTTCTTTAGTGACCATAGCTAGTGCTAAACAAATAGAATCCTTGTAAGAAATGTACCACTCGCTCCAAGAAAAGTAAGAAAATGTTGCGATGGATACCTAAACTAAAATTGAAAGCCCAAGGCTACTATCAAGGAAATGATCAAATCTGGGTGCCAAAACATAGATTGTGTTCTTACTTGTCACTTGACCCATGTAAGACCAATCTTGTAGTTCCAAAACAAATCGAGATCGTGGAAAGAAAAAAATCACTGAATGCTACACACCCCCTCCAGAGCTAGTTTGGGTACCGAAGAAAGAACTATTTGTTCCACCTAGCTCAGGAAGGGGGGAGTCCCATGAAGCTTCTAGCTCCTCATGTAATGATTAATAGAGGTAAAAGCTTCTCCACAGCTTCCACCTACAATAGTGGACCTCCATAAAGCCACAAAAGAATCCACACCTCCCAGTGTTCAAGAATCACCTCATGAACCACTTCAAGTTCGATCCTGGGAGAGTACCTTACCACCCTTGCAACTCGACGAGGCACCTAAGGTAATAGAAAACTACTAGTGAGGCGGTCCGGGGCGGGCAACAAGAAGAGTGGCCTCTAAGCACTCTTCTAGGCTCCCGTGATGCTCAATTGGGTTGGGGTTGGAAAAAAACAACAACACACACAAAAACCCGCAACCTAACCCTACACAAATTTGGGGCACCACCTAGTTTTGGATGCGAACTAGGACGCGTAGAGAGAGAGAGAGAGAGAGAGAGAGAGAGAGAGAGAGAGAGAGAGAGAGAGAGAGAGAGAGAGAGAGAGAGAGAGAGAGTGTGCTTGGACTGCTTTGAAATGTTCGACAGTGATCAAGCAAACAAAATTATATATATAAGAAAAAGAGGGAAGGGGGAGGGGGTGCTTGTTGCACTAATACCTTCTTACAAATCTGTCATGACCAATGAAAGTGAGATTAGTATTTTTTCGACATAGCTTGAGTAAATTACACCATAACACATCACAAGAAAAGCCACCCCAATCACTGTCTTAAGGCCAGGGGAGTCCTCTCCACCCTGTCGCCCTCTTACAGTATGTGGGATTTATGGCTAAATTGATGACAACACCCAGAGACAACCTATCAAGAACTTTTAAAAAAACACCAAGACACTTACACATCATTGTTGTCCATTACTTCACGTTGGAAGAGAGACAAAGTATCCAAGCTTACTCCAAATCCACCCTCCTTGATTCAGCAAATGTTGGGCTTACACTAGTAGGAGAAATGATAGATTTTCTACTCTCAATTGAATGATCACTCTCTCTTACAATGGCATAGAGTTCCCTTGCTAATCACCCCTAATACAACACATGCATATGCATAAGACAATGATCTTCCACTCAAGAGCTCCTTCTAGAGAGGTTGAACTTGGCTTCTCAAGCTATAGCATAGTGCTCTTGCTTATGACTCTCCCATTTGTGCTAGCTACACCCTCCTTTTATAGAAATTTTGAGGGCTAGGGTTACTCCTCTAACCATGGTTGGGTTAGATTTTGAGTACTTATCTAATTTCTTTTGCTTGGAATTATCAAGAAGTTGGTGTGGATAGATGAAGAAGAGAGAGAGGAGAGAAGTGGAGGTGATAGGACTTTTCATAGTAGGTTAGTGTTAGTAAATTAGTAGAGTTAGTATTTTATTTGATTTACAAATGGAATTGGATATTTACAATGGGAGTATCCATGTAGGATACAAATAAGGAATAAAAAACTCTTAAAGTAAGAAAATATGGATTTCTTACAATGTTGATGCTCCAAGTGTTTTGAGTAGGGTCAATTTTGACGCTTATTGACGGTCCACTAGCTTTGACGGTACGTTTTTTCTCCACTCTTGGCCTTCCTTGGGAGCCAAGGTAAGTGAACATGAGTAATCAATCACCATGATGCTGTCTTTCAAGAGAAGAGGCTGAATTTTGTGGTTTTTTGATAGATATGGGTAATATGGATGAGGAAAAATGAGACTAGGTGGTCAATTTTGCGATGGCAGTGTGTGTAGGAGACATGATTTCACCATGGTTTCTCTTATTCTTCAAGGTTGAGAAGAAGGTGAGTAGGGTGCAGAGAGGAGTGGTGAGAGAGGTGGGGATGATGAGTGGAGAAGTGTGTGTGAAAGAGGAAAATGATACAGTGGAAGAGGGAGTGTGGCTGCATAGCACGGGCAAACTGGGGTCCACCAATAAAATCATAGCTCACAACTCGTAGCTCAAAAAAATATGAAAAACGTTGAGATAAAAGTTCAGCCCACGAGCTAAAACTTTTATTTGTATCACCTTTTCAAATTTGGAGAGCAAGTGATCTTTAAAAATTCAGCAAAACCGACTGTTTTTTTCCACGGCACAAAGTCCTTGTGAGGTCCTTCTTTGGATGATTCTTTTGAATACCTCTAAGAGTGAGCCCCCCATAGTGCATGCATGCATGCCACATACCCTTGACCTTATTTGGTAGGTCTATAATTGAAGATATTGTTGAGATCATGATATAAATGAATAGTACAACTAAGGAAATCAAATATTGAGGGGTCTAAAAAAATATGTACATGTCAAATATAAATAATATAGGTGGAAAAAATATAAAGAGGTTAAAATAAATCTCTCTCATTATAATTCTACCACAAAAAAATAAATTATTTTTGGTGTTCTAATTTATGAGAGTAATAGAAAATAGATGTAGGAAGGAAAAAATGACAATAGTGAAAAAATATACACATAAATAAACTAGTTTTTTTGGATTTTTGTTGGGATGGATTTACACCAAAAATAAGAGAAGCTTACATGAAATTATTTTTATATGGAATAAAGAGTATGCAAAATGGTAAGAAAAAATATGGTAATGGTGAGTCAATGTACATAGCATAAATAACACACCATAGATAGAAATATTTAAATAAATACCAAAATAATTATAAAAAATCCTTTTATTTAGGCCCTATATACAATGAAATATTTACACACAAATGGGCCATAATATACTTATATTTTTTATTATTTTTATTATTTTTATTTATTTTTGGCTCAACTAGCCCAATGACTAGCTAATTAAGGGTTTTTAAGAAGATATGGGAAAAGTCCCCTAACTCACACACACCTATATACAGTGAAAGGGTGAGGGTAACCACAATGTTTGAGTGATTTGATAGGGTGAGGTAACTCACTATGGAAATTACAGAGAGCCGAAAAACGGCTATTACTAGCAAAAATACTCACCTATTACCAACTGGAACAATTGGTTTCAACGGGTGGCAAGCACATTTCAAACAGTATGACCTACCCAAGGAAGGGGGGAAGTCTTTACTCACATCATCCTATTGAATTATTTCCCTCTTATCCTTCTTTCGCTGACCTCTCAATATCCCAATCTTAGGGAATGTATATATAAAGCCTTATACTCACAAAAAGGAAAAAAAGTAAAGAGCAAGAGAAATTAGCAAACGGATATGCACAATAAAAGTCATAACATTGTCATACCTACACATTCACATCCGGTACACTGAAACAGAAACCTATGTCCTCAAACACCTTTGATTCTCATCACTCGAGTGCTGGAGGGTAGGTAGAATTAGTATGATAGGAGTGTTTCTGTTTTAGAGTTGAGTGATTTGCAAAGTTCTTTCTTCCCACTGATGTGCCTCCTAGAGGTATTCTTTGTGTTTCCTAGTGTGTACAGGAACGTGTTGCTGATGCTAGGATTTGGACCTTCATGGAATCTTTCTCTCATCCACTTTTCAAATCAAGCGTGATCATCAACACAAACAGGTGTTTCTTGTCCATTAACATTTCCCCTTATCTTTTTTTCATACATGTTTGTCTGCTTTGATTGTGATTGGTAGCATAATATTCAACGCATTTTCTTAGTACCAAACATTAAATTCAATGTAATTTTTTGTCATAATCACTTGTCTAGATTTAAAAATCAAGCAGTCCGACTTAGCTAGTTTGACCAAGTTAGGTGTTACAGATCTTCTCTTAATACAATGGGGAATGCATTCCTAATAATCAATGGTTACTTAGGTTCTTAATCCGATTTAGGCAGCATTGCGTGAAATGTACTAGGGCTTTCTAGTGGGCTTAGTCCCTATTGACCTTTAGCTTAAGTATTCTAAAGGGAGTTTACTAATGTGATGAGCCTGGGGAGGGTAGCAGTGTTATATGACCCCCCAAAGTTACAAAATTAAAATATTGAAAACGAACAAACAAAAAAAATCAAAGTGCCACAATGTAAAATCTTAAGCTGGAAGAGAAAGCTCAGCTTGATTTGGTCCTCCACTCACATGTATCGCCTATAGTACTAGAGCCCTAGAGGTTCCCAGTGTGGGTGCTTTTCCTTGAAAAGCAAAAAACCAAAGGCATACAAAATAAGCATACACATCAAAATTGAATCACTGTGAAAAGACTTTGGGGGGTCAAAGAAAAAGTAATCAGTCAGGCGATGATTTCATGAGAAATCCCTTTTATCGTAGCTTAACTACAAGGTCTTCTAGGTATAGCCTCTAGTCAGCCCTTGGACATGAAATACTTGGCTCTCGCAATTAAACAACTTAATTGACCAGAGAAAATTGAGAAGCTTACCCATGGTATTAATAGTCGCTCTTTAGTGCCTTTTGACAGTTAAATTAGCAACCACAGACTCGTTTAATTTTTTACCTTTACAGCTGTTTATGCGTTTGATTATATTGCAATTTAATGTTTATTGTTGCTGACAAATGGTTTAAAATTTTGTTAACAATCAAATTGTCTGCTTACAATTGCATATGCTTTATAATTTCTTATGAGAATGCAATTACTGTGCCAATGTTGTTTGATTTTGCAGTGTGACTGAAGGAGGCTAAGGACATTCATCGCAAAAGCTCTTCCACCTCGATGAAGGAGCTTCAACTCAATAGCTTCCGAGGACGGAATACATCATGATGGGGGGCATGTTAACCCTCACGGCTCACGGACACCCTATCACCTACGACAGATGTTGTAACCTACGACGGACGTTGTATTATTTACTTGGTAGAGTCAGGTACCGGGCTTGTTGGTCCAATAGGAAAAGGGTAAGAGTGATCGCCGATGAGAGGCGCACTCTAACTGGAACATTCAAGGGATTAGTTGGCTAAGCATGGGCGCCCAAGTGTGAATGGGGCAAGCTCATATAAAAGTCCACTAAACCTAAAATTCACTCATTCTCTCATTTGTGCAATTGAAGAGTGTTGTTGCTCCATCTCCATCTTCTTCTTCTTCATCTCCTTGTGTGTGTGTGTGTATACATGAGAGAGAGAGAGAGAGAGAGAGAGTGAGAGTGTGTGCGATCGAGCATTGCGAGGACGACACGGCGGCGGTGAAGCGGTTGAGCGCGGCGTAGCGGCGTCTCCTTCTTTTTCGCGGCGAAGAATCCTCTACAATAGGAAGCGTAGAGAGGTGAGTGACACACCAACGCCATCTTTGAGCTTACTAGTTTAGGCTTGTTGTGTGCTTGGAGCCATTTGTGGCTCGCACATGGCGTATTGGCAAGTTCCTTGCATTGACACGTGCGGCATACGCACACAGGATGATGGATGAGTGATCGTTCGCTTGATTCCCACAACTGATTTTTTATTAAGTAGCCTTTCAACTTGGTTTGCCAAGTGTGAAAGCCCTCCCCGTTAAATTTCCTAAGCCCTTTCTCTTCCATTGTGATTTGGAGCGGTCTTAGCACTTGGACTTTATGCCAAGGCCAATGTTTGAAACCCTCACAAACGCACAAAGTCAATAGATATGTATCTCAAGATGTTATTGTGCTTGGTGCATGATATTTTTAAATTTTAATTTGGTTATGAGAAAAGAGGGAGAGAGGATTTCCCTCGAATATTCCTATGTGAATTACCCCTCCATTTAAAAGTGAAGTCACCCTTCAATAGGAAGTGTATGTTGCCTTGATGCCCCGAAGAAGCTTCAGGGAATTCTTTGATTACTTGATGTGAATATTATTTTGAAGGCCCTTTCTCTTGAAGCTCGAGTGAACCCTTCAAGCTTGTACTTATGCTGCTCTTCAGATCGAAGGAACTACCCTATTCTTGATGCTATGGTGGCAGATGCGGTTCCTCTACTAGTGGGATACACCCCCTATGGCGGGTTGAGAACCTCTTGGGAGGTGGCCTACCCATGGGAGGCACCCCTTAAAAGGGATAGTGGACTTGAATATGATTTTTAGAAGCGTGCACACGAAGGGGGGGAGCATGTGCACCCAATAAAAATAGTCTTTTGTAGTTTGCTACCAAACTTAGCGTCCACCGACGACCCGCGGGCAAGAGAAGCTGCACACAAGAAGAGCCCGCAGTGGACTAGCCAAGCTTATGAAGCCAATTTAATTCATCTGCCTCACGTTCGTCCACTGTGAGCATGAAGTGAGCTCTACACACACACCCAAAAGGTCAATGGCCTATTTTGGGAATGCTAGCCACACCACCTCGAGCTTTTGTTTGTCAAAGTCTCGAATTTGGCAGAGCTACACACACACACACACACACACACACACACACACACACCTATTATTGGATGCAAAATTGAATGGTCTAATCCTCTTGGATTTTGTTTAAGGGCTCTTTGCAAAGTTGCACGAGAGATCTTTAAGCATGACTTTTGAATACAAGGGACTGGTCTTGCGGTTGATTAAAAAAACCATTCCAATGTAAGGTGGATTAAGTGAGAAAACTACACACAATGCAAAACCTAAACACACAATCCTTCTATTATGTGTCAAAAATATAAATAAGCTTTCATGTGTAGTGATACACATCTCTAGTTGATGATGAGGATGTCGTCTATGATGAAGCTTCTTGTCATTCTCACACATGACACGGTCATGTAATCCAAGAATTGCAGATGGAAATCTTGCAACGACAAGCTTTACCTTTCAGCCTTGAGAGCCATACTTTTAGTGATTATGCACTGCCCAATCGTTTACTACCTTTAGTATAGATTTATAATTACAGAATCTATGGAGGATTGCATGGAATATATCTTCCTAAAGATGAAGATATTTTTAGCTTTTGGGGTGCTCATTACATGATAGATCCTTCAAACTTTCTTCAATTGAAATACGACTAACTTGGTCTCTAACACTAGGGTTTCTACTGTGGTATAATCTACCTCATTGCAAATACATCAAGAATTCACTTGGAAAAACCCTAATATGTTACCTCTTATTATGCATCCATGTCCTCTAATTGAAAGCACTTTGAGCCGCACACTCTAGGCCTTGCAATTTGTCAAAAAAGAATTGCTGGCTATGAGTTTACAGTCACTCTGTGAGTCAAAATCTGAAACCAGCAAAGTTTATCGTACTTTTGGTAGAAATTCTTGTTTTTCTTGTAAAATCCACGACACAAATCCTAATTGAATTTTGAAAAGACCACTATGCTCCTAGGGACTAGTGCTAGCTATGGTATGAGTCTAAGCTCAATCTGTGTGACAAAGGTACTTGTGTGTCAGATCTTGATGAAACTTGGTACACAGCTTTCCCTTAGTCCAATGAACCTTGCTATATGGTTTTTATGTGATTTGGATCAATTTAGGTCACCCAAAAGTCAAACCCTAGGTCTATTTGACAGTTTTTGGACTTGAATTGCTTTTGCCATCTTTTGACCCACTTCTTGAAGTTTTTTGGCTATCTTGTTGGAGATTTTACCTGTATTAGTCTGTGCTACAAGTCTATATGGTCTCTATTCCAAAAATAAAAAAAGGTACATCAATCACAATCCATGTTCCATTGGATCTAGACCCCAAATTTGGCTAGATGATAACTTGCACTCTAAGTAGTCTACTCCACCAGTTATTTTTGTCAATCAAAAGAAAGTTTTTGTGTCTGCCCTACGGTTTTTGTTTAGCAATTGGTTTCTTGATGATTTGGTCTACTTTTTTGCATTTTTTTCTATAGTGTCCATTACAAAAGCTATTCTACTTGTTGTCAGCTATTGACGGGAGCAAAGCGAACCCCGAACCCCGACGGCCTCTAAAACACCGGGGACCGAATGGCGTGCCTCGAGCCTGTCATAGTAAAGCAAACAGGGGGCACCACCTAGCTTCAACGGCTAGGACGCAAACAACACACCACCATAACAAAGTTTTCATCCAAGAGAGATGGATGCTTGGGAGTAATGATGAAAAGGAAAGGGAATGAGATCAAGTGAGAGAGAGAGAGAGAGAGAGAGAGAGAGAGAGAGAGAGAGAGAGTGAGGGAGGGGGTATAGAGGCTTAGTACTTAGGCGTCACAAAAGGATGGCGAATCCGCACACCCTTCACACATACACAAGCTCACTCCAAAACACAAGACTAAGTGGCGATTCCGCACACCTCACATGGGCAAAACATTGCAAGAAAACATACTCACAAAACCTCAAGCTTTATTTAGAGAATTAGGCGATGAAATGGGGAGCATAGGGTAGGGGAATGAGAAGGGAGAGAGTGGTAGAGCACATGGGGGATAGGTGGGAGTTGATGGCGAAGACTCGCACGAGGATTATGGCCATCATCCTTCATTTAGTTGCCCTTCATCTTCCATAGCCAAGGGTGTAGAGGTCATGCTCAAGACAAGCATGGTGATTGCGGTGATGGTGATGGTGTGTGTGTGTGTGTGTGCACTAGGCACACACAGTGCATAGTGTGTTCTTTGGTGATGTTGTGTGTGTATTTAGTGTGATAGTGACCCCTCTTTATATAGGGGAGGAGGGGAGAGGAATTCTAGAATTTAGAAATGAAGAAATCATTATCTACATAGGCCATGTGACTGTGGGCCCCACTTGTCTGGCTGTGTGTATATGTGCTAGAACAGCAGTCTCATGAGAGAGAGACTAAGAGAGAGAGAGATGGGTTGATGAAAAAAAGTGAGAGGTGACATGGAGAATAAAGTAATTACAAGAGGGGAGAGAGGGGAGTGTGTTCAGAGGTGAATCTGTGTGCAGATGTGTGTGAACACAAGAAAAATCAAGTAACCACCGGGTGGGGATGGGTCTGTGGGCACCTTTTTCAGTGAAACTGAGTGTGTGTGAGTGTGGGGGAGGTTATTTAGATATAAGACAAGAGACATGGCTCCCTTTAGAGAGAGAGGGGGGTATTTGGGTCATGGGATATGATAGGAGAGAGAAAGAGGGGGTGGGGTATACTATTTTGGAAGATAGGGTAAGTTGCATGTGAGTTAGGGTGCATTATTGGTGAGTTATAATGCATTATTGGTGAGAGGTGGGGTAGCTTGAGGGGAGAGATAAAGGAGAAAGGACAAGGGGAAGAGAGAGGGGGTTGACCTTTTGAGTGGAGGAGAGGAAAAGGGACACCCGGCGGGGCAACAATGAAGAAAAAGGAGGCAAGGTGGGGATGGGCTACCCCGCAGGCATGAGGTGGCCTATTTTACCTTTCTTATATATTTACATAATCATACTTTATTTTTTTCTTACTTTTTCCAATGCTTTTTTATCACTCCCTCCCTAAGAGGGGGTTTTCATGGGGTGGGGACGAGAGAAGAGGGGAATGGGAGCTTGGCTTGTGAAAAGCCCCCATCATTAGCCCTCCCCTTTTGGCTAGAGGAATTCATGTCTCTAGCTCATCTGTTTGATCATTATTGTCGAAGGTGGCGGCTGATGGTGTGTCCTCTTTTGGAATGTCAATTGGTGGAGCCTGGTCAAATCGAAGAAAATAAGGTTTAAGTCGCCAACCATTTACCCTGGTTTTATGAAGTTTTCCATCAGCCTCCATAAGCTGGTAGCTTCCATTGGCATACTTTTTCCTGATGATGAAAGGGCCTTCCCATCGGAGCAAGAGTTTCTTATCCTTGCGCGTGTTGAAGCGATTGTCGTAGCGGAGCACCAACATTCCTTTCTTCAATTCTTTTTTCCGGAGATGCTCGTTAAAGCTAAGCCGTCTATGCTCTGCTTGTGATGCATAATAATTTATTGCTTCTTCTCTGTCCAGGTGCAGTCTTTCCAAGTTGATGATGTGATCTCTCAAATGCATGTTGGGTTGTTGAAGTTGGCTTGCCATTACTCTGAGACTTTGTAGTTGCACTTCAATGGGCAAGATGGCTTCCTTACCAAATACTAGATGATACGGTGTGAATCCCAAGGATGTACGAAATGAAGTTCTGTAGGCCCATAAAGCTGGTAGTAGATACTTATCCCAGTCTCCGGGATGATTGTTTACCTGCTTGGTAATAATTTTAGAAACCATTCCATTTACCTTTTCAACTAGGCCATTACATTGAGGGTAATATGGTGAAGAGTGCCTCCTTGTAATGCCCAGTTTCTGCATTAATTCTCCTACCAAGTCTGCTCTGAAACCTGGCCCTCTATCAGAGATGATCTCTAAAGGTGTGCCAAACCTACAGCATATGTGCTCGTAGATAAATTTAGCTACCTCTACCGCTGTGATTCTAGTGGTGGCTGTAGCCTCTGCCCATCTAGTCATGTAGTCGACCCCCATGATAATGTAGAATTTTCCTGAGGTTGCCCTAGGTAATGGCCCAATGGCATCGATACCCCATTTTTCAAATGGGCCATATGAGAGAATAGGTGTCTGTGGTTCAGGCATAAGTGACCTAGTGCCGGCCTTTTGACACAACTTACACGTTTTGCACCAATGGTGTACATCACGGTTGAGGCTAGGCCATATGAAGCCTGCCTGCAAGATTTTCCTACTTGTTATGTCTAGGGCAAAGTGACCACCACAAACCCCGTCGTGACAGCTAGCAATTACTCCCGTGATTTCTTGAGAGAGAGGGACCTTCCTGAGTATTTGGTCCTTACCCTTACAGTACAAACCGTCATTGATGAGTCGATACCTTGTGGCCTTCCGCGTCAGCCATTGCTTCTGTCCCTTTGTTAAATGTGATGGGCATTCCCCTGTTTCCAAAAAATGCATGCTGTCAGGCAAGGCATCACTTCCTTGAAATAGAGGGAGCTTTAGTTTTATTGCTCCAACCACCACTTCCTGTAGTCTTTCACTTGCTAGGGCATCTGCTTCTTGGTTTTGAGCCCTTGGGATATGGTGTATTTGAACTTCTTCAAACTTACCCAACAAGGTTTTTACACCACTTAAGTGAGTCCTTAAACTAGGATTCTTGCATGTCCATGCTCCATTTACTTGCCTTACCAGAAGTAGAGCATCCCCAAATACATTAAGGCGTTGTACACCTTGCGAGACGCACCATTGTAGACCCTTGGTTAGTTCTGCATACTCAGCTTCATTGTTAGAATGTGAATCTAACAATTGGCCCAACGAAAATACCTTTGTCCCTTTGTCATCAAAGACCACTATGCCTGCAGCTGCTTTGTCAGACGCTCGCTTGTAGGCTCCATCAAAGTAGAGAGAGTATGCTCCTTCTACCATCGGTGGTACTGGAGGTAATCGGACTTCTCCTTCCTTAGATTGCTTCTCCTTCCTTTCAAAGACTTGGTAGGTCATGAGTCCCCCCAAAATTTCCCTTGTCGTGCTTTCTACCTGTAGCGTGTAGTCAAACTCTTGCAGACGAACTAGCCATTTAGTAATCCTAGCAGACACATCCATGTGTTGTACAACATAGGGAAATATTTCATCCGTGGTTAGAATCACAAATTGCTTAAGCAGCAAATATGACCTAAAGTTTGTTGTTGCAAATCTAAGAGCTAGGACTAAGTGTTCCACATGGGTGAAACCTTTCTCTCCTGCTGTCATCATTCGACTAGAGAAGTAGATTGGCCTCATGAAAGATGTCGTCGTATCCTTTTGGAGTAGCACAGCCCCCAATGAGTCATCACCAACACTTGAGGTGACATAGAATTTTTCATCCCACTTAGCTGGTGAGATAGTTGGCAGAGCGGCTAAGACCTCCTTTACCTTGTTGTAGTGATGTTCGCTTTCCTTGTCCCAAGTGAAAGTTGATCTTTGAGTGACTTGTTGCAGTGGTAGAACAAGTTGTGATAGTAGATGTATGAATCTACTTAAGTACCTCACCTTCTGTAGAAAAGAGACCAGTTGACGTGCGGTCGTTGGTGAAGGTAGGGCTATGAGTGTGGACACCTTACTTGGGTCGGCGTTGATACCTTTTGCTGAAATTTCATGGCCTAGTAGAATGACTTTACTCTCCCCAATGTGGCATTTATCCACATTTAATTGCCCACCTAGGCTCTGCAACCTGGCCAAACCTTCAGTTACCTTTTCTAAATGTGAAATACGGGAGATATATATACAAAAATCATCAATGAACACTCTTATGGATGTTCCAAAGAACGGTTGAAAAACATATGTGACATATCTTTGGAATGTGGCAGGTGCATTTGTGAGACCAAATGGCATAACCCTGTATGCCAAACAACCCCATGGCGTGATAAAAGTGGTTTTTAGCTGATCTTCCAAGGCTATGCGTATTTGAAAGTATCCAGAATAACCATCACAGACGATATAGCATTCAAAACCCGCTACTTCATTCAGAATTTCATCCAAGAAAGGGAGAGGAAAGTGGTCTCTCTTTGTAGTTGCATTTAGTGGTTTGTAGTCAACACAGACCCTCCACTTACCATTCTTTTTAGACGTCACCACTACGGGTGACACCCATTCTGAGGTTTCTACAGGATAGATGAATCCCGCCTCCAGCAGTTTCCTTACCTCGGCCAAGAGTGCCTTTTCTTGTATGACCCCCAGTCGTCGTAGCTTTTGCACAACTGGTTTTACCCCTTCCTTCAGCTTAATATGATGTTCCACCACTGTAATGCCTGTGATTATTTCATAGTTGTCAATGAACAGGTTAGGAAATCCCATCAACATTTGCAAAAAACTATCTTTTTCCTCAAGTGTTAATTCCGTAGACAACATACCCTTCAACCTACTTCCTCCTAGGCCAGGTGATTTTCTCTCCTCTTCATTGGGTTGCCCTTTTGGTGATGGATCACCAGTTGTGCTTACCCTTTGTGGATCCTTCATAATGATACCCATCACATCAATTGAACTGTCACTTTCGTCGGTGGATGTCGTCTCCTCCTCAGAACTGGAAGATTCGCTAGTGGTTTCATCTGCCGATGTTTCCAGATTCATTTGCTTATGCTTGCCAATCCTCATGTCGTAGTAGATTGTCTCCCCTTTCTTACCGGTCATGCGTAGAAGGCCAGTACCCCAGTCCTGTTTTGCCTTCATGGCCATCAACCATGGCCTTCCCAAAATTAGTGGATAGCCCTCCCCCTTAGTAGGCATTACAAAAACATCTACCTCTACCTCAGTGTTGAAAGCTTTGATTTTCACGGCACTTACCACACCCACACACTTTACTTTTGCGTTGTTTGCCATCTTTGCCTTGCATGGAGAAGGCCTGTCAGCCTCGAGCCCTAATCGAAGCATCATAGCTTCGCTCATTACATAGATTTGTGCACCTCCATCAATGTAGGTGTTTCCAACC
The DNA here is from genome assembly GCF_014529385.1 of Adiantum capillus-veneris. NCBI lineage: Eukaryota > Viridiplantae > Streptophyta > Polypodiopsida > Polypodiales > Pteridaceae > Adiantum > Adiantum capillus-veneris. Next base: position 116,451,128 of record NC_140955.1, read on the forward strand.
TTCTTTCCTTTTATGTTTACGTCGACAATTGGAAGGATGTCATCCATGTTGCATCCCGAAATTGCTCCGGCTACCTTTGTTTTGGAGCGTCTTGTACTTACCATTTTGGACCATTGTCGCCTTACTTTTGGTGCAAGATGTAGCAGCTGTGGCCATGTAATCTTCGGTCCTTGCTCTGCCACATCCAATGTTAGATCATAGGGCTTAGAACTTTCCCCTAGCTGGAAGTCGGTGATGCCCAATTTCCGTCGTGGCCTGGATGGCCTCTTGCTAGTTTCTCCTCTCATGCTTCTCTCATCATCTGATTGTGTAGCCTTCTCCCTCCTAGCTCTTTTCACAGTCATGGCTTCAAGTGGTTCTAAAAAGGTTACCTTCTCCTTACCCTTGTCCCTCTCCTTTGCTCTGGGTGGATCCACTACTACGGCTTTTGCTTTCTCTTCTAGCCTTATGATGTTTACAGGGCGATCAGGTGGTGGGGCTGGTGGAAGAGGTGGAATGGATGCTTGTAGTGGTGTCTGGGGTGGACGTAGAATTTGTGTTGGTGGGGGTGGTGCTCGGGGTGGGGGTGTTCTTTCTCGAGGGGGTGACAATTGGTTCCTCCTACCTCCTCTATTATAGTTTTGTCGTGGTTTGGGACAGTAGTACATGCCGTGACCGTCTTCTCCGCAGTTGTAGCAATGATACTCCCTGTTTTGTCGTCGTGCTCTTCCAGGGTCTTGATCACTTTCTTGAATCCTCCCTTGCTGTATTCAGGGGACAGACAAATTCTGCAGTTGGTCAGTAATATGGGCCAACATATCTTGTTGGTCATCTCTTACCCCAAGAGCCGATGGTGGTGGTATGGTGGTTGTCGTAGTTGCTGGTCGACGCGATGTTCCTGCTTCTGTTGACTCGGTTTCTTTGGCTTTCATTCGCAGCTTCTTGTCCTTAAGGCGAGCAATCTCAACGGCTAACTCGTACGTAGCCGGGAATCTACCTTTCACCTTCTCCTTGAGAAGCGGCCATAAGCCATGCGTGAACCGATCTTTTTTTAGGAAATCGGGTGCGGCTTCCCCCCTTGCCAGTAACTCAACCCACCGTTCCCACAAATCCACAAATTTGGACTCATAGGTGGCATATTATAAAAGACCCTCTTGCTTCAAGTCTCTCAACTTGTCCCACAACTTTTCTCAAGTGGTACCTCCCCCAAAGCGCCTCTTAAAAGCAGTTTTTAAGGGTTCCCAGTCATCCTTGGTTGCTTGTGGAAGTGCATTGTACCATGATCTAGCTTCTAGCTTCATGAGATGCTTAAAGATTCTAACCCGGGATTCATCCATATCTTTGTTGCTCACTACACATGCTACTTCAAAGTCATCTAGGAAGTCTGTTACCAAATCCTCCCCCTTCTTTCCTTTAAATGTTGGAAATGCTACACTTGCCATGATTACTGAGAGAGAGCTAGAAAGACACACTGCTTAACTTGCAAAAGTTTTTTTCTTCTTTACAAGGAGGCGTGTATACCCTCTTATACTAGGACATAGATTAAAACTTCAAACGGTACATTGCCTTGTACCAAAGGTAAGACAAATGGTTGATCTGATGCCAGAACCTGCAAAAACCGCTCCCCACCCGGCATGGTGTCAATGACGTGCTGGTAGTGAGCCTTCAAATCCAGTATTACCTTGATTGAGCGTACACGTGTTGGTATGTGTGATCTGTCTTGAGGTAGGTTGTACTGATTCATGTGAAGCTTAGAGGTGCTTAGTCACTGTCCAAGCTTGTGGGAGAGGGTGGTGTTCTTTCCTGAAACACACTCAGTAGATCCCTAGTTTCTCTAGTGAGAGTGTGAGCCAATGCTTCCGTTATCTGTGCTGCAGCATCAGGTGCGACTTGAAAACTGACTGTGATAATTACCTCGGTGACTTGAGTTACCCGATTCTCAAAGTAGAATAGTGTTGATTCTCTATTGTGTAGAGCTCCTTCCATTTTGTTGTTGTGGGTTGGTTGTAGGTTGCGGACATGGTTTCGACCTTCTCCTTCTTCTTCTTGGCACTTGGCCTATGTATATCCACTGGGTTTGGTGTGTTGGTTGACTCTCCCACTGCAAATCGATTACCGTTACGCCTGGCACTCGAGCTTCGATGGAGATGCGGAGTTCGTCTAGTTGTGCTTGGAGCTCTTCTTCTTCTGTCGTCCAATTAGCAAATCCTGCTAGCCATTCATCCATTCACAATAGTTTAAGGGTTTCAGTCTTGTAAACTGAAGCGTTTCATGAAAAGATCCTCCGTGGGAGCACCAAATGACGGGAGCAAAGCGAACCCCGAACCCCGACGGCCTCTAAAACATCGGGGACCGAATAGCGCGCCTCGAGCCTGTCATAGTAAAGCAAACAGGGGGCACCACCTAGCTTCAGCGGCTAGGATGCAAATAACACACCACCATAACAAAGTTTTCATCCAAGAGAGATGGATGCTTGGGAGTAATGATGAAAAGGAAAGGGAATGAGATCAAGTGAGAGAGAGAGAGAGAGAGAGAGAGAGAGAGAGAGAGAGAGAGTGAGGGAGGGGGTATAGCGGCTTAGTACTTAGGCGTCACAAAAGGATGGCGAATCCACACACCCTTCACACATACACAAGCTCACTCCAAAACACAAGACTAGGTGGCAATTCCGCACACCTCACATGGGCAAAACATTGCAAGAAAACATGCTCACATAACCTCAAGCTTTATTTAGAGAATTAGGCGATGAAATGGGGAGCATAGGGTAGGGGAATGAGAAGGGAGAGAGTGGTAGAGCACATGGGGGATAGGTGGGAGTTGATGGCGAAGACTCGCACGAGGATTATGGCCATCATCCTTCATTTAGTTGCCCTTCATCTTCCATAGCCAAGGGTGTAGAGGTCATGCTCAAGACAAGCATGGTGATTGCGGTGATGGTGATGGTGTGGGTGTGGGTGTGGGTGTGTGTGTGTGCACTAGGCACACACAGTGTATAGTGTGTTCTTTGGTGATGTTGTGTGTGTATTTAGTGTGATGGTGACCCCTCTTTATATAGGGGAGGAGGGGAGAGGAATTCTAGAATTTAGAAATGAAGAAATCATTATCTACATAGGCCATGTGACTGTGGGCCCCACTTGTCTGGCTGTGTGTATATGTGTCAGAACAGCAGTCTCATGAGAGAGAGACTAAGAGGGAGAGATGAGTTGATGAAAAAAAGTGAGAGGTGACATGGAGACTAAAGTAATTAGAAGAGGGGAGAGAGGGGAGTGTGTTCAGAGGTGAATCTGTGTGCAGATGTGTGTGAACACAAGAAAAATCAGGTAACCACCGGGTGGGGATGGGTCTGTGGGCACCTTTTTCAATGAAACTGAGTGTGTGTGAGTGTGGGGGAGGTTATTTAGCTACAAGACAAGAGACATGGCGCCCTTTAGAGAGAGAGGGGGGTATTTGGGTCATGGGATATGATAGGAGAGAGAAAGAGGGGGTGGGGTATACTATTGTGGAAGATAGGGTAAGTTGCATGTGAGTTAGGGTGCATTATTGGTGAGTTATAATGCATTATTGGTGAGAGGTGGGGTAGCTTGAGGGGAGAGAGAAAGGAGAAAGGACAAGGGGAAGAGAGAGGGGGTTGACCTTTTGAGTGGAGGAGAGGAAAAGGGACACCCGACAGGGCAACAATGAAGAAAAAGGAGGCAAGGTGGGGATGGGCTACCCCGCAGGCATGAGGTGGCCTATTTTACCTTTCTTATATATTTACATAATCATACTTTATTTTTTTATTACTTTTTCCAATGCTTTTTTATCACTCCCTTCCTAAGAGGGGGTTTTCATGGGGTGGGGACGAGAGAAGAGGGGAATGGGAGCTTGGCTTGTGAAAAGCCCCCATCACTATCTATCGCTCAAATCTTAGCTTCGGATGGTCAAAAGGTACATGGATCGTGATCCATGTTTTGACCACATGTGAACATGAAATTTGTTCAGTTGAATGTTTGCACTATGTACAAGTCATTTTTTCTCTCCTTTTTGGCTTTGGATCTCAAAAAGTTAAAAGCCCTAAATTTTGGTCAATTTCCAAGGTTTGCCTTTTGTTGAATTTCTTGATTTGAGTGTGTTTTCAGTATCATTTTTCTCCAAACTTGTATAATCAGTTACTAGGATCCACACTTGTTGACCCAATGGTCTTAGTTTTTGCTCAACAGTCGTAGGGGGACATGTTTCATGATCCATGTTCCTGAGCTAAATGCATTGAATCTTTCGAGATTGACTCTTTTTGGCTTAGTTATCTCCTTTTTGCACTTATTTTTGGGTTTAAATCAGCTTTTGAGTTTAATTATCAAATTTCCAAATTTTCATCGTTATGGTCTCACTTACCAAAATATGGTTTTTCTAGTTTTTTACCTAAACCTCTTAGGCCAATTTGATGGTTCTGGTTGTTACCTAGTCTACTCTTAAGTGCTGAAATGAATCCTAGGAACAAAAACAAACAAACAATATCATATTGAATAGACTGGAGAGTCCAAACCTAAAATGTGGTGAAACACATGGTATATATGCTTGCATGGCACATATGTTAGCTTCTTGGACTCTCTCTGTTGAAAGTCTTCAAAGGTACATTGTGGAAAATTAGACAACATTGCAGAGTATGAAACTCCCTTTGTCCTTGATTCCTCTCTGCTAACATAGAAAACATGTGCCTCATTGTACATAACAATACCCTCTTTAACTAATTCTGCTTGTTCATGTTGCTTGCATTGCAAAATCAAACTTTACCTCCCACAACCTCCCTCCCCCCACGGGGCTTGACTCGGATGCTGGGTATTTTGTGCGATCCCAAAAACATGGTGTGGCTCAGGTTGATTAGAGCCATGTCCAAGGTGCCACATGAGATTATTAGAGCAGAGGTACCAGGTCCCCCCCCCCCCCCTCCCCCCCCAATGGAGATTGAGGCGCTTACCAAATTAGTCTCCTTTACGCACAACCTATGGGATATTACTAGAGATGGATATGTGATATTGGCCCTAGAGTCCTCCATGCATTTTTTTTTTATAGGGGGCGCATCATGTTGGTATGCATACATGTCATCATAGTTCCATATACATGGCTTTGGCAGGGAAAACTTACCCCCTTCCAATACTCCCTTGATGCACCATCGCTATCTCTTACATGGGTGGAGATTACTAGACTCATTTGCAACGAGGACCCGATTCACTTGGACAAAAGTAGAACTTGGATAGAGCCGACACAAGAGTTGGATATAAAGATGGATCTCTATAAAGAACATCTTCTCCAACTCACACGAGATGGGTTTTTGATTTGACCCAGCTATATGGATACACATATATCTCATGGGTTATAGTGTGCCATTGGCTAGATACAGACATCTTCCCACTAGCTTGAGATTGAGAGATTGGTAGATACAGAGGGATACCAACAACCATCAGGATATGCCACCTATGCCATACATAGCCAAAGACGGAGATGAATTATATACGTAAGTGCACAATGTATTACGAGATACAGGGTGACTTCCGTTGTCTATTGAGAGAAGGCTTCGGACCCTTCTCTAGAGTCATCAGCTATTAGGACTAGCGATGCCTTAGACTATATCTACTTGAGTTGTGTAGAGAAAGAGATAGTTTACTAAGGAGACCTAAAGAGAGACAACCCTAGAGATAGATTATTGATTTCTTCACACCTAGATATTGGACAAATGGAAGAGCAGTGACCACCGCAAAGCTCACAACTCATAGTCATACCCATGATAATCTCATTGACTGAGCATTGGAGCTAGGGAGGTCAAGATGCTCGCGAATAAAGAGAGGATCTTCACAACATCGAAAGAGACTCCATCAAAGGATTCAAGCCATACTATCTCTCTTGACATTTGTAGTATAGATGAGTTCATGACCCATTATATCACCCATTGTATCACTGATCACACATACCCTACACAGTTACACCTAGTAGCACTTCTGGATTCATCTTTAGCATTTCTTTTTTTTTTTTTTTTTAAACATCTTGAGAAGCATTAAGACCTTCAAAATATTTTGAGATAAAATCGTCACAGCACTGGGCGCTTTACGAATGAAATAGAAGAAATGTCGTTTGTGTGTGGCAGGTCGCAGTTTCTATTCCACACAACGAGCCAAATGCGAATTGAACTCGTCACGTTTGTGAGCCAAGATGCGCATCGTTAGTGAGCCCTCTTGCTCACTTTTCCTTTCCACGATTGCCTGTAGCTTGCAAATCGCTTCTATTTCAAGTAGTCTACCTAATGTAAATTTTTTATGGAGGCTCTTCTGAAGCGGCTTGCCCAATGCGAATTCAGAAGCTCATTGGAAGATCGCATGCTGGCATGCGGAGCTTGGTGAAGCAAATCTTTCGTTTGAGCGGTGTAGACTACATGGGGTGAAAAGCACAAAATCCCCAATATTGTAGCTCATTAGAAGCGCGTGCGGACATTGGTGAACCAAAGTAGGGGGTAAAAGCTCCATATTAAGGACATCGAGAATAAGTTTTATCGCGCATGGCGTATGATCTTCTATTGCCGTTAATTTTGAGCGTGATCAGTTATTGAGCGACTGTAGTTTTGAAAGAGGTAGACTACTCCGCGTCCGGTAGTGCACATAGAGAGCACGACAATGGTTTCTCAACTCCTTTGTAAACAAGATGAGGATGCACGAAAGGCCTCCTAAGTTAAGGAGATGATAAGATTTACGAAAGTAACTTTAAGTGAGTGCTTAAAATTACATGGAGTTTTTATTTGTTTTAATGTAAAATTATATTACCTATTATACATAATCACAAGGTTTATATATTTAGAAAGGCTCCACTTAATAAATAAGCTGAAAGGTATACATTGCACATTATCGTTTGAAAACAAAACAAAACAAAATAAAATAAAAATCTAAATTAGGTGAAAGGTACATATTGCACATTATTATTTGAAAACAAAATGAAATAAAAAAGAAAAACAATAAAATATAAAGATACATTGTAAAACTAGAACAAAAGAAAGCTACGAGAGTAATCGTCCACCATTGGGAAACAAATGAACTCTCTTGAGTGGAACTACGTCTTGGGCGCCAAAATGGTGGACTTGCTTAGATAAAGATGTGGGATCTTCCCTGTTTTAGGGGTGGCTCCCCTAACAACCGTTGTATTTAAACCTTCTAAGTTGTTAAGGTTCGTCACAAGCATAACAAAAATTTGTAATTTTTTGATTATGTTAATATAATCTACTTACAATTGTCACTTTTACAAAAAAGGATAGATTTAATTTTAATGCTTTCATAAAAATATATAAAATTAAATGAACATAGAGAATAATAAAATAATTTGATGAAACGAATCTTTGTTAAGTCCTTAAATGAAAAGACTTTTCACAAATCAAAATGTTGAAAATTTTATTGAATCAATACTTTTAATCATGGATCAAACTCTTATGAATTCACTCTTTAATCTTTTGTTCTATATAAGCTTTTTGCTTCTTAAAAGAAAGCTTAGTGTTCTGTTGTTGGGTTAGGGAGACTTTCTTTGTTTTTGGTGGATGATGGAAACTTACTTTAAATGTTTATTTCAATTTCATTTCATGTTCTCAGATGTCTTGATTTTTTTTGCATTCTACTGTTTTAGAATGTTAAAGTAAAACTTCACTTGCATAATTCTAGTAAATTCTATGGATACACACACACATATATATTAATGAGGTTTTTTAATTTCACATTTTATTTCACAGCCTCACGTGGCTTGACTTTTCTTACATTCTATAACTTAATTTTAGTTAATATTCAGGAAAGTCTTTTTTATTAAGCGGTCGTCGACTCAATTTCCTTCCCACAAAGAAGCGAATCGGAAATACTAGCATAAATTTAAAATTTGCAAGATTTTTGAACTATTTTCTCACTTCTTTGACCAGTTTTTCTTCCTTTTATCATGGTTTGCAACCAGGTAGTCTCCATTTTCAACCGGCTCAAGGCTAAGCTGAGGCAATCCTTTCTTGAACACTGATTCTACTTAAACTCAACCTAATGATTTTATCGCGTTCTAATTATTTTAAAAACCCATCGTGATTCTTTCACTTGTTTCATTTTCAGCATGTCAAATTTCAAAGAAATGAATGCAACTTTGGGAAATAGCAGCTGAAAGGACACAAGAGAAAGACTTTTAAGCTTTTTAGAAGGACACATGTCAAACAAGCAAAATTGAACGACCTTCACCCATATGGATACTAAGGCCTTTAGCATGTCAAAAATTGAAGCCCCGAAAGGTGGACAAAAAAAGACAGAGCTATACGAGAACTGAACTGTCAACCCGACAAATGAGAATAAGACAACTCAGCTAAACCATCCATTCATTGGTGTTGTTGTGTACTAGAAGTGGCACCTCAATGTACTTAATATTTGTGCTTCTTCTGGGACCTGTCCTTTTATCGGAGCCTTTATCCTATGGCTTTGAGGAGTCGGGAGCAAAAGAAACCCTTCAGTGCTCGGAAAAAACATAGATTTAGAGTAATTCCAACTAAAATTTTTGAGATTTACCTCTAAATGTTATTGAGAAAACACACAAAATTTAATAAAGAGCTAAGCAATTTGGTGTGAAAACCTTCAAATTTAACAAAGAGCAAGGTTTGTCAAGTTTTTGAGAGCAAGTTCTTTTGTATGCACCAAACCGTTACGTTAGAACGATCGCCTTTTTGGCCTGTGCAAGGCCATAGGGTTCATTGTGCAAGATTGTTGCAACACCGAGGCCGTTGGATTCTTTGGCTGGATGAGCGCCACATGGCAAGGGTCTTTGTAAAATAACTTTGTTGTCCCTTCAATTGTTGTCCCTTAGAGACAAGTGTCCCTAAGGGATTCAAAAGTCTTGTGAATAGAAAGCTAAAACTTTGGAATAGAAAGCTATCCTCCAAGGCAGCATTTACTTTGTTTGCATGCTTAAAAATGACTTTAGAGATCAAAACATTAAACAAAATATTCATAGGAGTTTGGTCTTATGATGTAGTCTTCGAGAAAATCTTTTTGTCTAAGCGGCAAGTTTCCTCCTTATACAAATACAAATTGAAAATACTAGTAGAAATTTGCAAATTTGCAAAATATTCGAACTATTTTCTAGTATATTTTATCGGGGTTTTCCCCCTTTAACCATCCTTTGCAACCGGCTAATCTCGATTTTCAATTGGCTTAAGCCTAAGCTCAGACACACCTTTCTCAAACACTGAGATATTGATAAACAATTCTCTCATTTGAGGATTCAAAATTCACTTCACTGGATTGTTTAATTATTTTCTATGCTTATTTGAAAGCATTAAAATAATTTTTTATTTTTTATTTTTAATGTGTCTTTTTATTTTACTTCTTTTTTGTTTTATTTTGTTTCAAAATACTGATGTGCAATGTGCACCATTTACCTTATTATTGGGGCCCTTCATAATATATAAGCCATTTCCAAGTAGTGGGTACCGACTAGAAGAAAATAAAAAAATGGCATGATTGAAACTTACGTTAAATGTTATTTAAATTTTATAATATTAAATGGATCTTACTATTTTACCTTTCATTTGGCATCCTCAAGTGGCTTGACTTCTCTTGCATTCTATTCTTTCATAATGCTAAAGTGAAGCTTCACCTTACATAATTCTAGTAAATTCTATACATACATACATAAATACACATATACATACTTACATAAATACACACATACATATTTATGTAATGTTTATTGAATCTACCTTTTTTTATGAAGGCATTAAAAAAGAAGTCTTTAAATAACAAGACATTAGGTAGGGCGTTTATAGCATAATCCGTCATTGAAGACAATGGTGGGGTCAAATCGATCAATAAGCCATTCTGGAACCGCTAGTTTGTAATTGTGTGTGTATATGAAAAATACAATTTTATATTAAATCAATACAACTGCAACACTGATTAACCTCTACTTTTGATAGATCTTTCCTCCCCCCTTACGTTCACCAGGATCGTGAGTCCTCACCTTGTTTTTTTTTTACAAAACCCATAGTAGTATGTGAGGTACAAGCATTTTTAGGTGCTTGATTATGGGGTATCTCACAAGATACTTTGATGTCTTCTAAGTGAAAATGGAGGGTGGTGATAGGTGAGAGAGATAAAGAGAGCAACGGGGACCACGAGGCTAGAGGAATATTTTTTTGACATGAGATTTGACCTGTCAAATGTGGACGATGTAGAGAGATAGAGGATCACAGCCGAAAATGGATGGAGAGGCATTGAGTTGTGGATGGGCAACAACGGTGGGCTATGGTTGTGTGTTGAGTCCTCATGTGTTTGGTTGAGATGAGAGAGGTAGAGAGAAGTGCAACACTGATGATTGCTTGCGTAAGTGCATGGTTAATCTAGGTTGTTGCACCACAACAAGCAACAAACCAGGGGAAATGTGCGTGGCATTTTGCATTGTGCTGCAGAGTTGAGCAGGGATACCATAGGTGAGGAGAGAAAGAGAAAGAGGGAAGGATGCCATCTCTGACAGCGTGAAAAGGGAAATACGCGTAGGGAGATCACAAAGAAAGAGAGAGAGAGAGAGAGAGAGAGAGAGAGAGAGAGAGAGAGAGAGACAAGAAGATGCCATCTCTGAGGGCAGTGATAGTGAGGGGTAGAGGTTGTGCAAGGTCGCTGTGTTTACTTTTCTTTTTGTAAATTCGATGCAAATCTCGAAAACAAATTTATTGACTTTGATTTTCGAATGAGTAGTAGGTGGCCAAAATCAATATGTGGGTGAATAGATAATATTAACCAAAAATTACATGATAGCCCGAAGCTTACCACGAGCCACATATACCCACCAACCATATACACCAGACCGATAGACACAAATAGTACGATAGAGTATAAGACCACTAAGAAAACCCACCAAGAGGCTCCTAGTGATTCTACATGAGCTGTCACCCCGAACAAAAATCACCCTACCCAGAGACAACCATCAAAACATTACATTGGCTAATAAGGGAGCCACCCACCAAAAGATGTGAACCAAGGAGCACAAAAGAAATAGACCTATCAAACCAAACACTTGCCGAATGGGTGGGGCCCAATATCCCCATCACCAGCAGAAATCCACAAGGTGCAGAGAGAGAGCCTCCACATAAAGCGTAGTATTTATTAATCGGTTTTCTCTTTGCGTTTTGCTCTTGGAGATAATTAGCTTCTTTTTTGAATAGTTTTAAAGCACTCGCTAGGTGAGCGATTATAAGCGCTCCTTCTCATGGAGTTTATAAGCGCCCTTTTGGTGAGCTCCTTGTTGGTGTCCCTGCTTTTGGTAGCGTTTGCTTCTACTTGAGGCTCTTGGGTCTGGAGATGCTCTCCTCTATCCATGTTCGAAGCCCTCTTATTTGAGAGAGAGAGTTTTAACCCTATGTTTTTAAGACTTCTAAGGAGTGTGTTGACTTTTGCTTTTGTGTCATTATGGAAGTGTAATGGTTTATGGATTTTTTTGAGATATTGCACTATGTACAATGAAGACTATGTCTAATTTTTTCCAAAGTTAGCATGTATACTTTGCTCCTGTGTGGTTAAGGTGTGAAATCCTCATGTAAGGTTCCCTAAAAGGTTATGGCAATTTTTGATTCGATGAAACTTCTATGGTTCTATGGTAGTTGTATAGCAACACAACCATAGATATTCGCTCGAGTTTTTCTCTGCTCGCAAAATTTCGCTTGGGCTATAATAAGACTCCCTAAAAATTGCATCTTATCCTTGATTTCTTGCACAATTTTTTTTATTTTTTTATTTTTCCTCTCGTTTTTTCTCATGGCTTTCTTGTCATTTTTTACAATGATTAGAAAATTCAAAGAACTTTTCCTCTCCCCCCCCCACATCAATAATGGTTCTCTTATGTGCTCCCTTTTTTAGTCAGATTCCTTTGTTTTAGGAGTCTCCTCCTTCAATTCATTAGTAGCATCATAATAATGATTAAAAAAAACTCTTACAACGGATTCCTCTATTGTAAGAGTCTCCTCCTCTAGTTCATGAGTAGCATCATAATAATGATAAGAGAAAACTTGTTGATCATCTAATAGCACAATAGTTACCATTTGGATTGGAACAATGTTGTAGCTTTCTTTGTCATAGAATAAGATTGGTGTAAACTTGTTCAAAAACATCCATGGTAGCCAATATTTGAGTCCACTCAAATGGCTCGAACAAGTGTAAAAAAAAACTATCAGGGACTTAATCAACATCGTTCACTTCTCGATCCAAGATACAATCCTCTCATCTTAAACTACCATTCTTTAAATCCCCATCCATTCAAATAGGAGTGTTTTTGTTCAATCATGATGACAAATTAGTTTCAACTGATGTTTAAAAATCAAAACCTTAATTAGGTGTTTTTAGGACATCCTTGTAAGGGTGATCTTTTAGGTTCACCCTTGTGATTGATCCTATTTGTTTCAGGTATAGATAATCATTTCTCTAATCTTCGATCAATTATATGTCTCATGAGAGGTCATTCCAACATTATCTCATAATTCAGTTTCTTTTTAAAATCTACAATGGCAAATGTATGTTGGTAGTCATTCCCACATGAGCTGACTATCACATTCTCTAGCAATCCCATTGGCCGCTTGATGTGACCATTTGCCAATTTCAATTTCATTCTTGTTGGGCCTGATTGCTCATCTACCTCGGGCTTCCTATACATATTTTGCGATTATGGAAACGCCAGCCCCACTATTTAGTACAACCATGGTTTTTACATTGTTATATTCCAGAGGGAGAGTTTTGTTTTACTTATTTTTTGTGCAGTAATTTCCCACTTTGTTCATAGGAACATATTTGAAAAATTTGCTTTGAGATTCCTCTAGTCGCAACTCTTTGGCCTTTTCCCTTGTTAGTCCTATGATGTCCATAGATGCGGTCTAATCTTTAATAGTTCTCCTCAATAGTTATCCTAATATTATGGTGCATTGAATAGGTGTTGACATGATTGACATAAGGTTTTCACATCTAAATTTTGCTTTACGCGTTGGTTTAGTTTTGTGGTCTTACAGACCAATGATATTTCTTCATTCTCTCCCAAGTATGAGGGTAGGGTTTTGAGTGCCTGGGCTTTTGAAAAGCTTAACTACTCTGATCCCGAATCTCCATATAGAGATTGTCTACCCAATTCCATGGGTGGTTGGTTTAAACAAACTTCTTCAATTGGAGCTAATTTGAGTGTCAAGACTTCCATCCTTCACTTCTCTAATATTTTCCCACTAGTGATTTAACCAATCTTCTCCACTAATGGGATTCCTTCTAGCATGTCTTTACTATCTTGTACTACAATGTTTGGTGCTTCATTTTCAACTAAAGAATCCCTCAATTCTTGAGTGTCATTTATCTCCACTGGTTTTGGTTTTGTCACGTCTTTTGCTAGATTTCCAATTGTTTTTAGTTTTGATTTCTCTACCTCAAGCATTGTTTGCATGATTCACTAAGTTGTGATAAGCTTTTAGCTTTGCTGCTCAAGCATTGTTTGCATGATTCACAAACAATGCTTTCTCTGCCTCAAGCATTGTTTGCATGATTCACTAAGTTGTGATAAGCTTTTAGCTTTGCTGCTTCCATATCAGGAGTTGGGTAGTTTTTCCACTTTGTTTTCATTTTTTGACCCACTTTTAAGCCCTCTTGAAAGGCTTCCAAGGATACATTAATGGATTCATAAATTTTATCTACCAGTATTGAGCCTCCCGATTTCGACTTTGGTTACTTGAACTCAATCATCATTGACTTTGTTATTTCCTCAAACAACCTTGAGCTTTCTCTTTGAGTTCTCTTTGTTTTTTCTATCTTCTAAGCTTGTAGTGTTGTTGTCTCTGTTTTTTAGAGTTTTTAGAGGACTTTTTACTGTTGTCTTTTTCACTAGCATTGCTTGTTTTTCTTCACCTGGGCCCTTGTCATTATCAAAGGATTTAACTTACATGACATTCACTATGTTGATTGCCATTTCCCCTTCTTTGCTGGATTCTTAGGAAAATTCTTAGAAAAGTTACCACCTCTTTTGCCGCATTGCATGTAGTAGGGGGGGGGGGGGGGGGGGGGGGGGGTGTCACTATGTATAAATTGTGTATATTTCACGCGTTCAAGGACTATTTATAAAACTCCTTATCTGTGAATTTTTTACAAATAAATTACACCCTTTTCCTATTCAATCTGTAAATTTTATTCCTGATTCCATTTTATGGTACCCTTTTGTATGTGAAAATGTGAGTAAAAAATGAGATTTAATAATCCCTTTTGCTGCACTCTTATGATTGTCACATAATTATTAAGAGACACCCCGAGATGCAGTAGGCCTCAATTGGCTTAACATTCTTATCAAGTTTTGGAAAATTATTTTTCCAATGATCATCCGATCCACAGTTATGGGAATTTTTCGCTCGTGGTTTAGGCATTTGTTTCATCATAGGTGGCCTAGCCCCTTGGTTTTCATAAAGTAAATAGGTGCCGCCTGTAGAGGTGCCTAATAGACCGGTTCTAGCATATTAGTTTGCAATTAAGTGTACCATTCTTCCTCTGGTACCACACTTGATGAACTAACTTCATTATAGGGCGTAATTGGTACCACCATAGTAGTTTGCGATTAAGTGTACCATTCTTCCTCTGGCACCATAGTTGATGAACTAGATTCATTATAAGGCATAACCGGTACTATGGCTTGCTCCTCCACTTTTCCTTTAGGATGCATGCACTGGAAAAGTCGACAATGCGAAAGAGTAGAGCAACAAGGACAATACACGAGAGAGAGAGAGAGAGAGAGAGAGAGAGAGAGAGAGAGAGAGAGAGAGAGAGAGAGAGAGAGAGAGAGAGAGAGAGAGAGAGTACTAAACCAACCAACCTTGACAATGAATTGATGATTATACAATGGAGGGGGGGCTAGGTGTACTTATATAGTCACCTTAGGAAATTGCCCTACCCAGAGTTTGACAAATAAGTAAAATAAATGTGTCACATTTCTAACAAAGGTTGTCGAACCTCAAGGTGTCGAGGTATTTAACTGAGTATTGGTATAGCCATCCTTGTCAAGCTTGCCTTTGCCACTGTCCTCTAGCACGCTTGTGCATTTTCCTTTGGCTTCACAATCACGATCCAAACAAAGCAATGGCTTCCTTGAGAGCTTTTGTCAAGCATAAGCCACTAACTGGGTGCTAGCTGATTTAGTTTTCATATCCTTTAATTGGTGTTGGTGGATGAAGCTTTGTAATTCTATCAAAGGAGGACTTCCCAAAGATATCAAGATTTCATCAAGCTCATCTCTTAGGCTAGTGCACTATTGTTGCCTTAGGAAAATTTCCTCCACGTTTCAGAATGCTCCATGACTATTGCCTTTGTGGGAACATCGCCATTGGGATAAACATGGCACTTTGTCCTACCCAAATCTCAACCATAACATTTGTCCAAATCTCTACCAAGGTGCAAAGAAAAATCCAAGGCAGTAGGCTACTGGTGGCCCCTCTATCGTGGAATTTCACAATGTTGCCAGAGAACGTTGTTGGTGGATAGCTTGTATGTTGAAAAATGCTGATTTACGCTGTCGAGAAATTTGCGGTCTTGCCAGGAAAGCACCGGGCTTATGGCTGTGAGAGTTTGTGAGAGAACTCAACAAAAACTATATGAAGGAGTTAAACCATAGATGCCATGAAGACTAGGGTTTGGAAAGAAGTGCAATCAAAGAAGACTCACTCTTTCTCTCTTGCACTCACACACACAAAGAAAGAACACAAAAGAGAATGTCAAAACAATACGAAGATGAAAACATCAAGGCTATGGTCATATCGTATCATGGGTAATATGAAAGGGTTAATAGATGAGTTAATGGCATTCAATCTTGGTTGACCAAATAGGCTACGAATTGTTCTTTGGAATTGTAGTTTTGTGCTTACCATAATATATATATTTTGTCTAGTGATTGGGATTAATTGTGTGTACAAATCCTCTTGGTTCATAGCAAGATAACTACGCTTACATCAAAAGAAAAATTATAGTCTATGAGAGGTATTATGATGGGATCCGGT
This sequence comes from Adiantum capillus-veneris, assembly GCF_014529385.1. Taxonomy (NCBI): domain Eukaryota; kingdom Viridiplantae; phylum Streptophyta; class Polypodiopsida; order Polypodiales; family Pteridaceae; genus Adiantum; species Adiantum capillus-veneris. The sequence continues at coordinate 116,467,134 of NC_140955.1, forward strand.
GATAGAAGTATTTCATTGAGCCTTTCAGGGCCGAAGAGAAACACTATACGTTGTTGAAAGTGTATTTTACGGCTAATCCATACGATAATTCTAATAGATCGTACAGAGTGAAAGCGATAGAAATGATCATCATGTGGGTTATTCATCTAGGATAGTATGTGAGAAATGTAGATATGAGAAAAATGTAGATATGAGAGAAGTGAAGAGATGAGAAGTTTTCCTCCCAAGCCCTATTCTTGCCCGTAGGCAATAAGGATACTGTGGGGAGAGATGTACCTGTAGCAAGGAGAACCTAAAATTTGTAGAGAGGATGAATTACTAAGAGTGAGAGAGATAGGTTTGGTTAAGGAGATGAGATTAGATACATATATATATATTTTGGATTAGAGATGAAAATGAAAAAAACAAGAAATCAAGAAAACATCAATGTAGAACACATCTTACTTGACAAACCCTTCGGCACCATTATTGATGGAGAGAGAATAAGAGGGGAGAATTCAAATTTGATTGATACGCCAAGTCCACGCCCTTCTTTGATTAGAGTTGATCTTCCAAGGATAGCATGCAAGGATGGCTAGTCTTCCTCTAGGAGAAAGTGTAGGCTTAGGCTTATGTTAATGGCCAAGTACAATTAGGCATTACTACTCACTCCCTCAAGAATTCCTCTCATCAATGGCTTGAATGCTTGAGTTCCTTTTCAAGGAAGAAGAGGTCCCCTTTTATAGGTGAAGGGAACCCCCAAGGGTTTACACAAGAAGAGAGGAGCCGGTGTGAATAGGAATTGGAAAAGTTGGAAATGAGCTGTCCCTGCATGATGTGGGCAGACTGGGGTCTAGTATTTTTATCATATCTCCTCAACCGTGGCTCTAAATAAAAAAGTAAAAATATGGGCAGAAACTTCAGCTCATTAGCTACGATTTTCATTTCAAAATCATTTTCCAATTCGAATTGGAACCTTGTGTAAAAAATTCATCAAAATAGGGTCCATTTCTGGCAGCAAAAGTCTTCCCGTGGTCCCCTTAGCCTAGACTTTCATTTAATTCCAAAGGACACCTCATGCCATATGAAAGCATGACATTGCTCCTTGACAAAGTTTTGTAATCATGCTTGCAATAATGAATTAAAATAAGTGTATCTTTGAAATCATGCCACCTAGTGTCCCACTAGGATTTGATTCCCTCCTAGTAGCTATTTAAAAAGAAATATAAGAAACGTATAAAAAATACATAGAATATATATATATATATTGGAGTTTACCCTAGATATAAGATCTAGCTAGGGTGTGAGATGATAATGAGATAGTCGAAATAAAGAATCAATGCTTTTTGCCCCAAGTTAAAGAGGCGGAGCTATTGAGCTTTTCCCATAGTATTTTCTGATGGTAAAGTAAGGATAGGTTACCCTTGAGAAAAATAATAGGATGAGATAGAAAGCTTATTATTATACTTAAATATGCATATGTACATTATAGGAAAGATAATTATGTATCTAAAAAAATTACAAGATAACTCTTGTAGGATGCGTTCCCACTATGTACGTGTCACAACACGACAACGCACCAAAATGGCTCCACAAAAAGCACACCTCCTCCAATAAAAACATGCAAGTGGTTTTCCTCCCATTTGGCACTAGAAAACCTGTTGTTTTCCCTCTTGTAGGTTGCCAAATTGATGTTGTTTCTCTGTCACCCAACATTGAGGTCTTCCTCTAGCACCAAAAACTAAAAATGTTGGGTTTGGTTGTATTTGCATGCTAAAAATGCTGCTGATTTCTAGCATCTTGCTAGAAAAGAAAATTCATTGTTTTCCTCTTTCTACCTATGCAAAACGTTGAT